>NW_026991710.1:34271654-34606654 GCF_029215605.1 Mirounga angustirostris
CCATCACTACACATTTCCACAATCACCCTGCCGTTGTGAAAGGATATGCAGATTCTCCAAATGCTCTTCAAGTTTCTTCTTGGAAATGACACATATCGCTTGTGTTCAGAATTCATCAGACAGAGCAAATCATATAACCATATCTAATTTCAAGAAACAGGAAAATGCACTCTTACCACATGCCCAGAAAAGGGGAAAAAACAGGAGAAATTGGGAATCAACTCCAAAGCCTACCCTCCCACACATACATGGAATACAGGAAAGACACACTCTTGGATCGAATCACATTAATCTTTAGGCAGGCCCAGGATCGGTGCCTGATTCATGGAGTTGAGAAAGAACTTGACTTTCCCAAAGCATTTTAAGGTTTGAAACCATCTTCATACTCCTTCTATGGTTTGCTGGTTTGTTGGTTTTTTGGCTTTGCAAGAATGCTGTGAGAGAAACCCCCAATGCATGAGTTATCCCCATTTTTTAATTTTTTTTTAAAAGATTTTATTTATTTATTTGAGAGAGAGAGTGAGAGAGAGAAAGAGCACAAGAGGGGGGAGCAGGAGAGGGAGAAGCAGACTCCCTGCTGAGCAGGGAGCCCGATGCGGGACTCGATCCCGGGACTCCAGGATCATGACCTGAGCCAAAGGCAGTCGCTTAACCAACTGAGCCACCCAGGCGCCCGAGTTATCCCCATTTTAAAGAAAAGAGAGGCCCAGAGAGATGACATGATTTCCTAGATTCCTCACTGCCTCAGGTGACAAAGTCAGTATAACCCCTAGAGCTCTGATTCAGAGCTACCTCCCAGCTCTAGGTGCCAGCCACCACCCTGGGGGCTTTCTTGGGCATTACTCCTGGACCCTAAACTGTGTGCCAAGGTAAGGAGCAAGGTGGGAGTTTAGAGGGAGCAGTTAGAAAGCAATAATTCTGGCAATTAGTTTGATGCTTTATGTGAAAACGTGCTTAGTTAATCAAAACCCAAATTCAGTAGTACTTTTAGGATAGATTTTTAGATCATGTAAACAATATGTGGTCATTATAAAACTTTTATTTTTTTTATTTTAAAGATTTTATTTATTTTTTGACAGAGAGACACAGTGAGAGAGGGAACACAAACACGGGGAGTGGAAGAGGGAGAAGCAGGCTTCCCGTGGAGCAGGGAGCCAGATGCGGGGCTCGATCCCAGGACCCTGGGATCATGACCTGAGCCAAAGGCAGGTACTTAATGACTGAGCCACCCAGGAGCCCCTAAAATTTTTTTAAATACAAAAATATTCAGAAGAAAATAAAAATCACACACCCGGACATAAATACTGTTTTTAAAAAATTTCTTGTTCAAATGAAAATTTTAGCATGTGTGATAATGTGATTTATAATAAGAAATGTATTTGGTTTTCATCCCTCTTTCTGGCACAGAGCTCCTAAACATTTGGAATTTCCTAAATGATAAAAGTAATAAAGATGTCTTAATGTTCATAACAAACCCCTTTCAACCACCTCTGAGTGTGCAGTAATGAGGTTACTTTTGGAAAGTACTTCAAGATGGGGGCCAGTTGCCATGTGATTGGAGGGTTAGAACTCCCAGTCCCACCCCACTGAACTCAGGGGAGGTGGGAGGAGCTGGAGGTTGAATCAGTTGCCAATGGCCAATGATTTAATCAATCATGTACTGACACCTCCATAAAACCCTACAGAACAGGGTTTGGAGAGCTTCCGGATTGGCAAACACGTGGAACCTCTGGGAAAGTGATGTGTTGGGAGAGAGCATGGAAGCCCTGCCCCCTTCCCCCATATCTTGCCCTGTGTTATCTCCTCCATCTGGCTATCTCTGAGTTATAATCTGGGAAGTAAAATGTTTTTCTGAGTTCTGTGAGCCACTCTAGCAAACTAACTGAATCAGAGGAGGGGGTTGTGGGAACCTCTGATTTATAGCTGGTCGGTCAGAAGCCCAGGTGACAATTTGGACTTGCAACTGGCATCTGAAGTAGAGAGTAGTCTTTTGGGATTGAGCTTTTAATCTGTGGGATCGGATGCTATCTCAGGGTAGAGAGTGTCAGAATTGGGTTGAATTGTAGGATTCCTAGCTGGTGTCAGTGAATTGCTTGGTGGTGAGAACATCTACCGCTAGCCCCCACTACCCCTGCTCCCTGGTCCATGTTAAAAAAGAAAAAAGAAATGGGCCTGAAATGGAGTCACTTGTGCTAAGCCCCAGGTCAACAAACCAAGACTTAATACCTAACCTAAGTGTAGTTTCACCTTCTCTTGGGAATGTGATTTTCAGCCAGTCAATCTGGAATCACCTGGTCAGCACTAGTCAAGTAATCTGCCTGAGGGACCCCTGCCTTCCCCCAAAGGAAGGTGAGTGACCTTGCCTGAAATAAAAACACTTTGCAAGAATATCTTCCTGGCCCCACGTCCTTCTGCTTATAAAAGTCCTCCATTTGTCCAGATCCTTTGAGCTCCTTTCTAGCTGCTGAGATAGGATGCTGCCCAATTCATGAATCATTAAATAAAGCCAATTAGATCTTCAAATTTCCTCAGTTGAATTTTGTGGGTTTTTTTTTTAACACCCCTCCCCCTACGCATACATCAGAATTGGGTACCAGAATCATTAGCATGTAAAAATTAATGAAAGAAACCCAAGTGTACTTGTCATGCAGCTTCAGAAAAAAAATAATCATTAGAATTGCAGTTGAAGCCCCTCCATAGCTTCCTAATCCTCTCCCTCTTTCTTTTTTCTTTTTTTTTTTTAAGATTTTATTTATTTATTTGACAGAGAGAGAGAGAGCAGGAACACAAGCAGGGGGAGTGGGAAAGGGCCTCTCCCTCTTTCTCCAGAGATTACCAGTATCTGGAATTTGGCATGTATACAATTCCCTAGGCATCCGATGTCTAGTACATACAAACACATTCATAAAAACAGATAGCATTATTGTGTATGTTTTCAAGTTTAATATTTAAATGACACTGTATTATTCTAATCTTTGGCAACTTGTACTTTTTTCTCTAAATATTATATTTTTAAGAGTTATTCAGGTTGACACAAGTAGCCCCAGTTCATTCATTTAACTGCATAGGACAGCACAAACTTTAATTGAATGAATTACCAGGATCTTGTTAAAATACAGAATCTGGTGGGTAGGTCTGTAGCTCTCAAGTGGAATCAAGGCTGGCCAGGAATCTCACTTTGGGGAACAAGGCTATAGTATCCTTTGAGTACACATGGCACAATTAACTTGTCTAGTCCCTTGTTGATGGACTTGTTGCTTGTTTTTATTTATTTATTTTTTGCCATTGCAATCTTTTTTTTTTTTTTTTTTTTTTTGACAGAGAGAGAATGAGAGAGAGAGCACATGAGAAGGGGGAAGGTCAGAGGGAGAAGCAGACTCCCTGCCGAGCAGGGGGCCCGATGCGGGACTCGATCCCGGGACTCCAGGATCATGACCTGAGCCGAAGGCAGTCGCTTAACCAACTGAGCCACCCAGGCGCCCCATTACAAACAATCTTAAAGTGAGCATCCTTTGCATATCTCTTGGCACACCTGTGCAAGAGTTCTCTAGGTTATATACATAGGAAGGCAATTGCTGGGTCATAGGGTCAACAAATGTTCAATTTTACGTACGTATGTATGGATGTGTGTATGTATATGTGTGTAGGCATCGTTGACATACAATATTATAGTAGTTTCAGGTGTACAACATATGGTTTGACATTATATACATTATAAAACGCTCTCCCATGATGGCCGTCGTTACCATCTGTCACCATGCAAAGTTATTACAATATTATTGACTATATTCTCTATGTTGTACTTTTCATTTCTGTGCCTTATTTATTTTATAACTGGAAGTTTGTACCTCTTAATCCCCTTTACCTATTTCACCCATCCCTCCACCACCCTGCCTTCTGGCAACCACCAGTTTGTTCCTTGTATTTATGTGTCTGTTTCTGTTTGTTTTGTTCTTTTAGATTCTACATATAAGTGGAATCAGATGGTATTTGCCTTTCTCGGACTGGCTTATTTCACTTAGCATAATACCCTCTAGGTTCATCCGTGTTGTTGCAAATGACAAGATTTCATTCTTTTTTTATGGCTGAGTAATATCCCATCACACTTATATATTACGTCTTCTTTATCCATTCATCTCTCAGTGAACACCCACGTTGCTTCCCTATCTTGGCTATTGTGAATCATGCTGCAATAAACATAGGGGTGCAGATATCTCTTTGAATTGGTTTTTTTGTGTGTGTGTGGTTTTTGTGTGTGTGTGTGTGTTTGGATAAAAAAATGGTATGGATTGTACGGTAGTTCCATTTTTAACTTTTTGAAGAAATTCCATATTGTAGTCCATGGTGGCCACACCAATTTACATTTCTACCAACAGTGCACAAGGGGTCCCTTTTCTCACCATCCTGCTCCATTTCATGACGGGTTGCTAACTTGCACTCCAAAGTTGCTGTTTTCATTGATTTCTCTTTCAGCAGTTCAGAAGGCTCCTTTTATTCCATATCCTTGGTCCACATAGTATCGTCAGCACTGGGTTTCTTATTCATGTATTTATTGGACATTTGCCTTCTTTAGTCCTTTTTCTAATCTTGTCTGGTAGGTACCAATCTCAGCACATAACTCAGAAATACAATTTTCTTCACTTTGCCAAAACACGACTTAATTTCAGTTATAAGCTTGTATGTTGCCAAAGTGGTGGGAAATTAATCAGTTTGGGGTGGGACAAATGGGTGGCTCAGTCAGTTAAGCGTCTTCCTTCTGCTCAGGTCATCATCCCAGGGTCCTGGGATGGAGCTCCATTTTGGATAGGGAGCTTGGCTTCTCCCTCTGCCTGCTACTCCATCTGCTTGTGCTCTCTCTGTCTGTCAGATAAATAAAATTAAAATCTTTAAGTTTGGGGTTCTCTTACCGCTTCTTCCCCCCGAGATTAAATCAAATCCCCAGAGGTTTATGCAGTTGCAAGGTGTGAGGACGTAGGCCCTGGATCCTTCCTCTCGACATTGTCACTGAGATGTCCCTCATTCCTGCTAAGCTGGCCCTTCTGTGTTAGTTTTGAGTGCAGTGGAACCATCTGCTCTTCTCACCACCCTGGGTGAGGAAATGTCTACAAGATTCTCTAAGCACTCGGGGCCTATGTTTTCCAGCAATTTCTCCCTGAGCCTTGTGGACTCTACTCACTAAGGAAAGCATGCTGCCCACACCCAACAACCTTCTGGGTCCCAGTAACTGTGTTCTTGTCTTTTTCTCTCCCGACTCCTGTTTTCTTCCCAGCCCTGAAGGGATAGAGGATGGGGTGGAGCGGAGTGCACTGAGGGAAGTCCTCTCTCTAATCCCGTCCGTCTATTCGGCCAGTCTTCACTGTTCCCCTGAGGGTGGAGGCTTTTGGAAATGAAAGTCAGAACACTCCTTTGTTTCTTCTTTCAGCAGTGACATCCTTCCCTGGTGGCAAAGGGAGAAGAAAGGCCTAGCTCTTTGAATGGAGGGTCCTAGGAAGGAAGGGGAGATTTGAGCCATGTGAAATGTCGCAGCCGATTTGGAAACCAGTTTGGCAGTTTCTCAAAGGTTAAACAGAGAGTTACCACACGAGCCAGCAATTTTACTCCTGTGCATGTACCTGCAAGAACTGAAAATATATGTCCACACAAAATCAAACGTTCATAGCAGCACTGTTCATACTAGCCCAAGGTGAAAATAACCCAAATGTCCTTCAACTGATGAATAGATAAATAGCATACTCATATCTGTACAATGGAATATTATTTGGCAATAAAAATGAATGACTTGCTGGTACATGTTACGACATGGATAAATCTTGAAAGAAATGAAAGAAGCTTGACACACGAAACCGTATATTGTGTGATTCTATTTATAAGAACACCTAGAATAGGCAAATCTATAGAGACATAAAGTAAATTAGTGGTGACCTAGGTCGGCAGGGGAAGGGCTTGGGGAGAAATGGGGAGTGACGGCTAGTAGTTGAGGTTTCTTTTTAGGGTGATGAATGTTCTAAAATTGATCGTGGTATTGGTTGCACAACTCTGAATATACTAAAAACCATTGAATTGTACACTTTAAAAGGGTGGATTGTATGGTATGTGATTTATAACTCAATAAAGCTGCTAAAAAAAAAAGCGAGCCAATTGAAACAATACCGGTTACTCCCCACCAAGCTACTTTTCAACTATATGCACATCATATATATTACGGATATTTTAAAAGTTGGAAGCAGATCCTATATACAGGTTATCCTACTTTCCCTCCTAAATATGTATTAGGCACCTACTTTGATTAAAGTACTACCGTGGATACTGTGGTAATGATGGTAAAGATGGATAAAGCATGCCCCTTCCTTTGAGAAGCTTACAGCATGATTGTTTTCATCCACTGGACTTCTAGCCGCTGTGGTCTGCAGGTGATATCAATTATTCTTTTCACCTGCCCAAATTAACATCACAAACTTCAGTGAGTTGAAAGCAGCAGTTAAAATAATCAAGAGGCTAGAAGGATGCTATAAGTAGTCATACTAAAAAGGGTTCAGCTCTGCAGCCAGTAAAGACATGTGTGGAGAAAGGTTAAGTTGGATTGAACTGAAATGTATGCTCAAAATCTAGGAACCCTCAACTTTGAACCTTTAAAGAGGTTGCACCCTATGTTTATTAAGCCAGATTCTGGGGGTGAGATGCAGGTGTAGGTTGGTATTTGAAATGTCTCACTTGATAGGCGCCTGGGTGGCTCAGTCGTTAAGTGTCTGCCTTCGGCTCAGGTCATGATCCCAGGGTCCTGGGATGGAGCCCTTCGTCGGGCACCTTGCTCAGCAGGAAGCCTGCTTCTCCCTCTCCCACTCCCCCTGCTTGTTTTCCTGCTCTTGCTATCTTTCTCTCTGTCAAATAAATAAATAAAATCTTAAAAAAAAAAAAAAGAAATGTCTCATTTGATTCCATGTGCAGTTTGGAGACCCCTGGCTTAGATGTTTGAACTAAGTAGTTTTTTGTGAATAAGGGAAAGTGTTACTTTATAAAGGGGAGGAGCAGTTAACCCAAGGCATGCATTACTTCCCAAAGAGTGTGTCTGGAAGGTTGGGCCATACCCAGTGTGATTTGTCTGGGTGAGGGGGCTGTGTAAATATAGAAGGAGACTCCCAACATCCTGTTTGTGATCAAAAACTGTCAGAGGGACATAGGAGGAGTTTCCAAACCAAGAAATGGAAGGAACCTTGGGTTAGAATCCAGAGGTGGTCATCAATTCATTAAACTGAAGATGTCAAGCAAAAAAAAAAAAAAAAAAAAATGTGTTGAAGGAAATCCAAAGGGGGATTGAAGGGGAGGAAGTGAAAAGCGGGAAGTTCAGGAGTTAACTCCATGAATGCTGAGTGATGACCTTATAACATGAGTCAGTCTATTTGGCTGGGTTCAAGGTGGAAGTGTTATGACTGCTTTAGACTTCTGAGGCCTTGCAAGTTATAATTAAGAGCAACTAGAGATATTTGGGGTCCATCGATACCTTTGGAGCTTTACATCATGAAGGGCAATTATACTATTCCTTAAAACATTCATTAGTCTCCACTCTTAAAAAAAAAAATATTGGGGGTGCCTAGGTGGCTCAGTCGTTAAGCATCTGCCTTCGGCTCAGGTCATGATCTCAGGGTCCTGGGATCGAGCCCCGCATCGGGCTCCCTGCTCCGCGGGAAGCTTGCTTCTCCCTCTCCCACTCCCCCTGCTTGTGTTCCCTCTCTCACTGTCTCTCTCTCTCTGTCAAAAAATAAATAAAATCTTTAAATATATATATATATATATAGGGTTGAATGGATTGCCCTCTGCTCTGGCTCAGTGATTCTGATGTCCTAATGTCTTACATTTAGTCTCCCTCCCCCTTTTTTTAAAGGATTGATTTGTCCAGAATGAGAAGAGAATTGTGACTGGAAGTCTTTGTCCACCATATGATACCAACAGGGACAGAGGTTTCTGTGTTTGCTCAAGGCTCTATGCCGAACAGGATGCACTTTAGACATCATGGTTTTTTGCAAAGCATTAGTAGCAGTGGAATTAAACACAGAATGTCAAACTCCATATGATTGTGGTCTTGGCATTGGGTTATAGTCTTGGCACTAGGAGCTATTTCCTGGTACAGGAACCTAGAGGAACTGCTTTCCTGTTATGTTTCAACTGTCCAGTTTGACTATCTTTTCTTCCAGAGTATCCATAGAAGCAGGCTAGCTCAGTTGTAGGGAAACCCCACCCAGGCTTTTGGGACGGATAGGCGGAATTTCCCATGGCAGAGAGGCTGTCTGTGAAGCAGGGGATAGCGCATGCATTGGAAGGGTCCGACAGAAGGTCAGATCAGTGCTATGGAGGACCCTAGCATTCATTTAGGCAGCCCAAAGTGTATTCGGTTTAGGATCAAGCCAGGATTTTCTCAGCATCTCTGAAATAACCCTAAACTGAACACTGACTAGGTGAAGAGGTCTTAAGGGTGGGAGGGGAGGGGGGGCGGCGGTGGGGATGGAAGGGGGTTGTAATCAAAATGTAATCAAAGAAGGGTTCCTTCTTTGATTACATTTTAAAGTACATTTTTACCCAAGTTCCAATTGCTTATAGGATTTAGCCCTGGAACTTTGAAAAAGTCGAGTATTTGAGATTTGAAAACCCATGTGCTGGCAAAGATAAGGAGTCCTAGAATTTCAGTTCTGTAAATGCTGTCACAAAGGGCAATGGTAACTTTTGCAAAATAAAATGGGTTTTTGGTTGGTTTTATTGTGATTTTGATAGAGTGAATTGATTATTGATATTAAAATTGGAGAAATGGGTGAGATTTTGACAGAAGGGATAATGGACTGGTATTATCTGTTCTAATAGCTCTTTATTTGACTACTGGTCAAGTATTTGAACTGGAAAACACAAAATTGTTAAAGACTGGAACTGTCTCAATTTTGGTTTTACTTTTATATGTTGACACTGTTTGATTAAAGCCTTTACACATTCAGTTTATTTTCTTAAAGTTTGTTATAGAAGCAACCAAAGTTCTGCAGATCTGTAAATAAATTATATCTCACTGTACATAACCTGGGTTACATTCTTGGGTGAATCATATCAACATTGGCAGAGCATTTAAATAAACATTCTGGAGAAGGTTAAACAGAGGTTAAACAGTTTATGCTCCCTTTCATACCAAGTTCCTTAGGCATTTCGACCTTAACGTTTCTATTTTATGCAACAAAAATTTCAAGAACAAAAATTTTCATGATCAATCTCAGTAAAAAATATTAATATTCCTTAATATGAAAGCCTATTAATCTTTTACTAATCACTCAATCTAAACAGATCCTTAAAAAAAATCACCACTCCCCAATGTCACAATATAAAAAATGTTTGTTAACGAGATTTTCTCACTATAACATCAACAGGAGTTTCAACTTTTAACAAAGCTTCTGCACAGAGCTGGCACTGGGGTAAAAGGGACATAAATATGTAAGTTAGAATGTGGGAATTCCTTTGTGTTTCTAGCAAGCCCGAAACCCCTAACTTCTTTCTCTAATAGACTCTCCCTTTGAACACAGGGGTTGACATATGACCCAAGTTGGACCCTGTCTTCTTGGCCTCAGGGATTGATCCAGGATAGACATGTGATCCAAGCTGGACAAGTTTTTGTCCTTCCTTGGAATATTTCAGCCTGGAGTTGGAAGTAAATAGTTCTTTTTCATTCCTGATCAGGGAGCTATTGGGATGTGAGTCCATCGCCATAGGCCACCATATTCCGTATTCCTCTTTGCATGGAGAATGAACTTCTGGAGTATCAGAGAAAGAGAACACCAGGCAAGTAAAAGCTAAGAGAAACAGATATGGGCAGAGTCATAGGAGAATTGTGAAAAATGGAAGACACTAGAATTACTCACGTCCAAGTTGTTTCTTGGTAGTAGTGTTAGGGATGGCAGAAACACTTGTGTTTATTATTTGGATGCCATTGACGATGCTCATCCATTAAGTCACTCAGTGTATTCTTTGTAAAGGAATACGTTCCCCACTCTTCCTCTTTCCTTGTGCAGAGAGATCCTTCATGTCATACTCTTGGCCTCTCTTGCCAATGCCTACTCCTCCCTATGGCAAGAGGAGTGCCTGGTTCAATTGGTTGTATGGGAGAAGGAATCGGGCATGCCCGGCTAATCTCCTCCCTATTTCCTCTCTTTAGAGCCCTGCCTGCCATCAAAGAGCCTGTGTTCTGTTCTAGTTTCACATTATGCATCCCTGAAGTACTCAAGGGGAGAAACAAGACGGATTCATGGATCGATAGCATGGATAGATGCATAATTATAGAATAAAGCAAGAATCGTAAAATATTATATAGAATTTAGGTAGTGATATACGGGGTAGTAATTATACAATTCTTTTTTTTTTTTTTTTTAAGATTTTATTTATTTATTTGACAGAGAGAGACACAGCGAGAGAGGGAACACAAGCAGGGGGAGTACGAGAGGGAGAAGCAGGCTTCCTGCTGAGCAGGGAGCCCGATGCGGGGCTCGACGCGGGGCTCGATCCCAAGACCCTGGGATCACCACCTAAGCCAAAGGCAGACGCTTAGCAACTGAGCCACCCTGGCGCCCCTACAAGTCTTTCAAGTCTGCTGTATGTTTGAAGTTTTTCATAACAAAATGTTGGGAAAAAACGAGTCTGCATTATGATGGTCTAGCTTGACAGAGGCATTTGATATAAGTTGGGAAGTAGACAGAGATTATATTCCTTGAAAAGAGCCTGGTAATCAGGTATTGAGTTTTGTAGATCAAATAGGTATTACAACCAAGTGTAAGTCTAGCTGTAGGGCTTCAGAAAGTGGCCAAACAGGTCGTACTAGTAATTGCCTAGGAGAGGCACTTCTTCCTCACAGGTGTAAGCTTTTTCTCTATTCACTGGCCAGAATTTTGAAATGCTACTCTCCTTACCAGAAAGCAAAGTGATGGAAACTGGATATTTTAATAGTTGATGGGATGTGGAGGGGTAGGTTCGGGGAAAGAAATTTTGTAACTTAATTGAGATAATGCTTGTAAACTGCTTACTATTTTGGCTGAAAAAGTTCTCAATAAATGTTAGCTGTGATTATAATTAGGTTCTTATTTAAAAAGGAAATCATATTAAGTGTAACATTGTAGTGGGTTGAATTGTGTCCTCCAAAAAGATATATACAAATCCTCACCCCCCCAGGATCTTGAATGTAACCATATTAGGAAATAGACTCTTTGCAGATGTAACTAAGTTGAAGATCTCTTGGCGAGAGCATGCTGGATTTAGGTAGGTCCTAAATCCAATGGCAGGTGTCCATAGAAGAGAAAGGAGAGAAAGACACAGAAAAGAAAGGCATTTAAAGATGGAGACAGAGATTGGGTTATGCTGCCACAAGCCAAGGAACCCCGGGAGCTCCTGGATAGGAAGCCACAAGGAAGGATTCTCCCCTAAACTATCAAAGGAAGCGTGGTGTTGATACCCCCAAAGTATCAACCTGATTTTGGCTTCCAGAATTGTGAATGAAGAAGTTTCTGTTGTTTTAAGGCTCCACATTTGTGGTGATTTGTTACAGCAGTCCTAGGAAACCAACACAAATGTTAAACCAAGAAAAAGGATGTGACAAGATATTACATGGTTTGTTACAACTGAATAGTAGATCGGGGTGGGAATGTTTGGCAGAAACGTATCAGAATCACCTGGAGGAGGTGTGAAGTCTCAAATACCTCTTTTCCAGGGAGGAGGGTACTAGATGGGGAGCAGGTTCTGCTTTAAAATCACTACCTTGTTGTTGGGAGTACATGGGGCCCTCAACTGGGCTGGATCTGAATAAAAAGTAGGAGAACCAGTAGAATAGATAATAACTGTGGTATATCAGATGGAGAGCAGATGATTATCACCTGAAAGACATGCCACTCTATATTTGGTTGCCTAGGCAACATAGGCAAAGGGAAATAAATTATATTTAAGCCATTTACATGAGATTTAAAATGTTAAGATATTGGCTTTAGTATTAATTCTCAAGGCTCTTGGTGCCTGCTGAGAGAAATAGCTCAGTCATTTTTACAGTTATATTGTTTACTGGAATGTTGAAAAAATGCCTCTGTGGTGTATAAGGCGTAACAAATATCTTTGAGCTTATGATCTGAATCTTAAGTACCTATCCATTTCTCACTCTTATCATTCAAATATGGTCATGGTATGTTTCAGCCATCCTCATTTACATTCCTTTTTAAAAAATAAAATTAAAAAAATAATAACACAAGCAATACATGTCCATTGTAAAATAATTAGAAAATACAGAGAAGTCACATCGCAGGGGGACGGGGGGCCCTAGGTGGCTCAATGCGTTAAGCGCCCAACTCTTGATTTAGGCTCAGGTCATAATCTCAGGGTCATGATCTCAGGGTCCTGAAATCAGCACCACGTGGGACTTTGCGCTCATCAGGGATTCTGCTTGAGATCTTTTTCCCTCTGCCCCTTCCCCCCCACTACCCCGCTTGTGCATGTGCATGAGCACTCTCTCTAAAAATAAATAAACAACTCTTTTTTTTTTTTAGATTTTATTTATTTGAGAGAGAGAGACAGAGATAGTGAGAGAGCACAAGTGGGAGGAGAGGGAGAAGCAGGCTCCCCACAGAGGAGGGAGCCCGATGCGGGACTCGATCCCAGGACCCTGGGATCATGACCTGAGCCGAAGGCAGACCTTAACCGACTGAGCCACCCAGGAGCCCTAAATAAACAAATCTTTTAAAAAAAGAAAATACAGAAAAGTCAGATGGAGACAAAATTTAAATTATTCTTAATCATGTCAATCAAATATTGTCACTGTTAACACATTGGTGAATATCCTTACAAAATTTTTTTTTTAAAGATTTATTTATTTATTTGAGAGAGTGAGAATGAGAGAGAGAGAGAGAGTACATGACAGGGGGGAGGGTCAGAGGGAGAAGCAGACTCCCTGCCGAGCAGGGAGCCCGATGCGGGACTCGATCCAGGGACTCCAGGATCATGACCTGAGCTGAAGGCAGTCGCTCAACCAACTGAGCCACCCAGGCGCCCATTACAAAATTTTTCTATGCAAGTGTGGTTACAAGAATTTGTTTATGATATACACACTATTTGGAAACTTGCGTTTCTCCCCTTTTGCTATATATTATAAGCATTGAATATGTTAGTAAGCATAGGACCACCTCAATGATTTTTAATGGCTATATATTGTTCCATTTTAATAATTTATTATAAATTACCCTTTATTGAGGGATCTGTTGCTGTGCTTACTATTATAACACTGAAATGAATGATCTTTATATATATTAAATTGCATGTCCAATGATTTCCTTAGAATTGGTACATGGTTCCAGAATGTCCTCAAGATTGTTTTTATTGGCTTAATCTCCCACCAATGGTATTTGTGAAGACCTGTTCCCCTGCAATCTTACAAACTGGTAATTATCAACCTATTTCATATTTATCAATCTGCTAGGCAAAATAAATGGAATTTTGTTATAATTTGTGTACCTCTGCTTATTAATGATTTCTAAAAGATGATATGACACTCCACAATTCAGGAGTGCAAAAGGCACTATTTCTTTATTTTTCTGTACTCAGCCTCTTTTCTCAGCCTTCGAGTCATCATTCCACCGGAAGGATGGAACCAATCTCAATTCCACACACTTTTCCCTGGGATTGCAGCCAAATTCCAGGGGACTAAGTGTGAAGGCATTGGGTGTGAGTATTGGTGTGTGTTTTGGGGGCTCCAGCTGACTGGCAATGTCCCTTTCCCCGCCCTCATACCTACTGGAATAAGATTGCCATATATCCATTTGACTCTTGGTCCTCTATCTGTCCCTGAAGGATAAGAGACAACAAGATGTCAAGATGTCCAGGAAGGGCTTTCCGTTCTGATAGCTTACTTTGCCATTTCTGAGGCCCCCTTTGGGCACAGGCATCACTGGGCTGCTCTGTGCCAGGCTGGCACTTGGGAGGGATTGTGAGGACACCTGAGGCACCCTCTGCCTGGACCTACCACCACTTCCCTAAGGCAGTCAGTACGGAACACCAAGCTGTTGAAATGCAGGGAAGGAAGAGCAGAGGGAGAAAGTAGATACCCAGTTAAAAACATCTGCTAATATTTCAGAGTATTATCTTACACTATTATTAGCCAATTGTACTAATCCTTTTGTGAGATGCCTGTTCTTGTTCTTTGCTTATGCCAACTATTTTCAATTTTCTCAGAGTACCAGACTCTCTTGCACTTGCAAATGTCTTTGTGCATGCTTTTTCTTCCGGTTAATTCCTGCTTCAATTCTTTGTATAATCATAGTTCTATCTCCCTCTAAATGAACATTTATCATGCTATATGTAATTGTATATTTATTCATTCATGGGCTGTGTAGACCATAAAACCTGCTAAAACAATTATCCTTCTCATTGAAATACTGTATTCCTTGAACAAAAGGACTGTGTCATAGACTTCTTTTTTCCTTTCTGAATATATTCTAAAACAGGTTTGGAAAAAGAGAAATAGTTTAAGCTTTTGATGAATACACTTAACTAAAATGGAGATAAATAAGCAGGAGTGGTTTAAGGTGCAACCTCTAGAATCAGAAAGAATTGAGTGAAGCTGGAACTTGTTATTTACTAGCTATAGGACTTACGGCAAGTTATTGATCCTCCTAAACCTCAGTGTTCTCATCTATAAAATGGGAAGCATTATAGTGACTTGATATGGAATTGCTTTAAAGCACAGTGCCTGCCACTTAGTAAGCAAACAACAAATACAGGTGATTATTATTAATGAATATCCACAGGTGGAGAACAGAAAGGCTGACATGCTTATAGTCTTCTACTTTGCTGATGCCTAATGGCCAGAACTGCAAATTATTTAAATCAAGTAATTTATACTAGAGAATTAGTGCTAGAGAAGCAAACAAAAGTGATTAATATTTTTGATGATTAGTGAATATGACTGTTTATTTTGCTACTTTCTGTTGGGCTGGTAAAAACATTGTATTCCGTGAGCTAGAACGTGATTGAATTTTTGAGTTTATATATTACTTTTTAGGAAGTGAGAGTTACATGGATTTGAGGCAGAAATTGTAAATGCAAATGCCGTAGAGGCAGCTACTACTCATGAATGAAGCAGGCAAAAGTGAAAGGATCAGGAGTGACAGGGATTGTGGCAAATGGGAGTGCCACGCCCCCCCAGGGGACCGCAACCCCTGCGCTCCAGCTTTGACAATGCAGGAATGCGGAGCCAGCCACATCTTCCGAGTTTTCAAGAGAAGTTGGAAATCTAGAGGTTTTTTTTTTTTTTTCCTTCCCCATGAAGTTTCTGAATTTCTAGAAGTTGGTAACTCATTCAAGCATTGTTTTAAAACACTGTGCAGGCCAAAAAAACCATGTCTGCAGGCCAGAGCTGATTCATCGGTCACTGGCTTGTGACCTTTGATTTGAGATATCATTAGCATTTTCAAGCAGCTAGAAATGTGGCAACTTTAGAGTTTAAAGTGCTGATAAAACATTACACGAACTTTGTCCAGTGTGAGGTGAACTATTTCTAATATCCCGTCTAATCAATGTGTATTAAACATAGGTTAATTAAAAAAAAAAGAAACAACAGCAAAAAAAAACCTGCACGTTTTTAACTCCTTTCATCCTTCAGCTAATTCTGTGTTGAAGTTCGGCTGGATCTGTTTTCAATCTTGACCTCCTGTGGAAATAGACCAGGGAGTTTCTAAGTAAACTTCATTCTCCTAACAGGCCTCTGCATGATATCAGCTGGAGAAAGCCCTGTAGCTCAACAGGCAGATGGCAGTAAGAAATTAACTTGAACTTCAGCAAGGCCAAGGTTTCCATGGGAACAGAGGAAGCAGCCCTACTGCCTGGCATTTGAACTGAATAGGAAACAGGCTCCCCATCAGCATAGTTTTAGAAATGACTGCAGCGTTCGACCATTCTCCCCAAGTGCTTTTTTTGTTTTGTTTTGTTTTGTTTTAAAGATTTTATTTATTTATTTGAGAGAGAAAGAATGAGAGAGAACACATGAGAGGGGATAGGGTCAGAGGGCAAAGCAGACTCCCTGCCGAGCAGGGAGCCCGATGCGGGACTCGATCCAGGGACTCCAGGATCATGACCTGAGCCGAAGGCAGTCGCCCAACCAACTGAGCCACCCAGGCGCCCCCAAGTGCTTTAACTTTAGCTAATAACCAGATAATAAATGATACTCAGGTACATGCTTAAATAGGTTAAAGTGTCTATGGGCATCAGATACGAGAAAGTGTAAGCATCTAATTGCTGAAATCCGAAAATCATTTATAAGCTTTAGCAGTCTCCATCACAAAAACTGTATTCTTTACTAAATGAGCCCATGACATGCAGAAATCATGGCTTTAATCTTATTTTACTATAAGGAATTCAAAATTCAAATAAATTTAATTTTTCTGTCAATGTGGGTTTTTTTTTTTTTTTTTAGGAATAACATTTACCATTAATATGTATTTTGTCTGAACTTCCGGGCATTCAGCATGTGAGGAGTAAGTGACTCTGGAGAGAGCGATGCTTTTCTGAATTATGACTGAAGAGGGTTCATTTCGCTTTGTGTCTCTCACCCAGGGACAGATTAACCTGGAAGCTGAGGAAATTTAAGCTTCGTTTCCCCTCACTTGAGTTGGCCTCTTCCAAGGCCCTCGGGTGAGCTTCCAGGCTGTTCACATCGCCATATATTTTTGTAAAATTTGTAAAAGATATTTTAATTGCAATGGTTAAGACTAATGTCCGTTTCCACTCAGACTTACCCTCCATCATAATCCCCTCATGTTGAAAGATGATGAATGGCCACGGGTATTTTTGGGCTGTGGGTAAGGGAAGTTGAGTTAGGGATATATTAATTATGGATTTAGTGGGATATGTGTATGTGGGTCACAGTTTTGTGTACGGGCATGTTACTGCCAGTTGTCCTGGAGTCAGAATAATTTCTAGAAATATGCCTACTGCCCACTCTGTTAATCCACAATGTGTCGGTCCCAGGATACCAAGGTGCCAGCTCAGAGGCTGGATGGTGACATGGGTATGTGTCCCATGGTGCCTGGCAATTGGGATGTAGGTGTGGGGGAGAAACAAAATTGAGTGGAGTCAGGATCTAGCCTGTGGAAAATGCTTTCCATCATCAGACAGGTCAAGTTATAAATGGGAGATTTGGCTCTCAATGGGTTCTAGACAAATTGGAAGCTCTAGCCTATGAGAAATAGTCTTGACAATGCAGGGTATACAGTTATAAACATGCGAACATTTCTTTCTTTCTTTTTTTTTTTAAAGATTTTATTTTTAGGGCGCCTGGGTGGCTCAGTTGGTTAAGCGACTGCCTTCCGCTCAGGTCACGATCCTGGAGTCCCGGGATCGGTCTCCCTGCTCAGCGGGGAGTCTGCTTCTCCCTCTGACCCTCCACCCTCTCATGCTCTCTCTATCTCATTCTCTCTCTCAAATAAATAAATAAAATCTTTTAACAAAAGATTTTATTTATTTGACAGAGAGACACACAGCGAGAGAGGGAACACAAGCAGGGGAGTGGGAGAGGGAGAAGCAGGCTTCCCGCCGAGCAGGGAGCCCGATGTGGGGCTCGATCCCGGGACCCTGGGACCATGACCCGAGCTGAAGACAGACCCTTAACGACTGAGCCACCCAGGCGCCCCTTTGCTGAACATTTCTTATGGGCATTGTGGGATATGGAATTTATCAGAATTCCTACAATTAAATTCCCATCTGCATGACCATGAAACACTGTTGACAAAAGTAATGTAAAACTGAATACATAATTACCACAGGAACGTTGGTGACAAAACGGTTAATGAGAACTGTTGATCCAAAGAGCATTTAAGATGCCTCATGACTCCAGTAACTTACAAGAAACTTGCAAGGCCTGAAATCTCATAACTCATATAAAAAACTTGATAGGTTTTCCTAAATTTGATAACAATTTTGAAAGTTTATCTCATTTTGTCAACAACTGTACAGCTGAAAGAAACTTTCTGACCTATCAATAACAAAAATCCAGATTTTAATATTGCCACAGTCCAGCAACTCCTAACATTGTTAGTGATAAAATATTCTTCTCCCACAAAATCATCTGCTGGTCTAAGTTCAAAACAATTACTGCTGTTACTGTTGAGTTTTTACAACATAATATGTGTAATATGTTAGTTTAAATTAGTCCATCTCGTGTTACTTGTTCTTTAATAAGCATTATATACTACGTTGGAGTTGTGTTCGATAAACTCCCAGTTCTGCAGTCAACCTCAGATACACACTGATGCAGCTACATGCTATTTTCTTTTTTTCTTTTTTAAGATTTTATTTCTGTATTTGAGAGAGCAAGCGAGCGAGAGAAAGAGAGAGAGAGCACGAGAGAGGGAGAGGGAGAAGCAGGCACCCCGCTGAGCAGGGAGCCTGATGCGGGGCTCGATCCCAGGACCCCAGGATCATGACCTGAGCTGAAGGCAGATGCTTAACCAACTGAGCCACTACGTGCTATTTTGAGAGTAAGTTCATAATGCTTCAGAATTGTTCCAATTTACTTCACATTTTACTTAGGTATGTCTCTAACCTCTGTCATAATACACACTCTCTGCATGCAAAACAGTAGCTGCCAAATAAAAAATGATAGCATGACAATTGTAAATATGAAGAAATAGAACCTGAGTTACTTCCATGCTGTTATTCTTAGTGAAAATCAACCTCTGAACTTTGCAGAGTTTACTTTTTGGAACCACTTTTACATGTGTTTTCTCCCCCCATTTTAAAGAATATAGTAGTGTAACTAAAAATATTAGTCTATTACTTTTGTCCTTTCTGTCTTTTCTGTAATGTATTTTGTGATTTTTATTATTTTATTTATTCTTATCATGAGTATATAAAGTCTAATAAAAGAAAATTTCAGTGAAAAAAAAAAACAAACCAAATGTGAATTTACCATGTAGGACACAAGACGGAATAGTCTCTCTCTCTCTTCTCTCTACGGAAAATGATAATACAAAATGTCATATGAAGTAATCAAAGATACAACCCAAAAAAGGTAGGAAAAAGCCCTACAGAGATGTGTCAGGCAGGCAATTAACAAAAATAATTTTATTTTTCTGGATTTTGTAATGGTTAGAGTATTTGATAGCCTCTTAAAATTTATAATTTATTTCTTTTATCATTCTAAATAAATATTCACGTTCAAACCCAATTTTGTATTTGTAATTTGTAGAAGCTTCAGGCCCAGTAAAACCTAGATCTACCCTTGTTCTCATTCCCCCATAACAGCAAAGTCAGTTTTTAGAGAAGAATTTACAGAGAGTAAAATGCACAGATCTTAAATGTACAGATTATTAAATTTTTACCTATTTATATGACTGTATCACCAGCATCCATGAAGATGAAAACATTTCCATCACCTCAAAACAATGAAAATTTCTAATATACTCAGGTTTAAGAAATTAATATATCCATAAAACAAGAACATTTTGCTAAGAAAAAGCAATACTCAACACAAGCAAACTCTTAGTGATAAACTTAGTTACTAAAATTAAAAATTCAACAGAAAGACTAGAAACTCAGGTTGAGGAAGTTGCCCAGAACATCAAGGAGAAAGACAAAGAGATGAAAAATCTGAGAGAAAAAAATGAGACATAGGGAACCAGGGAGAGGAACAATTCCAACAAACAGGAGTCCCAGAAGAAAGAAAATGGAAGGGAGTAAACTTTGAAAGAAATGAACATTTGTAGACTTGATGAATGACACGACTTTTCAGATTTTAAGGAGTTTCTCACTACCCAGAAGATCAATAGTTCAAAAGTGTTTTTACTTGCATTTTCTTACAAAATCTTCTTAAAATTTTGTGAGACAAATGCAGTTGGAAAATTAAAAAGACTAAAAATGAATATGTCAGAAGTGTATTGACTTTCATGATAGATTGGCTCAACCTATTTGTTCTAGGTCACATTTGGCCATTGTCATTCACTCATCCATCCTTCCATCCATCCATCCTTCCATCCATTCATCCATCCATCCATCCATCCATCCATCCTTCCATCCATCCATCTATCCATCCATCCATCCATCCATCCATCCATCCATCCATCCATCCTTCCCTCCATCCATCCATCCATTCAGCACTTACTTGGTGCTAAGCCGTGGCAGTGCCAGTCTCAAAGGAAAGGACTGATTCTTACTATACATTTAACCACAGTACAGTATTATATGTGCTATGGTGGAGGTATAAAGAAGCAGTTATCCCAGTATTTCTCATTGCCATTAAATAATGTCTCATATATATATATATATATATATTTTTTTTTTTCCTGGACTTATTATGCTTTCTGAATCTAATGATTCATGCATTTCGTTAATTCTAAAAAAAATTCTAGCCATTATCTTTTGAAATGTCACCTCTCCTCATTTTCTCCATTCTCTTCTATAATTCCTAGTGATTATTTTGTGGGAAATTTGTATTTTCTTAACCATTCTTTAGTACTTTTTCTTATTTTTCTCTGCTTCATTCCATATAATTTCCAAAGATCTGTTTTCCAGTTCACAAATTTTCTCTTCGCTTGTGTCTAACCTATACTTTACCCCATCCTTTGTGTTTTAAATTTATGACTATAATTTTCTAGTTGTTCTTCTCATACTTGTTCATATCTGTGTGTCCTTTTTACTGTGTCTTGTTACTTTCTTCTGTTTGGATTCATTATCCTATGTCTTTAATCACTTAAAAATTTATTTTATAACCTTTACTGATAGCCCTATTAAATGAATTTCTGGGAAACCTAATTGGGTTCTTTGTCGTGCCTCTTGAATTTTGTTTAGATTACACGGTTTCTGCATGCATTTTGTACTTTTAAATTGAAAACTGATCTTCATTAAGGTTTATCTGTGAGAGCCCCATGAGGCTTAGATGGAAGGCATTTTCTTCCAAAGGGATTTTACGTTCACTTCTTCTAGGGGCCCAAGAGGCCCTAGACCAAATTGTAAGTTACTTTTTTAGCTTGAGGGGCCTTGGATCGTGGGTATGTTGTCTATAAAGAGGATTAGGCTTTTGTTTACACATTCTCAAGGGAGGTTCACCCATATCTCCCACCCCAGAGCTGAGGTCAAGACAAAGAAACGTCCTTATCGTCTCCCTCTGTGGTGGTGGAATATTTTCTGGTCCAGTCTCTCTCTGTGGGATTAGTGTGTATATGTGCATGTACGTGTGCATGCGTGTGCGTGCATGCACGTGTATGTATGCATTACTGCTCAGTTGCATTCTCCACGTGCCACAGGCAAAGGCCCTCAACTTCCAGGACTATAGCCCTAGCCCTAGGTTTCTGAGTCTAGCGGCCACTGTGCACCATGTCTCTCCATGGGATGGCCAAGGGTCAAATCATGGATTTGCTGCTCTAGTTTTATCTTTCCTTTCCATTTTGCCTCCTGGGGAATCTCTGTTAGTCTCTTTTGAGCTCGGCTCTTCATGTAAAGAATATTTTATTTATTTTGTGTGGCATTTCTAGGAGTTGTGTAGCAGGGAAGTTATTCAGTCAGTCATAGTCTGGGAAATTGAAATTGTTATTCACATTCTTTTTTTGATTATTATTATGTCCAGTTAGCCAACATATACAAAGCTTCTGCACAGCCAATGAAACAGTCACATTCTTTTTAAACGGCTTTAAAAATCAAAGCAATGACAAATTGAGAGTGTTTTTCGGAACCCTCCTTAAAGATTTCCATACCTACTTTGCTGTGTGGAGAACCCACCACATTATGGGAAGACAAAAAGAGAGGTGACTAATTTTGACTTGGTTGCTAAGGAAGTGGCCAGAAAGGTGACAGTTAAGTCAGACTTTGGGGAATGAGAGATTTAGTAACCTTATTTACCACCAACCATTACTCTCCAAACTATTTTACACGGTGAAATTTAGACTTAATCTTTGTCCAATTGATTTACCTCGTTTTATATATTAATAGATATACATATTTTAATACACGATGTCATCAAAGTTATTATTATCCACTGATTTCTAAGTGGCAGGCAAGGAAGCCGATGCTCTATCGATAAAACTGAAAACCCAGAAAAGCTAAATAACATTTTCACTCATGTAACATAATGAGTGACAGGGCTGGATTCAAACTTGAGTGTAGCAACTGTAAAATGTGCCCTTCGGGGAGCTTAAGTGACCAAAGGCCCCCGCTGCTGTGCTCTGAAGTCCATTGCCATGTCTCCATTGAGCCCGGCTTTCCACTGGGCTGCTCGCAGCCAGTTACTAAATGTGGCAGGGATACTAAGGCAGGCTTTTTTCCTGGAAGACCCGGGACTCCTCTGGCGGGGGACTGGCTCACAGACCTCCTCGCCAAACCTTTCTCAGAGTGAACGGCAGCCTTAGATGACACTCTGCCTGACCTTCCTTCCTTCTCTTTGCTTGAGGACACACTTGCATTGTGCTCTGACTGCTTCCCCAGCATTTTCTCTCAAAGTCACGTCCCCGATAAAATCCTTGCACGTTTAACTCCATCTTGGTGTCTGCTTCTCCGAAGACCCAGACTATCACACCTAATTTGTGTGACCTCAAAACCCATGCTTTTACAAAAAATAACTAAAAACGGACTAAAGATCGAAATGTAAGAGGGACAACTGTAAGACTGTTAGAAGAAACACAGGCATCAATCTTCATGACCCTGGATGAGGCAATGCTTTCTTAGATATGACACCCAAAGCACAAGCAACAAAAGAAAAAATTGATATCTTAGACTTCATCAAAATTAAAAGCTTTTCTGCTTCAAAGGACAGCATCAAAAAAGTGAAAAGTTGGGGCGCCTGGGTGGCTCAGTTGTTAAGCGTCTGCCGTCGGCTCAGGTCATGATCCCAGGGTCCTGGGATGGAGCCCCACATGGGGCTCCCTGCTCTGCGGGAGGCCTGCTTCTCCCTCTCCCACTCCCCCTGCTTGTGTTCCCTCTCTCGCTGTGTCTCTCTCTGTCAAATAAATAGATAAAATCTTAAAAAAAAAAAAAGTGAAAAGTCAACACACAGAATGGAAGAAAACATTTGCAAATTATATATCTGATCAGGGACTCCTATCTAGAATATATAAAAAACTCTTATAACTCAATGATAAAGAGAAATGACTCAATTAAAAAATGAACAAAGATATGAATAGATGTTTCTTTTTTTTTTTTTTAAGATTTTATTTATTTATTTGACAGAGAGAGATACAGCGAAAGAGGGAACACAAGCAGAGGGAGTGGGAGAGGGAGAAGCAGGCTTCCCACAGAGCAGGGAGCCCGATGCGGGGCTCGATCCCAGGACCCTGGGATCATGACCTGAGCCGAAGGCAGGCACTTAACGACTGAGCCACTCAGGCACCCCATGAATAGACATTTCTCCCAAGAAAATGTGCAAATGGCCAATTGTACGTGAAAGATGCTCAACATCATTAGTCATCAGGGAAATACAAATTAAAACCATAATAAGATACCACTTCACATCCACTAAGATAGCTATAATAAAAAAATCAGAAAATAGCAAGTGTTAACAAGGAGGCGGAGAAATTGGAACCCTTCTACCCTGCTGGTGGGAATGGTAAATGGTGCAGCCATTTTGGAAAAATGGTCTGATAGTTTATCAAAAGGTTAAATACAGAGTTATTGGGGCACCTGGGTGGCTCAGTCGGATCAGGAGTCCGCCTTCAGCTCAGGTCATGATCTCGGGGTCCTGGGATCTAGTCCCGCATCGGGCTCCACGCTCAGTGGGGAGTCTGCTTCTCCCTCTCCCACTCCCCTTGCTTGGGCTCTCTCTCCCTTGCTGTCTCAAATAGGTGAACAAAATCTTTAAAAAAATAAAAAAAAATAAATATAGAATTATTGTATGACCCAGTGATTCCATTTAGCATTTAGCAAGACAAATGAAAACATGGGTCCGCATAAAAACTTGTACAGGAATGTTTATTGCAGTATTGTTCACAATAACTGAAAAGTGAAAACAACCCAAATGTCTATCAACTGATGAATGGATATACAAAATGTGGTATACCCATACAGTGGCATATTATTTGCCCATGGAAAGGAATAAAGTACTGATACATGCAGCCACATGGATGAACCTCGAAAACATTATGCTAAGTGAGAAAAACAATACACAAAGGACCACATATCGTATGATCTCATTTATATGAAATGCCCAGAAGAGGCAAATTTATAATGACAGAAAGGAGATTAGTGTTTGCCAGGGCGCAGGGGCATGGGAAGTTTGGGGGATGACAGCTAAAGACTATGGGGGATGACGAGAAATCAAAATGTTCCAAAATTAATTGTGGTGATTATTGCACAATTCAGTGAATATACTAAAAAACAGTATGTGAATGATATCTCAATAAATCTGTCACTAAAAAAATCCATGCTTTTCAAATACACTATATCCTTTATTTGGCATTTATCCTAGAGTTCCTTGTCTTATGATTATTTTTTTCCAACCCAAATGTTGCTTCAGACCATCCAAATAGTGATGATCTTTGAATTGTGGCATTTCTTCTGGATTTGGTTTCTTCATTAGAATTTTTTCAAATTTCCTCCAATGGACGCATGATACTTTTATATTTGAGACTTACATTATACAGAAATGAAAATGTTGTGTCATTAACAAAATTATTAGCTGCTAAAGAAAAAAGTCTCCGTCCCTTTGTGGATTCCTCTGATGCCAGCACAGAAAGTAGGTGCTTAACAATAATTTGTAGATATTCTTGATAATGGCACTAGGTTTTAACGCTGTTACGGTTGTGAGTCTTTGGGTCTTTGGTAATCTATGTGGATTTCTTTTTTTTTTCTTTTTTTTTTTTTATAATTTTTTTAAAGATTTTATTTATTTTTATTTGAGAGAGAGAGAATGAGAGAGAGAGAGAGCATGAGAGGGAGGAGGGTCAGAGGACGAAGCAGACTCCCCGCCGAGCAGGGAGCCCGATGCGGGACTCGATCCCGGGACCCCAGGATCACGACCTGAGCCGAAGGCAGTCGCCCAACCGACTGAGCCACCCAGGTGCCCCTCTATGTGGATTTCTTATTGGTAATAGAGTTCGGGCAAAGTAGGTATTATTTTGTGATTTAAACCTTAAAAGATTTGAAAAGTATTTTCACTGAAAGAAAAAAATGTTTTAGTTTGAATGCCAGTTTCAATAGCAGATATTTTACAGATAGGGTAGATTTCACCTTCATGAAAACATTTTCAAACATTTGGGTCAGCCGGCTTCCCCTCCTCCTAGTTGCTCCCTGCAGGGGAACCTGCCCAAAGGGGTGTCTTCCGATCGTGTGCTGGAGTCCGTGTGTGAATTATTGACTTTGCCATGTTTCTTTATGGAGACAAGGTCATCCTCTGACAATATTTCATTAGCCCTTTTCTTCAGCTTGTCTTCTTTACTCTTCTTTGTAATTTCTCCCCACCCTCCTTTTTGGAAAGCAAGATGGAAGGGATGCTCAGCTGGCTTAGACTGAGCCCTTTTTGCCAGCCCCAACGTGGGTCGTTCACATTCAGAAATCCTGTTTTCTCCTCACAGTGGATCTGCTGAAAGGTTGCCATCTCAACCTCATTTGAGATGAGGAAACTGAGGCACACACTGTAAGCAGCAGCGTCTGGACCGGGGCTGGCAAGGCAGCGCGGTGCGTGGCTAAGGGCAGATCTGGCGCCAGGCTGTCTGGGCTTGAATCCGGGCTTCAGTGCTCAGCAGCCGTGGGGACCCTCCTCCCCCTTCCTTCTCTCAGTGCCTTAAGGGCTTGATAATAGTCTATGTTACCAGGTTGGAATAGGGAATGAGTTAGTCAATGATTTGTAATGCACTCAGAGCAGTGCCTGGCACAATGCAAGTGCCATGTAAGTGTCGTAAAAGTAAATAAGCTGAAAGCTGTCTGACTCCAAAGCTGCTAATGGTGGAATTTCAGGCCTCCTTTTGTTCTGTTCCCCTATTAAAGCAGCAGAATTGGGCAAAAGCTAACCTTGGACTCTGAACAGGGAACAGAGACTTTGCTGCGGAGGCACCCACGGACTTCCTGCTCTGTCCAACCCCTCTTGCCAACAGCCGTTCTAAAATGTGAATCCATTTGCTTTAGGTTAGCCGAGAGCACTGAGCTCTTAGGTGCCAGCCCTGGGCTCACCAGTGGATGCCCATGCACTAAACCCCAGCCGAGGCCGGCGGCGCCCCCTTCCCCGCCTCAGGCCTGGCCTAGCCGAGGCCTCCCCCGTGTTGTCATTCCCACCTGGTTCCTTCCTTACCACACTCCAGTCATGCATGCTAGCCTTTGTGGGTTCCTCTCTCAAGGCCTTTGTACGCATCTGGAAATACTTCCCCGGATTGCTGCATGGTTAACGTCTCTCCCATTCATGTCATCACATCACCCTGCCTTGTCAGAAAAACCTTCCGTGATCACCAAATTGGGCTCCCAAGCAAAACAGGAGGCATGCTCAAGGAGAGCGGCTGAGAGTTTATTAGGACACCATTAGGAGGAAGTGGGCAGGGAGGGGAAACCACAATAAGCTGGGGAGGCCTTTACCACCACCTGGCCTGAGGCAATAGGTTGGGACAAGAGGAGACTGGGAACTTCAGAGAACCCAAGGACAGGCCCCAGACAGAGCTGTAGGCCTCAGAGGATTGGTGCGGCAGTCAATCTGCTAGACTTCTGCAGTAAGGGGCAGCATAAATACCCCACCTCCCTCTCCTCCATCCCCCTTGACCTCCTGCCTGCTTCCCATTCTTGGGGCCTGGACGGCACAGATCAGATCCGCCTCCCAGGAGAGGGGTGGAGAGGTAATCGGAAGTTAGCGACCACTCTCTCTTCCCAGGTCATAGTTTATTTTCTCTTTTATCTTCTTAACATACATGACTCTCCACAATCACCTTCTTTTGTTTTATGTTTATTGTCTGCCCGCCCCTGCCATCCCCTCTAGAATGTAGTTCTCTTGAGGGCATAGCCTTTGGAGTTTTCTATTTTTCTTTCTTTCTTTCTTTTTTTTTTTTTTTAAAGATTTTATTTATTTATTTGAGAGAGAGAGAACACATGAGAGGGGGGAGGGTCAGAGGGAGAAGCAGACTCCCCGCCGAGCAGGGAGCCCGATGCGGGACTCGATCCCGGGACTCCAGGATCATGACCTGAGCCGAAGGCAGTCGCTCAACCGACTGAGCCACCCAGGCGCCCCTGGAGTTTTCTATTTTTCTTTCTTTTTTCATCTCCAGGTCCCCAGCGCCAACCTCAGCGCCGGATATATAGCAGGCGCGCTGTAAATATGGGTTGAATGAATCAAAGGACTGGGTCATACAGAGCTTGAAGAGAAAAAGGCTTATAAGGGTGGTTTTTCTTTTTTTTCTTTTTTCTTACAAAAGAAAAAGAATCGGGTGATTGAACACTGCGTGGCGCCGGGGCCAGGCCTGCACCTCTTGCCCACAGTTCTGCGGCCGGGAGGCCGGCAGGTGCGGCGAGGCCCCGCTGCGGCCCCGCCGGCTCCCCCGGGGCTGTGTACGCCGCGGTGGGCGCGCGTCTCCCAGGCGTCAGCCGACCCGCTCGCCCGTCCGCAGCGGGCCCGGCGCGGGGACGTGCGGGGCGGCCGGCCGAGTCCCTCTCCAGGCCCCGCTGCGGGCAGGGAGGGAGACACCCAGTGCTCGCTCGCGGTTATTTTTAGTCGGTAGCTGAGATCCTCCCCCCCCCCGGGGGGGGATGCGGAGCGGCCAGAGAAAGTGCGGAGAGAGGGAGCTCCCGGCGCCTCCACGCTCGCTCCCGCCGGGACTCGGGGCGCGGCGGAGACCGGGCGGCGCAGGGAACAGTTGCCGCGGCGTCCTCCGGCGGCGCGCCGCTCTCCTCCGAGACCTGCGCCGGGCGGGGGCGGGGCGGGCAGGGGAGGGGAGAGCGGGCGGGCGGGAAGGGGCGGGGAGCGCGCTCCTGCGGCGGCGGCGGCGGCGGCCGTGCTCATCCCGGCGGCCCAGCGCTCGAGTGCACGCGGGGCTTCGCAAATGGCTTGTCCCGCTCTGGGTCTGGAAGCTCTTCAGCCTCTGCAGCCGGAGCCGCCCCCCGAGCCTGCTTTTTCGGAGGCGCAGAAGTGGATCGAGGTAGGTGCCCCTGGCTGGAGGGAGGCCTTGCAGGGGCGCCCGAAGCCACCGACCCGCGCACACGGACGACAGGTCCAGCCTCGCCTCCCCCCCACTTTCTTTGGCCAGCTGCTCCGAGTCACCCGCCCGGGCCTCGTCGGGCGAGCTGCGATGCCCTGGCGCCCTGGCGCGGGTCTCGGGCGAGGGTGGGCGGGAGTGAGGGACGCCGCAGTCTCGCAGTGCGCGTGGGGGGCACGAAGCGCTCTCCTGCGCCTGCATCCCTCCTGCTCGCCAGCCGCGCAAATCTCAGCTCCCGCCGCTTCCACGCGGGGCCAAGGGAAGCGCAGTGCCCGCAGAAGCGCCGCAAAGGCGCAGGAAGCGCGAGACCCAGAGTGCTGCGGCCACCGCATTTGGGGGGGTCCTGCTCCCCGTCCTACCTTCCGCCTTTTGACCCCCCCCCCCGCTCCTCCCGAGCGGAGTTGGCAGTGTGTCCACGGAAGCGCGTACCCACCAGAGCTTCTGGCTGTATTCCTGGCAGCGGGTCAGGTGTGAGGCTGGCCCAGCGCACAGGGCCGGGGAGCCTGCAAGACCCACCTGCGAGCGCGCCATCCGCATAGCCGCTGCCCAGCCTTTGGCAGCCCCCACTCCATGGCGGAGGCGGCGGGGCGGGCTCCCAGGTGCCGGGTCCCCGGCCCCGCTGGCATGTTTCACTTCTTAAATGACTCGGTGGCAGGCCAGGGAAATCACTGGAGCTCTCGGCTCAGTCCAGGAAGCGCTCGCTGGGTGATCCTGATTCTCGATGTCTATCTGTAGATAGATGCAGCTTGGTGGTTCTGCGCTCCCCAAATGACGCGTCTGCCGGGGATCAGGACGCTTGGAGGGCGCGAAGGGGGAAAGGTGACCCCCTGTGATCCGTGCAGGAGCCTCTATTTCGCCCAGAGGGCCTTTCTTGAGGCTTAGCGGAAGGCGAATTTGACCCTTTTCCTCAGGGACAGGCAGCCCTCCTTGCCCATAGTTCAGAGGAAGAAATGCACCGTTAAGTCATTGGCCCAGCAATGGTGAAGCCTGTTAGTACTCAGGCTGTCACTTGGTGAGCCCCCCCCCACCCCCCCCACCCCCCCCACCCCCGTTCTCAGGATGCTTCAGAGGTAACAGCCTAGGATGGAACAGATTTGAACCTGCTGAGTTGCCTGCAGAAACCACCCTCACTTACTGGGGCTCTAATGCTCCTGCAAGAGGCCTGCCCTTCCCAGGGTTAACCTGCTCCAAGCAAGAGTGTTTGGCAGAATTTAGAAACATCTATTTAAAAATAGGGTGAAAGAAACAGAAGATCAAACTTGAGGCTCTGTTGATAAAAGCCCCAATCATCTCTCTCATAATTTGATGGCTCATGACCAGATGAGAAAAAGACCTTGGCTTTTAATTTTTGATTTATGGCCGGAAAGGCTTGGGGTGTGACAGGTGCTCTCTGTGCTGCATACTTGGGCTCACAGGACACACAGGAGACGTTTGTATTCACCGGCTTAGTTGAGAGTTGGAGAGCTGTATTTTTCATGTTCTTGAACTTTAAAATTCTCAGGAGAGATTTTGGATGTGGATAGTAGGTGAGGGGAGGATATCAGAGCCCAGCAGTCTTGGAATTCTTGAAGGCAAGTGGTTTATCCTCAATATCCTTAATTGTAACATTAATATAGTCTACTTAGAAAATGGGTTGTCCTATAAATTACATGCAGGAAAGTGCACAAATCTTAAGCGCACATCTCCATGAATGTTCTCATATGTATATGTACAATGACAACCCCCACCTAGATCAAGATCTAAAATATCTCCTTCAGCCCAGAGGACCACAGTCTATTTTTAAGTGGTGGGATGTATTAGGCTAGATATTATGCAGTACAGGATATCAGCTTTTGTCCTGGTTCCACTGGTTTAAAAAAAAAAAAAAGAAGGGCTTCCTTAAGAAAGTAGAGCCCCCCTTAGGTGCTATAGACGGCCTGGCATTATTCGTGATACCTTGCAGGTATGCCCGTTTGAGAATGCGAAAACCGTGGGGCGTGCGTGGCTTTAGGACGGGGCGGCCTTGGCGCTCTGCTCTGCGCGTGCATTATTGAAGCGGCCTATCTCCTTTCAGTTGCGGAGTTTGGTTTCTGGGAAAGGAGAGCTTCCCCTCCCAGGCTGTATAAAAAGGTATTTGCTCCCGGGAGAGATAGTGACCTCCCTTTTTCCTTCCCGGAGGTCCCTCTTGAAATGTAAATGCCGCGTCTGCAAACCGGGGAGACCCGGGAGCCTTAACAGATGGTTTTGCGCGCAGTTGCCCGGTGAACAAAGATTCCGCGGCTAATATAGCAATACTGTAGTACTTAGAGCGAGCTGAATTCCTGGGTGGATTGTTATCTCGAGACAATTGCATCTCCTTTAGGGGCCCCATTGTCTTCGGCAACATCCTCATTGGAAGGGCTTTGTTTTTCACTTTTGTTCCGTCGGTGATTAAATTTCCCACAGGCTCCCTCCACCCCTCCCACCCCTTTGAGTAGTTAGGAATTTCACCCTTTCAGAAAAATGTTCCCTTGGGTGCAGCAGGTTAATAAACAAACTTTGCAGCTTGTCTTTCCTCCTCAGCCCTTGGTCTTCCTTGAGTCATGGGTTGGCCCGAAAAGATTCATTCTTAATAACGGCTCAAGGAACAAGCTCCCGGAGATCACTTGTTAGTGAGGCATTTCTCAGCCTTGGCTAGGGGAGGGGGGTGCGACTGGCAGGAAACGTGGGCCTGGGCACTGATATTCCCACCTCAGCCCACTCCCAGCTTCTGCCTTGGCTGGCAAAGGTGAGAGCCCAAATGGAGGTCACAGACCATGTGGGAGCAGCTCAGTAACACAGAACTTTTTTTTTTTTTTTTTTAAATAGCTGCAGAAGCAGGCTGCATGTCTTAATGTGGGTTCAGGAGACTCCTAAAGGAAACAGCAAAGTTCCAGTATTAATTGTGGCCACCAGCAGGCAGGGGCCTAACTTCCTTCCACATTCCTCTTCTAGAAGGCCTTCCTAAACAAAGGGGCAGTAAGGACTGCACAGGGATTAAGAGGTCAGACTTTGGAGCGGGGCAGCCTGGGTTTGAATCCTGGGTCTATTGCCTTCTAGCTGGGTGACCTTGGCCGGGCTGCGTTTCCTCCCCTTTTGGTTCTAAATTGTTTTCTTTGAAAGCTAGCTCTAGTCGTTAACAACAACAAAAATCACAAAGATACTGTTGAAAGCATGTGTAAAACACGGGCACCAAGAATAGCTTACCTACCTCTAGGAGTGCTGCGAGAGTTAAATAAGTTAGTATATTTTAAATGCTCAGAAGAGTCCCCAGTATTTAGGAAGTGCTGTCTAAGTAATAATGGTTGGCATTATTACCATTACCAACACTACTGCTCTTACCACCATCACCACTATCATCATTAACACTCCTGTGATTGCCATTATTACTGTTGTTCCTACAGCTGTTGGGGAAGAAAATCTTCAGAACCCTAAGTTTCTAACTGTAAAAAAATATAATTCAATTACCTACTCATCTCATTCCATTATCTTACCTTATGAGCTCCAGATACCTGGCCTAGAAGTTTAAGTAGATGCTATGTTACCTTGCGTTAAAAGAGATTTAGGGGTCAGAGCAAAACCAGTAATATCTACTTATAAAATGATCCTGGTGGTCCAGTCCATTAAGGCTTAGAAAATGATTCCTCAATATTACGTTGAATATTTGCGTTTACTGCAGAGTCTTTGTTACTGAACTCCAAGCAGAGCGCTCAATGCCTCTCTTCTTGCTGATGATCCAGCATTAAGTCATTATACAAATAGTGGCTGTCTGAATATTCATCTCAAATGTAGCAGTGTTTTGTTCACTAAAGTTGTATCTGCTACTGCTAGGAAAAAGAATAATTCCCCCCTTTATTTCCCTTCCTCCTCCTTCTCTTCCTTTCCTTTTCCCTTGATGATATCTGTTGAGTTACAGGAGTTTGTTAGTGGGTAGATGATTCTAATTTTCTTGGTAACCACTGCCCCCCCCCCCCCCCCCCCCCGCCTCTCTGCCCACAGCAGTATTTATCTGTTCTAATCTGTAGTTCTTCTCTGCAGTGCCAAACACTTTCTGGAGGAACAGATGTCCCTTCAACTTAGTTTCAGTTGTGATTTGGAACAGGTTGACAGGCCTTTGGGGAGGGGTTGGAAATTTCAACCCAACTTAGCCTTGCTTCTCAACGTAAGAAGTCTCTGGACTCTTTAACCTTAATCATAGCGTGCCTCTGGGGCTTGGTGCTGAATATAATCTTATTTGTGACCTAATCCATATTTCACATGAGTGGGGAGTTGTGCCGGGAGGGATCAGTTCATCATTTTGGGTCATTTCCACTTGCCCATATAGAATTGTTTTCTTATTCAACTGGGACCTGATTTTGAAGATTAAAAGCACCGAGGGTACCTTTGCTGTCCAAAGCTGAACGGATGTGGTATTGTTTGGCAATAGGGAAAATTTGTGAGTAGTCTTTGAGAACCTAACATTTAGTGGCAGGTAACATACGATATTTGCAATGTCATGACGAGTGAACATGTGCCATAAGTTAGTCATTCAAATTCTCCACCTCTGGGGGGACTTGATGATTCTTACGTGTTTTCAATACCACGGAGATGTAAGTTGGCATGTGGCTCTCTCCAGCATCGCACGGGGAGCTGAGGAAGAGGGAGAAAACCTTTTCTGGCTGGACCATGGAAAGGAGTAGTGGTCTGAATAGATATGTAAATCAGAGCAGGCAGCATCTTTCTCACAAGGACATTTAAATAATCTGGCCTGTTTGTATACAAGAGCCCCTATGACACAATGCGGTCACGTGGTAGGAGAACAGTGTGGTCCCACAGATTTGGGGAAGAGGGAAACGGAATGGGAGGAGGAGCCGGCACTTCTTGCCCCAGCATCTCCCTGGAAACCGAGTTTGCAGTGAGCCAGCTCCGAATGCGAGACTGAGCTCTGGCCACCAAGAAGGGGCAGGGTGGGGCCTGTGTCCCCAGCAACTGGATTTCTTGGCCCTCTGCTCTCCGCTGAGGGATGACAATGGAGCCATGATGCAGACATCTGGCCGTGATTCCGTGGGTGGCAGTCAGTGCTAGGTGGGACCAGGCAGCTCCTGGAAATTGGCCTGGCAGCTTCTCTTTCTGCTCTGAACCATTCTGAAATTTAAGAGTGTAGTTAGGACTCACATGGTAATGATAATGATGGTAATGAAACCAATGCTCATGATGATAAAAGCTGATATTTATTGAGTGCTTACTGTGTGCCAGGCACTGGGCTAAGAAGTCTATGTCTGAATGAATCCCTTATAAATAAGTACTACTACTACTATCCCCATTTACAGATGAGAAAATTGAGGCCCTGAGAAATTAAGTATCTTGCCCAAACTTTCAAGTAAGTGGCAGAACTAGGACTTCATTAAAGCACACTTTCTTACCTTTTATGAATATATACATTGTTAGATACCCCAAATCTATAGTTGAGGAAATTGGGGCTTTCAGGAATTAGCAAACCCCCCTAGAGTCACCGAGTCAGTGAGTACTTGTTAGAGTCAGGATTTAAATCCAGGCTGGCTGACTTTGCAGCCCTTGTTATCTGATCCCTTATATTTCTTCCCACATTAGGACCAGGTGTAAAAACTCTGGTAAGGACTGAGCTTCTTGTTTCTCTGACTGCAGAGGCTCGCCCCGTTGTGGGTTTCAAAAGGTGTGGGTCCCTAGACCATTCGCCATGGCTTGTCTCTTTCAAATATGGGTGCGAAGCGGTGTCTCTTCTCCGCGCTGATGTGTTTAAGCGCCGTTGGTGCATCTGTCTGAGGCCTTTACCGCAGCTCCTTCACCTTCACCTGAGAGTGGTCCCGTCTGGCCAAGATCTCACCTGGGAACAGTTTTGTTGTTGAGTTCAGCCAAGAGGCATGTCCTTGCAAGAGAGGAGATTGGCAGTCTCTCCTGCAGGTATCCACATCCCATCCTAAAGAACTGAAGGGTCAGAACAAAGCAGCTCTGTGACTTCTGGGAATCTTGGCTTGTACTCGGCATCCCAGTTACCTGCCTTCCAGTCTAACCTTAATCATTTGGGCCTTTATTTTCATGGTTGAGGACTGAATCAGTTAACACTAGTTGACAAAACAGCTCTCACTGGATCTAGATTTTCTTTCTTTTTAAAAAAATATCTTATTTATTTATTTATTTATTTATTTATTTATTTATTTATTTATTTATGAGAGAGAGAGAGAATCTGAAGCATACTCCGCACTGAGCACAGAGCCTGGCGCAGGGCTCGATCCCACGACCTCGAGATCATGACCTGAGCCAGAACCAAGAGTCGGTCGCATCACTGATGGAGTCACCAAGGCGCCCCTAGATTTTCTTTTTAAGCCCAGTTTACTCTTTGGTGGTTCAGAAAAATGTGCAAAAAATTTTATAATATTTCCCCTCATTTGTTCCTAAGTATGTGTGTGTGTTTACATTTGAAGCAAAAGAAAGGTATCAGATACCATCTCTTTGGGGTGGAGAGTTGGGTGGGAAAAAGGATGACTTCAGTGCAGTCAAATGAGGAAAGGAAAGGATAAAAGACCTTTGTTTTTAAGTGATTGAGAAATATAAAAATAGTCTAAATTAGAGGGTTACTAGATGATACAGGAAAAAAAAATAGTCCTTAAAAAAGTGACAAAATATTGGAAAAACTTCTGCCTGGGACATGAGGAGATGTTCTATCTCTTTCTACAAGGAAGAATGATGTCATGCAGTTCAGTTCTGCTGTGATAAAATTCCATGTTTGCAGTGTTGAAAACAACACTCCCAAAGAGATGTCCTCATGAAGCTAACCCTGATGGGATGGCCGTTGTATCTCAGGGAATTATCTTTAACATAGGGAGAAAAAATGAGGTGACATAGTCTTGTGACCTGCACCTAAGGAATATCTTGGTGGATATCTTTCCCCACTAAACTTATGTTGCCAGCAGAACTGCATCCTTGTATCTATGATGGGACCTTAAGAACAAAGTATTGGTTAGGCTGAGAAAGCTCCATGTTTCCACTGCTCTGCATTCTGCCTGTGATAGTTACCATGCTGTAGCTAGTACAGGATGCAGCTTGGCCACCTGGTCAACCATAGAATTTAGAGACCTACCCCACCCACCTATCCCTAAATAGCCCATTAGGAGGCTATGTAAGAATAGACCTGCACTTGTTTTTTTAAAGTAAATGTCAAGGGCAAAGGCTTGTGGCATTTTTATTTCCATGACCCAATACTGTTATAAAAAAAATTCCTCAGCCTGATTTTTCTTACCAAGGGATTGAAGTTTTGTTTATTGTGCTGAGTACACAGTTCTCTTTTCCTTCCCTGATAAACATTTAAAAAGAATGACACTCAAACCATTATCTTCTTCTAATGGGAAACTGAAGGAAGGCTAGGAGAGGCTCAGCCAAATTGTTTAAAATATGAAAATAATTATTTGGGACACTTGGTTATCACTCATTTGTAAGTTCACTTCAGTGTAAACACTAAAAATAAGCATACAGTGAAAATAAACATTAATGTGTGAACGTGTTTTAAACAAATTAAAAAATCTGTTTCCTGGAAAGTAGTTACTAAGCCCCAACAATGTGCCAGGCATAGTGCTGACAACCAGGGTTAGATGGTGAATAACAGAAACCTAATTCCCACCCACATGAAGTGCACAATGTTGTATGTGTGTATGTGTGGGAGCTTAAACTAAAACACACAATTACAAATTGGGATAAGTACTATGAAAACAAAGAATGGGGGGCTTAAGAGAAAAGTACTTGAGGCAGACAAGGACTCAGTGAAAGTAGTATTTAAGCTAAGACCATTGAAGGGTGCTGAGCCGGAGAATTAGATGGATGCAGATTTATTGAGACAAGGGCTTGCATGTACATACAACACATGTTTTATTGTGATTATGCTTTTAAAAAAAGGTAGAATAGGAACACCATTAAAGTTCTCCAGATGTATTGAAGGTGTGTGCATGTGGGTGGGAGGGGGCAGGGAAAGGGGCTGAGTCAGAAGTTCTTGAATATTCTTGCAAGCTACTCAGAGTAGGGTTTGCATCATGATCCACTGCACCTCTTAGGACCCAGGCACAGATAAATCAAGACCTCCTCTTATAGGAGAAATGGCAGAGAGGATCTTGGGATTTATTTTTTGAGCATGGACTCTGGGATTGAAATTCTTCTTCTTTTTTTTTTTAAGATTTTATTTATTCATTTGACAGAGAGAGAGAGAGAGCGAGCACAAGCAGGGGAAGCAGCAGAGGGAGAGGGAGAGGGAGAGGGAAAAACAGACTCCCCGCTGAGCAGGGAGCCTGACGCAGGGCTCGATCCCAGGGCCCTGGGCCAAAGGCAGATGCTTAACCAACTGAGCCACCCAGTCACCCCTGGGATTAAAATTCTTATACAAAGTAGGGGCTATAGAAGCTGTACTCCACTCCGAGGTAAGAGGCTTGCAAGAAGCCTGCCTGCCTTTCAGTGAGTGAGCGGAGCGATTTTGTATAAGACTTTGGGTGATGACCTATAGATGTCCTCTAATTTGGGAACTTGCCCCAGATGCCTCTAAAAGAAGGGACTTTATAAGCTAATAAAGTCATGTGCCATATGGGAACCCCAGAAGTTGTAAACTCTGGAGGTCTGTGACTTTGGTTTCTTTCAGCACTTGAACCCATCACCCCTATACCCCACTTCCTCATGGTTCAACATGGCTGCTAGAGACTCATCATCACATCATCTTTCAAGAAAGTAGGATGGAGGAATAAAAAATGAAGACTACATAAGACACCTTCTAGAAAATTCTTCCCAATACTTCTGCTTATGTTCTATTGCCTAGATTTTCAATAACATGGCCACTCCTAGTTGCAGGGGAGGCTTCAGTGTCCTCAGGTCATACTCTGGGTTCTATTCCTCGGAAGAAATGGGAAAATGGCTGTTGAGCTAAGGGGACCCTGGGATGTCCTTTCTCCACTTCTCCAGGGACAGATTCTTTCCAGACAGAGCTTAAATATGTCTGCCTCTGAAGCAGACTCCCTGATTCCTCTAAGCCCATTAATCCCTCCTCCTCTGTGCAAACCTGGCATTTAGTATCCACCTCTGTTAGAAACGTTGTCATGTATCATTGTAACGAATATATTGTTGGGTGGGATCTGCCCCCCTTTGGTAAACCCCAGGGCTCTTGTGGCCAAGGACTGGGACTTAGTCATTGTCCCCATTCCTCCTCAGTCTGATCCCCACTGGAGCCCCATGGCTACATTACCCATGGCCCGAAAGGTTTCTCAGGGAGCCTGTGCTCAGCTACAATGGCCTGATTGGCACTTGGACTCTGCCATGGCAGAGAAAATAGACTCTGTTGCTGCCCTGACAGGAAGCAAAGTTGTTTTTTTTTTTTTTTTTTTAAAGACTGATTAAAAAAAGCAGTTTACCCGGTGGTTGCCTGGAGATAGTCAGTGATTGGACGCTTGGAAAGTGATTTCACTGTTGGCTCTTAGGCAGGTGATATCAGTTGAAGGAATGACTTAAGAGGCCAACTTTCCCCTCAGGTTGGACTGGTGTGGGGCTCACAGTTCCTGTCTGCAGAGTTGGAGAGCAAACCTCTCTGTTCTTTAAATAAACATGCCCCCCCCCAGCATTTTCACCTGGGACTCTCACCTTTTTTTCTCCTACCTCAAAGTAGTCAGCTTCCTCTCTCTTACCTGTTGTGGGGGTGCAGATAATTCCCACCTCTTAGTATGAAAGAAAGATCAGAGTACTTCAACTTACAGGATATCCAAAAACGTTATGGCCGAGGTCACAGAGATTGCTGCCTATGTTCTCTTCTAGGATTTTGATGGATTCCTGTCTCATATTTAGGTCTTTCATCCATTTTGAGTATATTTTTGTGTGTGGTGTAAGGAAATGGTCCACTTTCATTCTTCTACATGTGGCTGTCCAATTTTCCCAACACTATTTGTTGAAGAGACTGTCTTTTTTCCATTGGACATTCTTTTCTGCTTTGTCGAAGATTAGTTGATCATAGAGTTAAGGGTCCATTTCTGGGTTCTCTATTCCGTTCCATTGATCTATGTGTCTGTTTTTGTGCCAGTACCATACTGTCTTGATGATTACAGCTTTGTAATAAAACTTGAAGTCGGGAATTGTGACACCACCAACTTTGGTTTTCTTTCTCAACATTCCTTTGGCTATTCGGGGTTTTTTTCTGGTTCCATACAAATTTTAGGATTATTTGTTCCAGCTCTGTGAAAAAAGTTGATGGTATTTTGATAAGGATTGCATTGAATATATAGATTGCTCTAGGTAGCATAGACATTTTCACAATATTTGTTCTTCCAATCCATGAACATGGAATGTTTTTCCATTTCTTTGTGTCTTCCTCAATTTCTTTCATGAATGTTCTATAGTTTTCTGAATACAGATCCTTTGCCTCTTTGTCTAGATTTATTCCTAGGTATCTTATCGTTTTTGGTATGAGGAATTTTTATTATAATGGTAACCTGTATGAGTTCTTACTAGGTTAAGTATTTTTTAAAAGGAGAATATCCCATAAAAGCTAATGGCCAGTAACTGGTATTAATAAATGACCACACCTATGACCACCAATTGTCATGACCCAATGGAAACACTGAGAAATAGCATCCTTTCTGCCTTTCCTGCAGAAAATTTACAAAGGAGCTTTTGGAGCTGAATGTTGTCATCAACCAACAGATGTGGTTGCCTCCTGTTTCCGCAGAGACCTTACAAGATGTCATAAATAGGAGGGGTGGGTGACAAGTGGAGCCTGATTCATCGTGTTGCAAGAGTTGACAGACTGTGATAACATAAAGTGATAAAGTGGCTAGTTCAGTGCCAAATAAAAATAGTAATAGTTAACATATTTCTAGACCACTTATGTGCCATTGCTAGTCTGGGCCCTTGTTTGAGTTAATGGGAAGATCGATCTATCTATCTCACACCTGGCACAGTGCCTGGTACATAAGGTAAGCACCGTTTTATGCCAATTTTACAGATGAGAAAACTTGCATACAGTTAACTGATTTGCCTGGTGTCATGTAACTAATAAGTGGCAGAGTTAGAATTTGTACCCAGGCAATCCTGTTCCAGAGCTTGAGCTTGGGCTGGTGACTGCTGCGCTTTAGAAGTAAAAACAAAACCTCTAAAAATCATGATCCCAAGTAACTCTCTAACCAAGCAGATGACCTGCCCCTCCCTCTCTCCCTCCTCTTTCCCTTAACAGCTGTTTATTGAACATCTTCTTTGTGCATGGTACAAAGTTGCTAGGAAACAGTTTTATTTGTGCTAGTAATTCTCAGTGTTCTTTCTGCTTTTGTCAGTGTTCTGGTTACAAAATTGAATGGGATTTGAGCCTTCTGCCTGAACTCTATATTTTCCATAAGCCCTGTTATTTTTTAGTGTGTGATTTTTCAAAATACAAGGTTGTTGGTTATTTGTCTTACTTTGGGACATTGTTTATTCATTTTCAGGAATGTGTGTATTGTTTTATAGTAGAGATACTTGGATTTTAATGTGTTTTGCAGACTTACTGTCTTTCACTCTCATGTTCATACGTACAGCTGTAACCTGGGAATCTGGGATCTTGGTCATAAGGAAACTTTTTTAGGAACGTCACCTTTCCTATCCACTGTCGGAAGACCTTGGGCACTCAGTAGTATGTGAGATAACTATGGCTCCTGCCCTTGTGGGGTTACATGCCACTGTGAAAGATAAAGATGGACCCAGAACAGGGAATTCCATGTGGGGATACATGTTCAGAAAGGGGAGAGCAGGTTGTGTGGACTGTGGAGAGGCTGGAACCATCTTTGGGCAGGCCTCTGAGGAGGTTCTGTTTAAGCTGAGACCCAAAGGATGAGCGGGAACTGGCCAGGCAAAAAGGAACAGGATGTGTGAACACTCTGAAGGAAGAGACAAAGGAGCTGAGTAAGGCAGGAGTGTTGGGAGTCAGGGTGACTGAGGTGCGGAATGTAGCTGCAGTAGGTAGAGGGAGGGCTGCTCAGCTCTCGGGCAGAAGGTAGGGGTCCTCAGTGCTGCCTGGCCTGAGCCTGGGGCCACACATGGCTCTCTCTTGGAGGTGGGATCTTCTCCAGACTCCCTCATAGTCCATGACAAGTTTTTGAGGGCTTGTAGCCTGGCTGGCCCTGTTCTAAGCATTTCATTTCTTACCCACCCTGTGAACTAGGTTCAAACTCTTTTCATTTCCACTTTATAGAGAAACAAGTAAAGTCACACAGTCATTAGATGGTGGAGCTGACCTTCAAACCCAGGCAGCCTGGCTGCTTGACCTGTGCTGGTAACCACCATGCTATGGGGTGTGATACAGGCTCTTCTTCACCAAGGGCATCCTTGGGGGATAGCAGTGAGGGGAAGCATAGTGAGGAGTGTGGGGTGGGGTGGGCAGATGCCTAAGGATGCGGGAGGCCAGTGTTGGCCTTAGACGTGCTTTCAGTATTTTTAAAGAAACCCCCCAAAATGAATCTCTTCACCCAATACACTGCTTGATAGTTGCTGCCACCTGGAAAGGAGAGAACTCTTACCCAAAGGAGGCTCTAGGCATGTTCCCAGCCCACATTCTAATGCAGAGGGGGACTCTGGGCCCCAAGTGGCCGGATGGACCCTGTTGTTGTTCTGATATGGTAGGTCACTGACTTTTAACTACCATCAAGAGTCATGAATTGTATGATGGTAAAATTTTTTTTTCATTCATTTGGCTTTATATGAGTGTATGTTTCATAATTTTCTCATTCAAATTTTGTGTGTGTGTGTTTTAGTTGGTATTCTGATGGTTACAACCAACAGAAATCCAACCCAAACTGGCTTTAGAAAAGAAGATGGTTTATTGGCTCATTGGGAGTCTGGAGGTAGACCCCTGCTTCATAAAAAGATGTCTTAGCAGCCAAATGTTATCAGTGAGGACAAGGATTCTCTCAGCCATTCACTGAGCTGTGCATTCTGGGACTTTGTGCTCAGGATTTACACAGTGCATCAACACCTGTGGTACCCCATCCCGGAAAGTCTAGGCTTCTCCAGTTGGGGGCTGGCTGGGCAAGAACAGTTCCGGTCCTCATATTCTCTTTATACCCTCTAGGCAAAAGAAGGGGACACATCCCCCTTCTGTGATCAACAGGGGAACAGACAAGTTGATTAGCTTAAGCCAAACAGGGTCCGCCCTGGTCCATCTCTAACAAAGATTCTGGCTGGTATCCAATAACAAAGCGCTGAGTTCCCTAAAGTAAAATCTGGGAAGTAGGCATTGAGGAGGCCAACAAAATTACCAACATTTTAATTAGAATGTGATAGTATATAGGAATGCACACACAGGGGTGGTAAGACTATAGAGGAAAGCAAGGAAATAATTAAAAAACTCAGAACAGTGACAACTTCCTGGAAGTGAGTTTGAGGGTTATAATCTGGGAATGGTTAAAAAAAATAGGGCATTAATAGGTTGTTTTATTCCAATTTTTATAAGGCTAGGAAAGGGTCAGTTTTTAAGATGTCATTGAATGCCAGGTGCTCAACCAAGCACCTAATTGGTTCTACTAGGTATAAAAATGCGATTGAATGAATCAGATTGATTTCGAAGTGTTGTTAAAAAAATAATACAATCCACACAACTCAGTAGCAAAAAACCCAAAAAATCCAATTAAAAAATAAGCAGAGGACCTGAATAGAGACTTTTCCAAAAAGGACCTGCAAGCAGCCAACAGGTACATAAAAAGGTGCTTGACATCACTAATCCTCAGGTAAAAGCAAATCAGAGCCACGATGAGGTATTACCTCATACCAGTTAGCATGCTATTGTCAAAAAGATAAGAAATAATAAGTGTTGGTGAGAAAGTAGAGGAAAGAGAACACTTGCACACCTCTAGTGGGATGTAATATGAGAAACAGTATAGAGGTTTCTCAAAAATTAAAAATAGAATTACCAGGGGTGTCTGGGTGGCTCAGTCCATTAATTGTCCTGACTCTTGATCTCAGCTCAGGTCTCAATCTCAGGGTTGTGAGTTCAAGCCCCATGTTGGGCTCCACACTGGGCATGGAGCCTATAAATGAATGAATGAATGAATGAATGAATGAACTGGGCATGAAACCTATAAATGAATGAATGAATGAATGAATAAATAAATAATAAAAAAATAGAATTACCATATGACCCAGTAATTCTACTTCTGAGTATATACCCAAAGAAAATGAAAACAAGATATCAAAGAAATATCTGCACTCCCATGTTTAGTGCAGCATTATTCACACTAAGGAAGATATGGAAACAATCCAAGATAAAGAAAGATACGGTGAATTAAGGAGGGCACGTGTTGTGATGAGCATTGGGTGTTATATGCAACTAATGGATCGTTGAACACTATATCAAAAGCTAATGATGTACTAAATGCTGGCTAACTGAACATAATAAAAAAAAGAAGAAACAAAAGAAAGATATGGTGTATTATATATATGTAAGTGTGCATATATATATAGTGTATATATGTATTATACACATATCTAGGTTTCTATATGTATATTATACACACACATACATACATATAATGGAATATTATGCAGCCATGAGAAAGAAGGAAATCCTGCTGTTTGTGACAACATGGATGGAGATTGAAGGCATTGTGCTAAATGAAATAAGCCAGACAGAGAAAGACAAATACTGCATGGTATTACTTATATGTGGAATCTTATAAAAGAAAAAAAAGTTAAAGTCATAGAAACAGAGAGTAGAAAAGTGGCTGCCAGGGGCTGGGGGTAGAGGAAATAGGGAGAGGTTGGTAAAAGGGTACAAACTTTAGCTGTAAGATAAATAAGGTCTGAGGATCTAAAGTATAACATAGTTCCATAGTTGATAACACTGTGTTGTATCACTGAAATTTGCTAAGAGAGAAGAATTTAAATGTTCTCATATATATATTCTCATATGTATGTGCTCATATCTACCATGTATTTGTGTTTCTGTAATACATAAAAATAAATATGTGAGGTGATGGAATGTATTAATAGCTAGATGAGAGGAATTCTTTTACAATGTAGATATATATCAAATTATCACACTGTACACTTTAAATGTCTTACAATTTTATTTGTCAGTTATACCTCAACAAAGCTGAAGAAAAAAGAAGCTAGAAAGGTCCATCCTGGGTACTGCAGTTTTCCTTTCTTCCCAATATATATGGACCTTGATACTTGCTAAGTTATCAAACAGCAGCTTTTAAAACATGTTTGAAATGAAAATATTCAATAGTAGAATCTGATTTGTTTTCCCCATTTAACTCCATATGCCTCAGGTAAGCATGTCTTTTTTGAAGCCCGAAGCCTAGAAATAGCCAAACCACACAGTTGCCGTTCACTGGACGCGCAGGCCCGGAGCATATTCGGCTCTGGGCCTGTGCACTCCCCAGGCATGCGGGCCCTTCTAAAAGTGGATACAGCGGCTGTCGCCCACTGATCCTCTGGTTGAGTGACCCAGATTGGCACAGCGCAGCTGGGTCCTATGCAAAGCCAGTGCGGGAAGGAGGAGGGTAAAAATAAAAACTGGTTGGGCAGCTTAGATGGGGTCAGGGTACTTGAAAGCTCACTGGTTACTTTGCTGGTCCTTGGTCAGATTTTCACTTCATTGCTATTGTTGAAGGGGGTGATGGTATTTAGAATGATGGGTTTCTCGTTTCTTAGATTGGGTAAAATAGTTCCATACAGCACAGCAAAATAGAGTCTGGGGTGCTTTTTCTTTACATAGAAAATATGTTTTTTGAGTTTAGAACATTTGCCCTTGATAGGAGTTTCTTATTTATCTCATTATTCAAGATACATGTCTTCAATAAACTTTTTTTCCAAAGGCATCCCTTTTATGGAGTTACTCTTTGACATAAGACCCCCCTAATCCCCCCCCTTTTTTTTGGTTAATACAATGAAATGAGCCTGTCATTATAGAGTTTTTTTAAAAAAAATATAGTTTTCTTTGGAATCTAAAAAAAAAAAAAAAAGAGTAACTGTTTAAGTATGATGTCAATGATCCAACCAGAATAGTTTTTCAGTCCTGCCGTTCTTTGGAATTTTGACCTTTGTGTTTTTAAAGTATGATTTGCTAATTTTTAAGACTCTGGTCCCTATTATTAGAAATATTGAGATTTTATTTTTGGCGTTTGATGAAGAGATTTTTTTCTTTTAGTGCTAAAGCAGCTTCCATATAATGTTTTCCTCATTACTGATAGCTGTGAACTATGTGCATTTTTTTTCTCCCCTCCTCCTATATGCTTTGTGGCTTTTAAGGTAAGCATCTGTCTGGGATCTGTAGACCGAAATTAAATCCCCAAATGGCCTTTGCCTTACAATAGCCATTATAAGGGATATTAAATATTTATATTTAAAATATATGAGAAATATGGGTATAAGTTATTTTAAAAAATGATCTTAAAATACCTAATGGAGAAACATTTCTAAATTCTTTTCCTGCAATGTTTATATCGTCCTGCTAGTTTGGAATAAGGGTTCTTCCAAGAATTTTCTTACATTTTTATTCATTAAGTTACTCATTTACAAAAATCTACTAAGAGACTGCTAATGGCACTGGGTTTCTTTTTGGGGTGATGGGAATATTCTAGAATTAGGTAGTGGTCATGGTTGCCCACTCATTTATGGTACTTAGTGAAAATACTAAAAATTTCTGATAGATACACTTTAAAAGTGTGAGCTCTATGGTATATGAATTATATCTCAACAACGTTAAGAGTTCTTAATGTTCTAAGCACTGTTCTTAGCCTTTAAGATGTGTAAATAAACACACGAAATGAAGACTTCTGGGTATATATTAGTCAGCTTTTGGTACAATAGCGCAGTGTAACAAACTACCCCCAAAGCTCAGTGGCAGATAGTGATTGTTTGTTGTTTGTTTTTTTCTTGCTCACAGATCCAAGGGATAGCTAGAGTGGTTCTGCTTCAAGCTCTTGGTTGGCTGCAGTCAGCTCAAGGCTGTGGGTTGGGTTCAGGTCTGCTTCATGTGTCTCTGTGTTCTCCTTGGACCAGAAGCAAGTGGAGGGGATGTCATCTTAAGGGCAAATGAATGACAGGTGCACCGGAGCCCAGTCAAACCATAAATGGATTTAAAGTCTCCACTTGCTTCACATCTATTCATGTTGTACTGTCAGAGCAAGAAATGTGACCACATCCAGAGTCATGGGATGGGGAAGGACATTCTAAACTCCACAGTGGGAGCAGAGAGGAGTGCATGTTTTTCCAATAATATTCCAGTCTATCACAAAGTGTTAGGAAACAAGTTTGTGTAGGTTTCCTTAGAGTCACAAAGGAAGAAGTGAACATTTCTCCCTTGGTAGGGATTGGCATCTTTGAGGAGATATGTGTTGAATTGAGGCTTGAAAAATGAGCAAGTATTGACATTTGGATGGGGAAGGTGAGAGTGAGGAGAGGTGAGAACAAGGGCTGGAGAAGAGCCTTCTAGACTGTGAGAGCAGCTTGAGCAGAGGCATGGAGGTTTGTGGGAGCAGGGTACATTTAGACAGCTGCCGAGCTGGAGCATAGCATTTGCTATGAGAAAAGACTCTGGGTTATACCAGTGAAGGCTGTGGGCATCATGCATTAGGGTTTGGAGCTGGAGCTCAAAGGGCTGACAGAATCAGACAGCCTCAGTTAAAAACTTGGCTCTGCCATTTACTAGCTCTTCGACCATGGGAAACTTACTTGGCCTCTGTGTGGGACTTTAGTTCATCATCTGTGAAATGGTAAGGGTATTCTCAGTGTTTGCCTCATGAATTGTGGTTAGTGTTAAAAAAATTAATACACGTAAGGCCCCAATAACAGTGTTTGACAATTGTGGTCAAGTGCTCAACAAGTGTTAACTGCTATTAATATTTTAAAATAGAATTTGGATTTTATCCATAAGCAATGGGGAATAACTGAAAAGTAAGGAAGGGACGTAATTATAGCATTTTCAGGAGGATGACTTTGGTGGCAACACAGGGAACGATGACAGTGGCCAGTCCTAAAGCAGAGGGGCCGTAGGGTTGTTGCAGGAATAAAGATAAGAGGTGGTGATGGTAACATTGGTGGAAGTGCATGTCAAGGATGCAGAATTGGTGAGATTTAGTGACTGAATGGATGTGGGAGAAGAATGGCAAGATGGAGTAATTGAGGCTACCTCCTGAATTTATGGCTTTGTCCCTGGGGTGGAATAATTTCCCGAGACAGGAAAGCTTGGAAGAGGAGTGGTGTGAGGAGAGAGGATGAGTTCAGGCTCGTGTGTGTACTTTGAGGATCCTGTGAGATATTCAAGAAGCGGGTCTGTGGCTGTGGGAGTGAGGAGGATGGTGGGAACTGCTTTGTTATTGAAGTGGTTGTGGTGGCTCAAGGCTTGTGGGAGGTGCGAAAACAGAGAGGGAATGTAGATTATTACTTCAGGGTACTTGTCAGTGAAGAAGGGGAGTAGTAAAGAGCAGGAAGAGAGGAACACAGTCACAGCTGGATTCATTTGGTTCTGTATTTAAGGATGGGAGAGACTGGAACATATTAGAAGGCTTTCAGAGAAGAGAAGGGGAGATACAGATTATATAACAGAGGGAAGAAAGGATTGATAAAACAAGGTTCCTGAGACACGCAGGGAGGGTACTGAGAGTATGTAGAATTGGGAGAAGGAACACTTCTAGATATTTGTCGGGAAAACTTAAAATGTTGTGGTGGTGCATTAGTTACCTTTGCTGCATACCAAATTAACCCAAAACATAGCATCTTAAACCAACAAATATTTATCATTTCATAGTTTCTGTGAGTCAGGAATTTGGGAAAGATTAGATGGGCAGTTCTGTCTCAGGGTCTTTATTGAGGTTGCAAACAAGATATTGGCTGGGGTTGCAATCATCTGAAGGCTTGACTGGGGCTGGCAGATCCTGTTCTAAGATGGCTCACTTGTGTGAGCGGGAGCTTCAGTTCTTTGCTGGCTGTTGGCAGGAGTTCTTAGGACCTTACCATCTAGCCCTCCCATGGGTCTGTTTATGTGTCCTTATAACATACAACTGACTTTCCCTCTCATTTCCTGAGTGAGTGATTCAAGAGAGCAAGGAGGAAGACACAACACCTACTATGAATCAGCCTTAGACTTCATATGCTTCCATACCTTCCATTCCTTTCTCTAGAAATGAGTCACTAAGTACAGTCCACACCTAAGGGGAGGGGAGTTAGGCTTCACTTAAAGGGAGGAGCCTCAGAGAATTTGTGGACCTATTTGAAAACCACCACAAGTGGCGTACCATGTTTCATATATAAGGGATTCAATATTAGATATGCTGATATAGAATCATTAGTCCTAATCTAGTCTATTTGGATAAACACTAAATTCTCTCTAGATGTATCTTCCAAAGCGAATCTAGTCTTTTAAATTATTAGATTATAAAGAACAACAAACAAGAGAGGAATAAAAGAGCTTCCAAACCCGAGTCTCACCTGATGCAGGTAATCACTGGTAATATGCGCCATTTACACCGAAATCCATCTTGCTTAAGATTTTGCTTCATTCTGGAGCCTTTAATTCAACTAAAGTCTTACAGAAATTTGGGGTTTTCTCAAATTTTATTTTTTAAACTAAACATTCAATAATAATTCCTGCCACTCTGCTAGTGGAGAGCTCGAGCTCAGCAGTTCTTAGCTCTGGCTGCAGATTTCAGGCATTTAGGAGCTTTTGATTTAAAATGATCTGGATCGGGGCCTGAGCATTGTTAGTTCATAACAGTTTCCCCCAAGTGGTTCCAATGTGCAGCCAGGGTAGAGAACCCAGCAGATGACAAAACAAGTAGGTTGTACAGGGCAGTATTGGCAGATGTAAGACTTAAAACTTATTTTAATGATTATTTCTGTGGGGGTGTGTGAAGGGATGTGCATTCAGGGAATAGTATATCCTCTGCCAACAACATCATTCCTAGCTCATGTGATGGAATAGTCAGTATCTCATGGTGGACTCTAAAGAACAGTATGAAATTCTGAATATCTGAGCCAAGTTTCTCTAGGAGAATCTTCTTCTTTTCTGCATTGTGTCACACATGTCCCAGGGTATGTGCTCACATCCTTGTCACTGTCCTTTGCATGATGTTCATTTATTCAATAAGCAGTTCTTAAATAGCACCAGCCAGAGGCAAATGGTTTAGTCCATACCAGCGATCACCCCTAAGTGTAGGGAACACAACGTACGGTATTTTAAGTACCCAAAAAGAAATGTCAACAAGAGGGAGCGGAGAGAAAGGAGCACCTCTAGAATTCCAAATTCATGTTTCCTTTGTAGGGGGAACAGAATTCGTATGGTTGCTTGCACCAGGTCTTCATTCTGTCCCCTATATGCATCCTTTGCCACGTGACTGCACTTCGTACTAGAGAGGTGGAGTCGCTTTCCCTACCCCTTGGACCTGGGAAGGCTTGGTGACTTGCTTTTGCCGACAGAAGCTGGCTGAAGGGATGATGTACCATTTCTAAGCTTAGACTGGAATTGCCTTGCAAAATTCTGCTTGTTCTTGCTTCTTCTCTGCCATCACTACGACAAGGTGCCCATGACAGCCTGCTGGAGGATGAGGGACCATGGCCAGAGCCAGGTGCCTCAGTGGATGGAGGCCATCCTAGATTAGCTGCCAGCCAGCCAACACCTAGAGCAGGGTTTCTCAACTGTGTCACTATTGGCATTTGGAGCTAGATAATTCTTTGTTTGGAGGAATGTCCACTTCAGGATGTTTAGCATCATTCCTGGCTTCTACCCACTAAATGCTGGGAGCACCCATCCCCCCTAGTTGTGACAACCCAGAACGGCTCCAGATATTGCCAGATATCTCCTAGGGGACAAAGCTGCCCCTGATTGAGAACCACTGCTTTAGACTTAGGAGTGTGTCTATCCAAGTTCAGCAGAACTGCCTAACAGCTGACTTCAACTCATTGAAGTTGGTGGTTGTTTGCTGGGTAGCATTATCATGGAATAGGTAGCTAATACAACGAGTTACGTAAAAACATGGAAACATGAACATGAGAGGTGGAACTGGGCAGTAGTGAGTAGTGCAGTGTGGTGGAAGCACGAAGAGTGGATTTTTAAAATAGAATGGGGGTCAGTGTGAGGTACAGACAAGGCTGAAAGTGGGTTGGGGGCTGTATCCATGGAGACTTTAGGTGCCTTAGGAAGAATTGTGGACATGATTATTCGGGTGCAGAGGGGGGCCATCAGAGGTTTTATTTATGTATTATTTATTTATAGCAGAGGGAACAGAGTTCTCAGTCTATACTTTAGGCAGCAGTAGGGAAAGGGAATTGGAGGCTGGGAGGAGGCTTTTGCAGTAGTTCAATGGACCGGTGCCGCAGGCCTGAATTAGGAGGATGACTGTGGGTTTGAAAAGGAGGGAATGGCTGCCCATCCTTGACTGATGCACCTTGGTAGCCCATACACTGCTGTCTGCAGATTTGGTTCCCTGGGTGTGAAATGTCCCCTCTCCTCTGGTGATCCTTTACTCAATCTTCGATACTTTGCTCAACACCCAGGGAGGTCTTTTGGTGAAGTCTTCCATGTCCCATGAAGGGAGAGCTCATATGGCTCTTACCTCTTTTTTTTTTTTCTTCCCCATAGGACTGTGTTAATTATCAGTGAATTTTCCATCTTATAGTTTAATCAATTGTAAGTCTGTCTCTTCCACACTATTGACTGCCAGTTCCCTTATTAAGTACCTACTCTGTGTTTGGCTTGGTGGTTGGTGCTTGGGGGGAAGGGAAAGAAAAATAAGATGAAACTTGAGACGGAGGCAAACCATAAGAGACGCTGAACTCTAGGAAACAAATAGGATTGCTGGGGTGCCTGGGTGGCTCAGTCGTTGAGCGTCTGCCTTCGGCTCAGGTCATGATCCCAGGGTCCTGGGATCGAGCCCCACATCGGGCTCTCTGCTCTGCCGGGAGCCTGCTTCTACCTCTCCCACTCCCCCTGCTTGTGTTCCCTCTCTCTCTGTGTCTCTCTCTGTCAAATAAATAAATAAAATCTTTAAACAAACAAACAAAACACAAAAAAAACCCAGGATTGCTGGAGGGGAGGTGGGTGGGGGGATGGGGTAACTGGGTGATGGGCATTAAGGAGGGCACTTGATGTAATGAGCACTGGATGTTATATGCAACTGATGAATCACTAAATTCTACCTCTGAAACTAATAAAAAAAATTGAGCATAGCTTGGGCATGAAGGGCCTTGTAAGTTACGATCAGAGCTGTGTTGGGAAAAATCACTTTGATTGATTTTCAATCTTGGCTACACATCATAACCACCTTACAGAGCTTTGAATAATACGAATATTTAAATCCCACTCCAAACCTACTGAATCACCATTACCAGAGCCTGTGGCCTCTATATGTAGGTATATATACATGTCCATATGCATGCATGTATGTATATATTTTAAAGCTCCATGGGTGGTTCTAGTGTGTGGCCAGGGTTCAGAACCCTAGGCCTGCAATAGAGAGGAAGGAGTGGAGAGAAGGGGCAAGGTCGGAGTCAGGGAAACTAGGGAGGCATAACGTAATCTAGGTGTTTGATGATGGTGGCTTGAACTAGAGTCATTCAAGTGGGATTGGGGTAAACACGTATGCATGAAGAGATTTAGGAGTTAAAATCAATGGAACGTAGGGTTGATTGCTTGTAGGGAGATGGAGGAGTGGGGTTCACAGATGACACCCAGCATGACCACAGAGTGGTAGGTAGTGTTCTTCACTGATCTAGAAAATATCACAGGAAGAGCAGATTTCGTGAGGAAGGTAAGGCTTTTAGTTTCAGCTGAGTTTGAGACACTCAGTGGAACCTTCACATAGAATTGTACCCTAGGTAATCGTAGGAATCTGGAGTTCAGGAGAAAGATCTAGCTTGGAGGTAAAGAATAGCTCATCACTATATACCTGACTGTTGAGCCCATGATAACGGGTGAGATTGGCCAGGGAGTATGCGAAAAGTAAACAGAGAATGTGAAGAACCACATCATTTAAAGGATGAGTAGAAGAGGAAACTACTGAGAAGCTGGGATAAGTCAGAAATGCTGGTGCACAGCTAAGAGGGTGGAGTCCCAGAAGCTACTGGAAGACAAGTTTTCAAAAAGGAAGGGGTGAGAACTATGGTCAAATACTACAAAGATGGCAAATGATGACTGAAAGTGGCCAATAGACTTGGCTCCTGAAGGAGATCTTGGCTGGAGCATGGCGTGGTGGGGTAGAAACTAGGCTGCAGGGGGCTGAGCAGTGAGTGGGAGAAGAGAAAATGTGGACAGAGGTCCTTCGCGTGAGGCTCTCCCTTCTTGGTCATCCTAGAATCGTCAGCACTCGAGTTGTAATTAAGTGCAAGTGTCAGTAATGGGAGAGGAAGGGATTAAAGATGATGCCAGATTGTAGCCTGATGTTTGGGCCCATGGTAATGGCATTTGCTGAGATTTACAGCCAAGGGGGAAGAAGAGCCTGAGTTTGGTTTTGTGTTTTAGGCGTGCAAGGGAGAAGAGCGCACGTAGGCTTTTGTGCATGTTCAGTTTGATATTCTTCTGAACGTTCTAGAGGTGTTGTCTTCAAAACCCATTCTCAGTACAACCAGGGACTACTTGCAGTTGACCAAAACTAGGGTCAACTTGACCCCCAATTTCATAAGCTTGGGAATATGACAAAACTTGCATTGAAAAAAACAGTAAGAAATCTAGGAATTTAAGAAAAAAGGGAATGTAACAGTTCATTTCTGGGTATAAATGAACTAGAACTGATGAAAGGGGCACAGTCTTCTTTGGATGACCAAGCTGGGCTAGCTCTGTTATATTTTCAAACCGTGTATTTGGTTTTTCAGTGTCTTTAACTTCTCTCCTTTTGAAACTGGGGAAATTCAGTTGTACTCCGGACCAGTGGGTAATTGTGATCTGGCTCTGCTCCACGTGGGTAAGCTTTGTTTCCTTACTGAATGCACTTCCTCATCTGTTAGTGATAAGCGGGCAAGTGAAGAATTCTTATCTGCATATACGGACTGAACATCTGTTTCTGTTCCACTGTGTTTCAGTTTAGACTTCTCTACTAAGAAATTAATGCAAATAAGTAAGTCAGTCTCCTCTTGTGTGAAGCCATGTGGGATTGTGAATATTTATCTGAGCACCTTATGTGGATTAAATTGATAATTCAGAGATTTTTTTTCCCTGATATTTTGAGTGATGCAGAAATCATTGCCATGGTTTTCCCTGTTTGCTGCAACACATTTTTTGAAAATGTAATTTTGTGGATGATAACTACCAAGTTTATCCTCTGGGATAATTCGAATTTGTCAGAGTGCTATAAAAATGTTCCAGAAAGGAGAGAAAAAAAAAATCACCATGGAAACTTGATAGAATGCTCTTATTTGTTTTTCTGAAAGTAAAATTCTAAAACGAGGCAATGGAGTATAAAAGAGCAATGGAGAACATGTAGCTGGCTTCCAGGAAGTGAGCTCAAGAAAGAATGGATTTGGTGCCCTATGTGAGTCAGTGTCATTTAGTATCTCATTTCCCTTTTCTCATGGAGAAGAACTATGAAAAGGTCCACCAGACAGCCTGATGCATTTTTCTTTGCAATACAATCTTTTAGAAGTCACCTGCAAGGATCAGGGCCAAGAATGGGTCAAGAGCTGCAGGGGTTGGTGGGAGAAGTTCCTCAAGATGCCAGAATTACCCAGCCTGTCTACTTAACCAGAATCGTTTGGGAAGTTAAGAGTCCTGGGCCTAGAGCCCAGCCTTGGCATCCTTGCTTTCTGCGGTCCTCCAGGTGGTTGTGACGGCCAGCTAGGTTAGAAACCACTGTTCTGTGAACTACTATAAATACTAGATCATGAACTACTATAAATACAAGAACATGCGTAATCAATGGGTGTCGATTTCACCTTTCCTTCCAGTCTGTGTTAGATAGATGTCCAGTCCCACCCTTAGAGCCCCATGGCTTGCCTTGCAGTCTTTCTTCTCATACTTAAAGCCAGACATGATTAATTTCTTTGCGTTCACCATGGGGAACTGACTCCCCCTGAAGCATCAGAACATGGATTTTTTTTTTTTTTTCACTTTAAAGACAGAAAAGTAGCATTAGCCACAGAGCAAACAACATTCCTATTCCACCTAAATCCTGGGTGTCCTCTTTCTGTGACCCTCTGCCAACCTGCTGATATATGCCTCTTTCTCTACTACTTTCCAGAGCTTGGGTGACCCCATATGCTCCTGCTCCCCCTGCTTCTCTCAGGGAGAGAAGGCTCCTCAGTCTGGGCAGCCTCGGACTCGCTGGAATGCTGGGGCATACAGTTGTCTTCATTTTGTTGACTAGCTGTCACCTGTTCCTTTTGTTTGTGTATGTGCCCTGCTTAGTTCAACTCAGGTCACCAAATGGCTCCAGAGAGAATGTGGGGTGTAGGAGCATCTGCCATGTCCCGGTGTGTGATGTTAGTCTGCCATGAATTATCAGATGGTATCAAGGTACCTACGCTTTGGAGTCTAATGAGGGTTGCCAGATTTAGCAAATAAAAATGCAGGGTGCCCTGTTAGATTGGAGTTTCAAATAAATAACAAAATTTTTAGTTAGCAATACATTCTTTTATCAGAAATTCAAATCTAGGGGTGCCTGGGTGGCTCAGTCGTTAAGCGTCTGCCTTCGGCTCAGGTCATGATCCCAGGGTCCTGGGATCAAGCCCCGCATCAGGCTCCCTGCTCAGCGGGAAGCCTGCTTCTCCCTCTCCCACTCCCCCTGCTTGTGTTCCCTCTCTCGCTGTGTCTCTCTCTGTCAAATAAATGAATAAAATCTTTAAAAAAAAAAAAATTCAAATCTAACTTTGTTTCCTGTGTTTTATTTGGCAGCCCTAAACTTTCCATCAGACCTGGTTTCACTCTTGGCTTCTCCACTTGACTAGTTAGAAATGCAGCAGGTTATTTAACATCTCTGCACCTTGGTTTCTTTCTCTGAAATTTAGGGTAAATATTACTTGTAAGTGTGGGCCCCTCTCCTCCTCAGTGGGCTTAAGCTTGCAGGGGGCAGCAGTTAGCTTTATGTGCTGACTTTAGAACTTCTGCTTACATTGTAGTGTCTAGAATGTAGTCAAATGGCCACATCTGAGGGTGGCTTGGGTTGGGTCTTTATTCTGGGCAACCACGTGCCAAAGCTATAAATTGAGGATTCTATTATATAGGAAGAACTTGGGGACAATTCACAGTCTTGCCCACATATTTTGTTTTCTTTCTACAATACTGTTAAATAAATGATATTGATTAAACACAATTATTAAAACAAAGAGTATTACCCAGTTGCAACAATCAAGAAATTGTTTGGGTCATTGCCAAGGACGCAGAAAGGAGGATTATGCTGAGATTCAGTTCACTTGCTGTTTTATTCTGCCATGTTGGGGAAATATTTTAATCCTTAAGTGCTCTACTTTTTCTATTCCTGTGGTCATACTCTGCCTACTTCCCCTCCCCCCACCCCAATCCATGTTGCTTGGGCCCACAGAAATAATCACAATATATGGCTTATTGTTGATCCCATATTGGGGACATGCCACCTACATTTTATAGACCTCATCTTGTCTTGGTGACTGAAGGAAAGTGGAGGTGCATTTTTGCAAGAATTAGCTTCTAAAGTCAGCATGTGAAGCAAACATCATGTGTAGTTAAAAGCACCCCTGAGTGTGGGTTGACATAGTGACTCACTTAGAACAAATAGAATGTGGAAAGGGAAAAACAGTAACTTTATGGTACAGGAACCTGGTAGTACCACCTTTCTCAAGTATTCAAGGTTAACGTTACCGATGATAATAATAATGATAGTTGACACTAGATGCCCTTTGATATGATGTAGGAAGAAGGCTGCTTCGAATCTGTGCTATTCTCTGAAATCTATACCCCAGAATAATCATGTGAAAGCATCAGACAAACCCCAAATGAGGAACATTCTACAAAATATCTGACCAAGTGCTTTTCAAAAGTGTCAAGATCATGAACAGCAAGGGAAGACTGAGAAGCTGTCACTAATTGGAGGAGAGTAAGCTGTCAGGCTGGCTAAACAGAATAAGGACATTATTGGGGGAGTAAACTCTGGTTTAGTTCATAGTATTGTACTAATGTTAATGTCTTAGTTTTGGTAAATACGCCATGGTTAGGTAAGATACTAACATTAGAGAAAGCTGGGTGAAGGGCATATAAGAAATCTCTTTGCAGCTCTTATTAAATCTAAAGTTATTTTTTTAATGTTCTTTTAAAAAAGTACTCCTGAAATTCTCTTGAGAATGCCCCATGTTATGAATGAGAACTAATGTGCCACCTTCAAAGAAGATTAGCACGTCTGTTTTTCTTCCTGTATTAATGCAGATTACTGTTTTATCAATAGATATTTACACATGAATTTTTCTGGTACTGGGCATATAGCAGCAAACACAACAGTAAGCAAAAAAAAAAAAACCCTCTGCCATCAAAGAACTTGTATTCTAGTAGCAGAAGATAACAAACAAGCAAAATGTATAGGGCATTAAATAGTTTTAAGTGCTGTGGGGAAATATAAAACAGAGAAGGAAGAAATAAAATGTGGGAGGATTGATAAAGTTTAGTTTGGAGGCTCAAAGAAGACCTCGCTGAGAAGATGACTTTAAGGTTAAAGACATGAACAAAGTGAGGAAATGAGCCATGGAGACCATATAGATGTTTTGGGTAAAAGCCTCCCAGACAGAGGAAATCGCATGGGCAAGGGTCCTGAGGCATCAGCCGCTTGATATATTTGAAGAACAGCCAGGGATGCTGTTTACTTGTTTGAGCCTCAGATAAAGTAGCCAGTTTTCATTTGGGGTCATACTGGAGTAAAAACATAGAGCTTTAACCCCTGGAATCACACTCCGCTCCGTGAGATGCTTATACTGTGAGATGCATGTGGGAACTCACTTAGCCTGGTTGAAGGGGCCAGTCTTCCATCTCATCTAGTGCCCTCTACTTATCTGCTGAAATGGAGGGCTAAAATGTCCACACTCATCAACATGTTATTTTTCTCTCTTATTTTTTGGCCAAGCATGTATATGGCGTATATCGGATTTGTTAATGGCAAGTTGGATGTGACTACATAGTCCATCCATAATCGAGATGCTGAGTGTTGCTGGAGAAGGGTGACTTTCTCCTTGATGGCTGCCAGTCTTCTCTAACTTTGCTCAGTTGTGTGCCCCCCTCTCCCACCTGCTTGTGAGAGAGGTGGCCAGGAGCAGTGTGCTCTGTCTTTATTCCCTTTGGGAGAGGACGAGAATGTGGTGGCGGCTACAGATAGTCAAGTAGGGTGATTGTGTTCTGCTCTCCATGAATGTCACTCCCACTGACAAGACAGTGTGCTGTAGGGGAGTCTGTGGGATTGTTGCACCTGGTTTTGGCATGCACTCCCATAAAAGGGTTAATCCTTTATTACAGGGTCTTAAGAGACAGGTTCTTTAAACATGTGGTGAGAAGGGCTGGACCAGGTATACAGTTGTGGTTCTAGTTACTCACGCATAGTTAGCTAGTCCTGGGAGGGAGGTGGATTGGCTGGAAGCTCTGCTGGAAAGAACAGAAAATGAGGGTTTCTCCCAGAGACTAGAGAACCATAGTTTCATTTGGAGCTTTATGACCTTATAATAAATGCTGTGGCTTTAAAACTGTTTAACAAAAGGAAACACACTTTTATCTTGACGTCTTCAACCTATAAAGATGGATCCCTTTCTTAAGCCTCTAGACGTATATGTATGAATATAAACTGTAAAATTGGAAAGACCTGAAGATATTTGTACAAAAAGAAACTTTCCTTTTACTCAGAAAGCATTTTTATCGGCTGGCTCAGACTTCTTCGCTTTTAGGAGATGTATAAAAGGAAACCCTTTCAACTGAATTATCTCAGGAACGATTTTTACTGTGTCGCTAGGAAAAAGTAACTGGTTTTGGAATAACATAAAATGTCCCCAAGTCTGAAATATACGGGATTAAGTAGAAACTTAATATGCGAGGGCAGCTTTTTATCCTTGCTTTTGGGATGGAATTCTTTGTTTATGTAAACTTAGTTCCTATAATTCTAAAGTAACTACATAAGGAATTTTCGCTGCATTTCCAAAACGTACTCTGCCAAAATTGGTTCTGTTTTATGTCTATTGAGCGTTTGCAATTGAACCTGACCAGCATCGCGGGGGGGTGGGGGGCATGGTTGAGTCCCTTGTTGTGGTGTGTTCAGGAAAGAACACGTCCAAGAGAACCCTGGTTGTGGCAAACTAATGGAATCAGAAGTCGGGTTCTTAGGTTACATTTAAGCCTCCCAATGAAAAGGACTTTTTATTTTACTATGAAACAAGAATGAAATATTTGTTTGCTTGGAACCTGTTCAATTCTTAAATTTCATATAGGAGGTACAGAATAAAGACCGATTGTGGGCTAACCCTAATCTGAAAATCTCTATCATCCTTCTCTGCACGCTGGAAAAGCTGTGCACTTGTCCCCTTGGTCTTGGTATTTAAAACCTTTGGATTTCCTGAGATTGGTAGCACAAGGGAGTGTAGAAGTGAAAATGCCAGGGAAATTACGGCTCTTCTTGATCTGGGATTGTAGGGGCTTCTGTGACTTTTAATTCAAGATCTTTATTATGAGTCACCTTCAGGTTCCCCTGGAAATCGCACGTGCCAGGGAGCACCTAAATAGCTCTCTCTTGGTTCTGTAATTGAGAAGTATTTAGGGCAGGGCAGATGATGCAGAGAGCATCTTTTGTGGTTGCAGGAATCGGAGTGCTTGGAGACCTGGCAGCAGGTCGTGGCATTTACATGCTGGGCTCGGGGCAAGGGCACTGCCTGGATCCAGGTCAGAAAAGAAACTCCGGAGTTGGCATGAGCAGTTCTTCTGAAAATCCGTGCTGCCTGAATCATGACACTGAACTTCATAGCCTCGCTTCCTTCTCTGGACAAAAGGAGAAGCAGACTGCTGGATATCAGAGAAGCCGAACTGCAAATGTGTTTAAAGATGCTATTAATGCGGGGCGCCTGGGTGGCTCAGTCGTTAAGCGTCTGCCTTCGGCTCAGGTCATGATCCCAGGGTCCTGGGATTGAGCCCCGCATCGAGCCCCGCATCGGGCTCCCTGCTCCACGGGAAGCCTGCTTCTCCCACTCCCACTCCCCCTGTTTGTGTTCCCTCTCTCACTGTGTCTCTCTCTGTCAAATAAATAAATAAAATATTAAAAAAAAAGATGCTATTAATGCACTGTCAGCGTAAGACAGGAAGTACCAGGAATATGTTCCTTACAGGTCTAGCACCTTTGCCATTCTCAGTTAGTCTCTCAGAAAAAAAAAAAGGGGGAGAGGGAAGAGGAAAAGTTTGCCTATGTTGTGTGATTGTTGGGCATCAAGTGTTAATTTTAATCTTTTTTTTTTTTTTTAAGATTTTATCCGTCTATTTGAGAGAGAGAGACAGAGATAATGAGAGAGAGCACAAGCCAGGAGAAGAAGGAGAAGCAGACTCCCCACTGAGCAGGGAGCCCCATGAGGGGCTGGATCCCCAGGACCCCGGGATCATGACCAGAGCCGAAGCCAGAGGCTTAACCGACTGAGCCACTAAGGCGCCCCAGTGTTAATTTTAGTAAAATAATTTTATTTGATTCATTTTGCAGCTTACCTTGTAAAAAATAATATGGTATACTATTTTCTATTTTTTAAATGGATTTTCTTTATCAGCTGAATCAGTAAAAATGAACATACTCAGTGGCTATATAATTATTTTCACACTGGACTTTTTAGAAAGAAAGGAAAAGGAGCACCTGGGTGGCTTAGTCAGGTAAGTGTCTGCCTTCAGCTCAGGTCATGGTCCCAGGGTCCTGGGATTGGGTCCCACATCGGGCTCCTTGCTCAGTGGGGAGCCTGCTTCTCCCTCTCCCTCTGCCTCTTACCCCTGCTTGTGCTCTGTTGCTCTCTTTCCTGCCCTCTGTCAGATAAATAAATAAAAATCTTAAAAAAAAAAAAAAAGAACAAAAATAAAGGAAAACATACTGCTCTATTAAAGTACTTCTTAGTGGCTAGATCTTGATTTCCTTCTCTTAGGCTTGGGTATGGTTTTATGAAAGGCTTGAGTATATTTTTCTTCCTGATATGGTTTCCTATTCTCTGCATTCTTCCATGCAGCAAATATTTATTGAGCATCTATTATGTGTCAGACACTATTCTAACTCCTGGGGATCCCTGTCTTCAGGAGCTTCTATTCTAGAGGGTAAAGACTAAACAAACGAAAGAGAAATATGTATGTCAGACAGTGCTGAGTGCTATGGAGAAAAAGAAGGCAGGGCAGTTGAGATAGGGAATATTGGGGGTGGGGCCAGGCTACGTATTTAAGGTGGTCTCACTGAGAAGGTGACATCTGAGCAGAGTCTGGAGGCTCTCCTAGATCAAGGGAAAGATTTTGGATTCTGACCTGTGTGGGTTGCATCCTCATGTGATTGGGGCACACCTTCTGCCCACCCTCTTTTGTTTTCTGTACTATCCCCAGTGGTTTCACCATGCAGACGTGTGTTAAAGTTTAACAAAGCAAAACAACAAACCAAAAAAGTGCAAAATGCAAATGATTGAAACCTAGGTGTCTGTTTCTATTAAAACACTCTTCTTTCTGTGTGTCATTTGCTGGGGAAAGCAACATTTGCTGCTACTGACCTATTTAAATACGCTGAGCTCAGTGCCTCAGTGCCCTTCCCAGACCGATGTACTGAACCCTCTGCGAGGATAGGAGGTTGATAGATTGTTTTGTGACTGTATTGTATGGTTTTGTGGTTGTGTGTCTGGCTTTGATGTTCACCTGCATCAGGGCATTTTTGATGTTCACCTGCATCAGGGCGTATATTTAGAAACATACCTGGGGAGACAGGTATGTTTTTAGTATGATACTGATTGTGGTTGACTCCTTGACATCCAGTCCACCCCACCCCACCCCAGTTATGTGGTTGACTCCCTACGTCCAGTCATTCCCACTAAGCCAGTCACGGCTTTCCTTTGTTCCTTGCCAGGGATTGGTTACAGAATGGACATGGCCAAAGTTGGGGGTGGGGGCTTCTATGAGGTGTTTCTTTGCTTCTAAGAAAGACACAAAGAGAAGGTTGTCTTTTTGCCTCTGGTCATTGTGTCTGTATGTGATGCCTGGAGCAGCTGCAGCCACCTTGTTACCACCCTGACAGTGAAGTCGGTACTTTCTGAGCTATGGAATCATCCACCTCTGGAGCCCATCCACTTTGGGCTTTTTATGGTGTCAGATAATATATATCCTTATTGTCTGAGGCAGGTTTGTTTGTTTACTTCTTTGTTTCCTTTACAGCTGAAAGCATCCTAACGAATCAAGATTTGTTAATTCTCTTCTGGCACCCTTTGCAGAATACATTATATGGATTTACACTTAGTATTTTCCAGTGCTGCTTGGCTTCCTGGACTCTCAAGTTACTGAAATAATTTGGAAGATTAAAATGGAAATATGGTTACGTTAAATTGCTTTTGTCTAATATCTGGAGTTTTGTATATGGGAATTTATGTAGTTTTTGTATATGTGATAACTTTGAGTGTTTAAAGAGCTGAAAGAACTCTTTAGACAATATTAATTTATTCTAATGATCATTAGTCCTTTAATTCTTTAAACATCTGAACTGACAATAGTAGAAATGTAAAGGTAAATTTTAAGACACACACCTGTGTCCATATGCTGGATTCTTTGGGAGCTCTTCTCACATAAACCCAGATACTCGAAGAACTTACAGGTATCATCCAAGAGCTTTGGATTCATGCCTTTATCCCATTCATTTACTAAGAGTATTCATAAGCACGAGTGATACTGGGCAAATTGAGACACTTGTATGCCAGGGTTTTAAGGTGGCCACAATGGAAGCCTCATCAATTTCTGTACTTTTCCATCATCTGACTGAGTTTGGTGGATGAGGAACATTACTGCTTTATTTATTTTGAAGCAATATTTTTGGTGTTTTGTCCTAACTCATATATCTCTTTTAGTAATTATAAAGGCTTGGGAAGGAACCTTCTCCGGTGGGGAGTGAGCAGGTAAAATGAAAAGTTTGGCTGCGACCCTGGGAAAATGCTAACAGTGAGTGTCTTTTCTCAATCTGAACTGAAATCTGAGAGGTTCCGAGTTTCTGCACAAGGTAGCTTTGTGCATATTTCTCTGCTGAGTCTGGAGTGAGCTACCTGACAACCTTCTGATAATCAATTCCACAAGACTGGAATTCTCTTTTTCTTTCAAAATCTTACAGGAAAAGTGAACAAAAAAGCGTGAAATAGTATTCTCTGCTCCAGTATCCCCATCCCAAGCACAGCATGGCTGTGGGATACTGAAAATACTTAAAAATACTCTCTCTCTCTCTCTCTCTCTCTCTCTCTCTCTCTCGCCTCCTTCAACCTGAATGCAGCAGCAAGCAAACAGCCCCAAATGCCTAGTGGAAGACAGTTCCTTTTTTATTTTGGCAAAATCTAGCAACTCCTTGTTGTATTGGCTGTCCGCAAACATAAAAGGAGAATTCTATGAAAAGATTTTGGCTAATTAACATTTACAGGGGACCCATCGCTGTGCCACCATGTGTTGTGTTATTTAAGCTTTGCAGAGATAAATTAAAATTTGCCATTTGTCTCCTTGCCTGCTAAAGGAGAAAGCAGCCACAGGAGGTGTCCTTATAAAATAAGGAGGCCAATTTTCACGTGAGGCTTAATACAAATCAGTCTCATCACTCTGTCTCATTGTTTATGCTAACAAAATGGTGTTTTCTACGATACAAACTCCATTATTTATTTGCTTGTATACTAAGACCACTCAATGGGATGAATAGGAGGGACACCACCCCTCCCCCCCAACATAAAATGGAGAGGCTGAAGGGGGTGGGGGAGAAGGGAGGGAATGTAGGAGGAGAGGAAATAAAAGGATTTGTGGCCTGGGAGTGAGGAGATGGAACAAGTGGAGCTGCATTAGTTAAAATAAAACAGGGCAGCTGTTGGTGGAGAGAAGGAGTACAAAATTTTGCGTGTAGCTGGTAAACTATGTAGATTTCAAGGATGTTGGCTGATGGCTAATGGATGCTTGTCATGTGGGCGTCCATACTGGTAAGAAGCAAGACTTTGTGTATGTTATTCAGCTAACCTTCCTCTTTAACTCTCCTGTGGGGTGGGTATGATTTTCATTTCCATTATTTTTTTTTTTGAAGGGAGAGTTGAAGCTCAGAGAGACTACCTTTCTTAAAGTATCAGGAGGTAAGTAATAAAACCAAGGCTAGGCCCCTAATGGCTACCCGATCCTGCACTTGAATACTTGAGGAAATAAAACAGAATACACAACTGAAATCCCTTTGTATTTTTTAAAAAATCAGAGTGATAGAAGCATAACATTTTAAAGTTTAAAAGGTCTTTAGAGGTGAGTTTATAAGAGAGAAAGCTGAAGTCCAGGAAGAGTGTCCTAAAGCTCTTAAACTGGTCATGGAATGAATACCTTGGGAAAATTTCCACCCTTGTATTTCAACTCTCCAAAAAGGATAAAATGCATATTCTACCCTCTCAATTCCCTACCCCCCCCCCCAGCTTGTTGTTCATTAGGAATGTCAGGGCAGATATCTCTTTTATTATTTTTTTTCAGATGTCTATTTTAAATTGAACCCTATCATGAGAAATGCTTGAAGAATTATGTGAACTTGGCAACTCTTGCTGAATGTGAAGCTGGGATGTAGTAAATTTTCCTATCCCATATCCTTTGTAATTTTTTCTATGTTGTCCTCAGGAAGGGTGCGAAGAATAGAGCTCTAGTATACTTTATTTAGGAAGTGTAGTATACTAACAGTATTGTCTATAATGCTGCCAAGGGCTCTAGAATATCGTTGAAATATTTAGTGTTTTCTAGATAGATCTTAAAATAGGTATCAGTAGAAAACAAAATTTGAAGTACAGAAAATTGAACCTAGATTGTCAGCTCTAGGACATAGTTTGGTGAGAATGTGGGAGATCAGCCACAAATCACACTTTGCACCTTCAAATTTGCAACAGAAATTTCAAAGCTAAATACATTCAAGTGTTCTTTGAGCCCACTTTTTTGTTTTATTAAAAAAAAAAAAAAAAAGACCTTTCCAAATGCTGAAAGTGAAATGAGTAGGAATTAGGTAAGGATGAAATACTTCATGTTGATGATTTTATGTAGTTATCATGACCTGTTTTCCAAGTCCAAAAAATAAATAACCCAAGTGAATCAAGTCTAGGATATTGGACTGAATGCTGTAAAAATGCTTCAACTGTCTATCAGATGTTTTATGACTAAATTTTCTCCTGGGTAAGGGTGGAAGATGGCATTTCTTACCTGATTTATAACATGAAATTCAAGATGTAAAGAACCGTGTTACTCTATTAAGGGACCCACTATTTCCTAGTAGTAACCCTGTAACCCCCTAACACCTGCATTGATCCTATATATTTTCCAATCCAGTACGTTTCTGTTGATCTATTTGTATGTTGAATTCCCATGGCAAGATTCATTAATCTCATTAATTGCATGGCCTTGCCAACGGCCGGGAAGAAAATTTGGAATTGCAGTGGCTTCTGTTGGATGAAAAGATGGAATGGTGGAAACCCCTTTCTATTCTGCCCTCCCTCCCTCCTTTCCCCCCCTTTCTGTCCACATATTCTGCTTTAAGGAATATCATAAAAAAGTTGATTTTGAATATTTGAGATTTAATGTATTGGGGCAACTTGGAATGGGGTATAGGAACAGGGCAAGTGGGAATGATTTTATGTGCTTGATAGTATGTCCCGGAGTCAAGATAAGCTAGATTATCCTTCAATAACAAACTATCCCAAGATCTCAGTGGTTGGCACAATGGTAGTTTTTTTCTCACTCATGCTATAAATCCAAAATGGCCTAGTACCCACACTGACAGAAGCTTCCTCCACAGTGTCTCTTACACCACCACCCTTATAATGGGAAAGGAGAGTAACTTTTTTCCGGAAGTGCGTCCTACAGGATGCGCAACTGCAGAGGGGGCAGATAAGAGCCATGGGACCATTGTGTGAACAGGAAAGTCAGAAACCCATGGCAGCTCGTTCCCTGCCTTTCCTTGAGAAAGAGCAAGATCAGTGCAGGTTAAGGTGGGTGCAGTACCAGCCACGTGAGCCCAGTGTGGCCCCTCTGAGAGTGGCTTCTTTTTAAAATCCTGAGAATTCAATAAACCGATGTTGCACACAGAGGCAGGCAATGACTGCATAAGTGATCCCGGGGCATGTTTGTCCATCCATTCTTTTCTTCATTCCTTTGTTCCTTTATCCCTTCAATAAATATTTGTTGAGCTATCGTGTATCAAGTACATAATGTAAGCCTTGATTTATTTGTTTTCTTGATTTTTATTTTACTTGTGTGCTCTTTGGTGTTTGTTTCTTTAACACATTTTTACTGCCCTATCAACTTCTTGTGTGTGTGTTTATTTTGAATCTATTATTTTTTAACTTCCTTTGGGGTATGAACCTGATCTGTTTTCTTTACCATACTATCCTCGTGTGTTCCTACTACATATTTGATAACCAAGGAGTCAGCATGGTGTATTGGTTGTATTTTCTCTCAGTGTTTCCATGAAGCAGTTTCAATTAAAAAAAAAAACTACCAAAATTTATTAACATTTCAATTAACATCTTAAAGTTTTATCTATAACATAATTTTTCCCTTGCTATTTTACCTATCGAGTCAAATGACTATTATATGTCATTCAGGTCACTCAAAAGACCTCTGAATAATAAGTAAAATTATTTTAGGGGAGTGGTTTTATTTATTTATTTATTTACTTATTTATGGATTTTGTTTTTATTATTTATGAGAGAGAGAGAGAGCGCAAGCACAAGCTGGGGGAGGGGCAAAAGGAGGGGTAGAGGGAGCGGGAGAAGCAGGCTCCCCACTGAACAAGGTGAAGGACTGGACTGGGCTCGATCCCATGACCTTAGGATCTTGACCTGAGCCGAAGGCAGACTGACTAAGCCATCCGGGCGCCCCATAGGGGAGTGGTCTCATTTAGACGGTGAAACAGGACATAGTCCTTGAGTGCAGCTAAAAAAATTTTTTTTCCCTCAGTAATCACTGTCCCCTTGGTTCATTTTTGCTTAGTCTTCTCCATTTCTCTTTCATGGTCTGACTTATAATGTGATTCTGTAATTTTGTCTTCCTCAGAACTGGTTGAGCATAGGAAATACCTTACTTATCTTTGTAGCCTGCCAGCTCTGAACCTCACACAGTACCTTGTCCATAGTAACTGCTGGATAAAACCTTGTTAAATGGATGTGATTGTCATCATCTACAGTGGTTGAACTTTTCATGCGATGCGACGCTAACAACAGGCTCACAATTATTTAACACAGGAAGCAGTTATAGAAGTCAACCCAAGGGAAGGTGGACAAGGGAGACTGCACTGAAGGTTCTCTGTATGGAATGTTCTAGCCTGCTTAGATTGTCTTGATGTGTTCCAAGGGAGCAATTTTTTTCACTTTGCCTATATAGAGGTCAAGTTTCTGAAATTAAAACAACAACAACAGAATCCCCTTTATTCTGATGAAATAAAGTCTCTATCAATCACTCGAACTTTCTTTTTAGTAACTTCATTATCTTCCTTTCAGGAGGGTGGTTGAAGTAAATTCTTCTGGGACCAAATCCAGTGTTTCCGCCTTGAAGAAACATAATTAACTGACATTTTAAAAGCTTCTTTATAGACCTGTTCTGACTGTAGGCAAAGAATACTACTTGATTTGTAGTTTATGAAAAGTCTACTTTTAGAATTTGTTTAGGTTTTATGGTAGCTCTTTTAATTGATTCAGTAAATTATCTACAACAGCCGTGTGATGTCATCAGGAACTTGTCTTTTACTTCTTTATACTTGGAAGGCTGAAGCACAGGAAAATATTTCACAGTGAATGGGAAGGCTAAGCTTATGTGTACAAGGAGAAGGTAACTGGGGATGATAGCTATCATTTATTAATTTCCCTCTTATTGTAGAAGCTAAGGGTTTGGCCATTATTGAAAAAAAATTATTGAAATGTCAGGGATTTTGTTTTGTGACTTGGATTCTCTGAAGCTTTGCTCTACAAGAGTTCAACAGTGGATTACAGTGTGACGTTCTAAAGACACTGGCAAGATTTTTGGCGTTAAAATTTTCAAAAATTGCAACAAAATACTGGATAATCATGCCTTCCTTTGGTGTGCATGGTAATTTATTCACCTGAGCTGGGGCAGGGTATATGTTCGCTGTAAAAGATCCCAACAAGGATACAATTTTAAGTGTCAAGGAGAAGATTGTCCCGGAGTTACTGGGCTTTGGGAAGTATGGTTAAGAGTTGGTGACATTTGTTCATAAGCCCCTGGCATTCTTCGCAGCTCAGGAGCGTGGGCATGTATGATCTCTGTGCTTCCAAGCATATGTGACTATCACTGCTGGGTGTTCCAAGATGTTCTTAGGGTCTCATGTGTCAGTTCCAGTTGATGTGCCTTGTGGCTTTGGGATCCTTTAGTGGAGCCCAGCACCACTTTCATGATACTGGGTCCCTCCAGCTTTCTAATAAAGAGGCTTTGTGTTGGTCCTTGTATTGGTTCTTGAGATTTGGGTAAAAGAGAAAAACTCCTTTGTAAGTCCAGATTCCCCACTGGGTGCTTCCTGTTGTCCTCATCCTCCATATGGGGAGTCCGGGGGTGGGGGTGGGGGGCAGTCAGTGTTGCCATTTGGCCTACCCATGCCCTCTGGGAAGGGGCCAGGCTAAGAAAAACAAAACAAGATGAAACCAAATAGCCCAGGTCTAGACTTGAATATTTGAGTATTTGAAGGCATTAGCCAACGCTGCTACTTTTCCAGGTTCTTAAACTCTAGGCTGTTAGTGTTCTGAATATTTCAGTTTGTCACTCAGCTGATCCACTAAGTTCATATTGCTGGGCTTAGTGTAAGTGTCATTAAAAAAAAAGAATTTCCTGGAAACAATATGAACAGGAAGTATTTATAAAGTTATTGGCCTGGCATCATTTCATACCTCCTCTTACTCAGTGTCTTGTCCATAATTGGTGCTCGAAATATCAGGTTGAAGGGATGAGGAATGCATACTAGGCAGATTTACTAATAGAAGGCAATAAAGCCAACAAGGGGCAAGTGTACAGGATGGGGAGACTAGCCTGGGAATGCTTTAAGGAGTCAAAAAAATTAAAAAGCTCTCTGGGTTGATGAAGTCAGAGAAGGTTGAACGGAGATGGCTGGGTTGGAACACAGAGAAAAAGAATATGATTTTCTTGAAGCTGTCAGTCTGTGAATTGTTCTCTGGAACACTGAAAAGCTTGTGGAAAGGATAGGGTTTGGGATTAGACAGAATCGGGCCCACACTCACTGGCTGTGACCTTGAAAGACTACATAGGGCCTTTGGGCTTTCGGTACAAGTTTAATTGGGATAACATTATACACTGCTCAATATGATCTTGAGAATTAATAATACATGTAAAAGTGGCTAACAGCAGTGCTGTACCTGTGTTTATGTGCGCGCGTGTGTGTGTGTATAAAATTTCATTTTATGACTTATCAAGTGCAGCTTGGTGCCACTTTCCAAGTATTTACTCATTTAATCCTCACAGCAGCACATTAGGTTGGTATTATTTTTGTTTTTTCAGATGAGGATGCTTAGGTATTGGCCAGTCACATAACGTGCCCATAGTTGTGCAGCTCATGAGAGACGGAGCTGGACTGGGAACCCAGGTGAATCCTCTAGATGAGCCCATCCTCTAGGTGCTTACACCTACAATGAGACCTTGAGTTTGAGTTCTTCCCATGGGTGTCAGTGCTGGTTAGACTCTACACTGGAAATTACATAGGTTGCTACTGAGTTACTTTCATTGTCGTCAAGTTGTCATTAACCCTCCACCCCTTTAAAAAATACTTAAAAGAAATTTTGAGGGTTGAAGTTTTAGTATTTACTGGTTCTCTTACTCTATCAGTCTTGGTAACTCCAAGGACTTTGTTGCTTTTGTTCACTGCAATATCACCAGGGACTAGAAGAGTAATCAGTGCATATTTGGTGAATGAATGAAGAGTTGACTTGCATTAAAGAGCCAATTTCATGAAAAAGTGAGACCTTTTAATGCTAGCATCCCATTTAGTGCAGTAAAGGGTTCATCTTCAAGAAATCCCCATGGGAATTTCCTTTGTGGCATCTGTATAGTTGAATTTCTGTAACCTAATGTAAAGATAGTAGGACTCCATGGTGTATGTTTCTGTGATTACAACAAGCTGCCCAACATCTATTATTATCCCATTTCAGAAATGAGGAAATTGAGACTCAGTAGAGTCAAGAAATACAGCCAGAGCCTCCCTGTGGCCCTCAAAATACATTCTCATGTTAAAAATGTGGGGTTTTCCAGTCTTCCTCCTGCAGCAGAGGATATGGTGTCTGTTTGCCTGAGCTAAAGTAGGGGGTAGGGGAGAAGTAGGACAAAGTAGGGTTGTTTCTTGTGTGATTCTCTAGACTCAAAAAGCAACAGGTGTTGCTTCCACCTGAAATAAAATCTTCATTCTTTTGAGCCCTTTCTTTAACATCTGTGATGGTTTAAGCTTTTGGGGGTTCACTTTGACTATACTGAAGGTAAACTTCCAGGATGGGGCAATTATTGGCCGAACAACTGTTGCCATGGAATCTTCTAGCACTTAGATTAGTCTTGATGTTTCTGATAAATTCCAAGATGATCAAAAGTTTGGTCTTGAAATCAAGGCTTTTCACTTTAGCTGCAGGAGCCAATGACCTCGAATAATTTATCTGCATCAGTGTCTTGATTAAAAGTATTATATGAGGGGTGCCTGGATGTCTCAGTTGGTTAAGCGGCTGGCTCTTGATTTCAGCTCAGGTCATGATCTTGGGGTCCTGGGATTGAGCCCCACATCTGTCTCTGTGCTCAGTGGGGAGTCTGCTTGAGGATTCTCTCCTTCTCCTTCTGCTGCCCCTCCCTGCAAACATGTGCTCTTGCTCTCTCTCTCTCAAATAAATAAATCTTTAAAAAAATTAAAGTATTTTATGAAATTTGCTACCCATGACTTGGTCAGCACATGGATTGTGTGTGGATCAGCATGCAAGAGTGTGCTTGCTTCATTTTGAGGACTTTTTCTTCCATAAGCTTGCATAAGGACTTTCTTACTTGACTTGAAATTCCATGCTATGACTTCTTGTTCCTGAATTGGTGCCAGGACTTGGCTTATTTCTCATGCCAAATTAAAAAAATATTATTTGTAAGGAATTACATTTGACTCATTATTACTCATGAGCACCTGAAGTCAGTGGCTTGAATTTTAAGTTAGTTCATTAGGAAATATTCAGCAAACATTTCTTGGGACCCTTGGGGGCCTAGAGTATCAAGGGGATAAATGGAGCTAGTAGAATATTTCCATGATGACATTTCAGATTTGAATGATACTCTATTGAGGTGAGTCAGAAAACATATCCCATGATAACTGGTAATGGCTTGATATTGGGTAAATATTGACTGATTTGATTAATCTTTAAAAATTTTGGATATCCTTACTATAATTTAAAAAGCTGTCATTTTTACCTAAGTGTGTAAGAGTGATGCTTTGACAGCTGTAAGCTGGTGGGGTCTTTATTCAGAAATTGTATTGAAATTAACATATGGGCGGTTCCTATAAATGATGTCATGATACAGTAACACTGTATTAATCTTTCAGAAGTCTATTCTTGGCTCCTTTACCCAAATAATGTTGCCAGATATTACAGCTGCATTGTAATTTGAAACAATGTGAAAATTGCCCTGTTTACTCCATTCCAAGCAAAAAGGCGAATGCTAAATTAGTTTTCATGTTAAAAGTTGATTGAATTGAGTAATAGGCAGCTTTATTCACTCTTCTCTGTTCCTTTTAATGAGTCTTTTCCCTAGTGCAATCCTTTTGATTTAAACTCTTTAAAAGCAAAAGAGAAAAAAAAATCCTAAAAAAAGTTACTCCTTTCTCTTTCATCTGACTCAGAAGAGCTAAGAAAGTATTATATTAGGAATTCCTGAAAATGAAGTCATAAAGGGCTTTATATCTTACGCTACCAGAATCCTTTTATGTAAACTGAAAAAAACAAAACAAAACACACACACACAACTATCAGATTCTGAATGAAAGCACAGGAAAAAAAAAAAAAGGGCTGATTTTAGTGGAGTAGCCTAAGAGGATAAATGCATTTCTACTATGTTGCCTTCCAGAAACAAGGGAGGTGGTGATTCTGGCCCCAGCTGATACCTGTGTACTTTCCTAGGAAGCTGTTTATGATTCCCAGGGTCTGTGGATCGATTGCATCTTACACAATATTTGATTCTTCTCTCTTGTCTTGGTTAATTTAGTCTTCACATTCTCCAGAACCACATTCTTTTGGTTCAGTGAAGATCTGCACTCATCTCAATTTACTTGTACTCTGCCATCAGGGCCTGAGTTATTGGTGCTGTAAGAAAGACTGATTTCTTCCTGTTCCCATTACTGTTGTGCTTTCCCACGAAGAATCTGCCCTCAAACTACTTTCCATCTGGATGTGATAGCTCTGCTTGGGTGCACTTTAATAAAATGTGGTGAAAAATGGAACTTCTCGTATTGCATGCAAGACAGTACCCTGCTCCCACAGTATCCATCACTGCCGGTAGTCCCCTCCTGTATCCTTGGGATTCAGTGACAAGTACTTGGACCCTGGACATTTTGGGGTTGTTATGTGCTTCTGTTTCTGCTACATAATTGGCTTATTCACCATCTTCTGGCATTACTCAGCTTATCCTTGAATTAGTGAAACAGTTCCTCTGATTTTTTCCCATACTTGTTGCAAAACTCAAACGAATAACCATCACCTTTTTGTTGGATCACAGGCACTGTCTATTTAACCGCTATTGATTTGTCTCTGCCCTGTAGCGACCTTCTTATAGCCAAGGGCCCTTAACATTTTCCATGCCCCAGACCTCTTTGTTTGGTGAAGCCTATGGACCCTCTCTTTGAATAATTTTTAAATGTGTCAAATAATATACATAATGTTACAAAGGAAGCCAGTTATGTTGGAATAAGTTATGAAAATGTTAAGTTTACATAAAGCTATATGTATGTGCTTTTTTTCCCCTTAAAGATGTTATTTATTTATTTTAGAGAGAGAGAGCACAAGCAGGGGGGAGGATTAGAGGGAGAGGGAGGGAGAGAATCCAAAGCACACTGAATGCAGAGCCTGACACGGGGCTCCATCCCAGGACCCTGAGATCCCAGGACCCTGAGATCATGACCTGAGCCGAAATCAAGAGTCAGATGCTTAACTGACTGAGCCACCCAGGTGCCCCTATTACAAATGTGCTTTTTAAAAAAGCTAATTAAATGACAAGATTCAGTGGTGGATCAAAAACCTACCACAATTTTAAAGTAATGGTGACAGTAAAAGACATTTTTGATATCTAAAATTGTAATGTTACAAACAAAAAATCTTTGCTCAGAGATTCTTTTTTGGTGACAAAGTCCCATATTCTGCTGATGGGCCTACAGATTCTACTGTGGTTTATTAATTGAAGGAAATGGTATATTTCAGTTAGACTTAATGAAGTAAAGATGTAATTTCTTCTTCCAAATTCACAGACACCTTCCGTGTGATCAGTAGATTCCTGCCTGTCTGTGATGCCCACTTAACCTTTGCTTTGGTGGACTATCCTGTGCCACAACCCTTATCTGCTTGAGACAAGATACCACCTGGTCTTTCTATTTCACCTTCCTCATCCTTGCTCCTCCTTGGCCTGACTCTGCTCTGACTCTGGGGGCAGACAAACTAACCCATTCTACAGTCTTGCCCATTGTCTTTGTAGATGTTTATAAAGCCCAAGAAATTATTCACCATCATCAGGTTATTTTTTTCCCCCTCTGTTAGACTCCATTTAAGACTCCCAGTCTTTTCAAATTCAACGCTTGAGTAATAGCTTAATTTGTAAAGCATTTTTACTGTGTGTATTTTTATCTCAATGTCTCACTTGGTCTTAAGAGGGAAGAAAGGTGGACATTATTATCCTTTCCATCCATCCCTCCATCCATCCAAAATTTACTGAGAGTCATCTATGCACCAGGTATCTATATTCCAGGTATAGGCCCTTGGGACATGGTGGAGACATGCTCTGTGCCTGTACAGCATGGAGACCTAGTCTAACCCCAAGGATGGGGGTGGGCCAGAGGAGATTTAAACTAAGAACTGTAAGACCTGGTGGAAAGAGTTGGGGAGTATGTGGTGGGGGCGGGGGGAGGTAGAAATTGAGGGAATGTAGAAATTGAGGGAATGTTTCAGATAGACTAATCAGCAGGCAGTTTCCTTTTTTTAAATTTTTTTAATTAACATATAATGTATTATTTGTTTCAGGGGTACAGGTCTGTGATTCGTGAGTCTTACACAATTCACAGCACTCACCATAGCTCATACCCTCCCAGTGTCCATCACCCAGCCATCCCATCCCTCCCACCCGCCTCCACTCCAGCAACCCTTGGTTTGTTTCCTGAGATTAAGAGTCTCTTATGGTTTGTCTCCTTCTCCAGTTTCTTTTGTTTCATTTTTCACTCCCTTTCCCTATGATCGTCTGTCTTGTTTCTCAGATTCCTCATATCAGTGAGATCATATGATACTTGTCTTTCTCTGATTGACTTATTTTGCTTAGCGTAATACCCTCTAGTTCCATCCATGTCGTTGCAAATGGCAAGATTCCATTTTTTTGATGGCTGCATATTATTCCATTGTATGTATATACACTATATCTTCTTTATCCATTCATCTATTGATGGACATCTAGGCTCTTTCCATAGTTTAGCTATTTTGGACATTCAGCAGGCAGTTTTCTACAGATGAGAAAGGAAACCTGCCTCTGACCTCAGGTCTCAGAGACAGCAAACGGGTTGAAAGGGCTTGTTTAAAACAGATTGCAGGGAATGGATATTTTTAAAAGCCAACTCCATTAGCAGAGGTTATTAGCTATATCCAATTTAAATTAAGTTCTTTTTAAAAACTGTTTTCTCCCTCTCCTTTGAGCCTGTGACCCACAGCGCCCATCCTCATAGTTACACACTGGAGCTGGTGCAGCTGCGCAGCGATTTATTAGGTACAAATTGAAGATTTCATTTGGAGCTTGGTTTTCCTCTTGGTTCATGGAGCCAAATATTTTCGATTGTGTCTAAGAAGGGGTCCAGTTGAAAATGAGAGAATTTTAATAAATGAAATTATGTACTGAAGATATATGACATATGTTGTTCTAGGTGCTGAATTGCTTATCTCAACCCATATATTTTCTTCACTTTTCAGGTTGAAGACTTTTAGGTAATCCCATCATCTACAGAGGTTAGTCAAGGATACTGAGTGGCTTGAGGTTTAATAGTCATAAGGGGAAGTAGAGGTAAAATGGGAAACTCTAAAATATTAATATTTAGGGCAGTATTTTAAAAAAGTATGGTAATTGGGTCAGCTTATATATGTATGCGTGTGTTTGAGAAAGATACATGAACTGGAAGAGGGAAGGTTTTTTCTGCATTACATTTGGACACTGTCACATATTAGCATGTGCATTACAGATGGAGAAATGAGCCTTTGAGAGGTCAGCTGAGTTGATCCAGAGGCTATGGGGTAGTTAAGACAGAGCCAGGATTGAAACCTATCCTCTGCCTTCAAGTATGCTTGACTTTTGCCTTCTGGCTAAACAGATGGTAAGAAGAATCCATTATGTCGAGAGAAAAAAATGGAAAGAGAAGGTGTTCATCTTGGGGCCAATGTGGTATACCTGACTATGGATTTTTTTTTTTTTTTAAGATTTATTTATTTGTCAGAGAGAGAGCGAGTGAGAGAGAGAATGAGAGAGAGTGAGAGAGAGAGCACACAAGCAGGGGGAGCAGCAGAGGAAGAGGGAGAAGCAGGCTCCCTACTGAGCAAGGAGCCCGATGCGGAACTCGATCCCAGGACCCTGGGATGATGACCTGAACCAAAGGCGGACGCTTAACCAACTGAGCCACCCAGGCGTCCCCCTGACTCTGGATTTAAAACAAAAAAAAGTTCAGTACAGCTCCGGGGTTTCTGGCTTTGTAACCTGTGTAAGTGACAGGACCTAGGCCACAAGTGTGGAGATCCTCATAGCTAATCTGAAAGGTTTTGGGTGGATGAGTTTACCTACCACCTCTGAGATTAATTGAAATTATGTACATGAAAGTATCTGGTACCCGATAAATGTGAAATTTCTTTCTCCTTCCTTTACATATTGATCTATAAATTGTTTAAACTTTTCCGGTGACATTATTTGTTTTCTGTTGAGCCCTTTTCGTCTTATAAAACCTTATAAGGAACTACCTTATTATATGCAGCATGTAGACCTAATAAGTTAAAAAAAAAAAAAAGCAGAGCTCTTGTATGTTGGAAGATGACTTCCAAAAGGTTATTATCTAGCCAAATGGTTTGAAGTCTTGTGGAGCCAGGAAGATTCAGTCTACAATTTAACTTTTAAGAAAACAGTAAAGATGTAACATCAACAGCAAGAGAAGTGACCAGATGTTAGTTCGCATCTATACCATTTATACTCGTGGCTGTGATTTTTGTTGTGGAGTACTTAATGTTCAGATCAGCTCCACATAAATGGAAAGCTGACCTCAAACAGGAGGAGGATAAATTGGATAAAAGAAAAAAAAAAAAGACTAGCAGAGGTTGTTGTGGTTTCTAAGAAGGAAGTGGCTGGGGAGGAGATTGATGACTGAGGATGACAGGTCAGGGATCACTGATGCAGGATTCTGATGTAGACCTTGAGGGTAAGGGGTGGTGGGGCCGTGCCTCCCTCCTTTCTGGTAGAATGGGAAATATCATTAGAGGGTAATAAATATATTTAGTTTAAACTCCAGTTCTGTATGTTTATATGGGAAGAGATTAGATTACAGATTTATTATAACTCATCCCCCAAAATATCTGGGAATGAGTAAAAAAACCCAAATAATCCGCTATTATTCATATGAACAGGATAGGGGAGGCAGGAAGAGGGTGTGTGTGTGTGTGTATGTGGACGATATAGAACAATGAATAATATAAAAACCACTGATGGCTGACAGACTCCCACAGAATCTTCTCCTCTGTCTTCTGCCTGACCTTCTTGGCTGGACAACACTGGACACAGCTGAGTCCTTTGAGAGAGGAAGGGGAAACGGAGAAAGGGACCACTCACCTGCCACTGACAGCAGATGATCTTAAATTTTAAGAAAACGTACCTCAACTTCCCCCCTTAAAAACTGTTTTCCTCTCAACTTCCCGCCCTCAGTGAAATATACTAATAAGCCTCTAAATGCCTGACTTGATCCTCACTGTAATGATTAGAGTCAGATGTTTAGACACACGAGGCTAATGCGCTTTGACTTGGCCACAGTTGAGACCATAAATCCATATGACAGATACTGGGCAATTGCCATTTTTGTTGTGAACATAAATAATGCGGACCTGGAATGTCGGACCTGGAGCCTGATGTAAAATGATGCATTATGTTCCTGTGTCAACTAATCATCACAGAAGCCTTTGTTTGATGTTGGTCCTGATTGTCTAATTTCAGGAGTATGAAATGCAGTAAAGGGTGCCAATTCCAAATTCAGATGTCAGCCAGCCACAATGAGAAAGTTTTATAAATTTGTGCTTTAAAGGAACTTAAATCTTGTAAGTGGTTCTCAATATATAAAGAATAAAATTGTTTGGGGTGCCAGTGTGGCTCGGTTGGTTAAGTGTCTGCTTTGGCTCAGGTCATGATCTTGGGGTCCTGGGATCGAGCCCTGAGTTGACTTCATGCTCAGCGGGGAGTCTGCTTCTGCCTCTCTCTCTTCCCTTCCCCTTCCCCCTACTTGTGCGCTCTCTCTCAAATATAATAAATAAATCTTAAAAAAAAAGAATAAAATTGGTGTTTTTAAAGAGTGTTGTGCATGTATTACACTCACAATATTAAAAAATTTGTTATGGATTTAAAGGAAAGTATACGTAACAGAATGATCAGGAACATGAGATTTGGAATCGAATCTTAGTTTAGGTCTTGATCCTCCCGTTTGGTAGTTAATGTCTCTCAACCTCATTTCCCCCATATATCCAATGGGGAGAGCATAATACCTGTTTCATGGAGATGTTGTGATGATTAATTGAGATGATGCTTATAAAGGCTGCAGCCTAGTGTTTTGTGAGTGCTCAAGAAATGCTAGCTGCAATTAATAATAATGATAGAAATAAATACTGAAATTACCACTGTAACATCTTGAATTTGTAGTACCTTCCTGAAGATGCAGTGAGGTGAATGCCTGTTGTTACTGATGTGATGCTCTAGAAGATTCTTTTTATTTATTTATTTATTTATTTATTTATTTATTTATTTATTTATTTATTTATTTATTTGAGAGAGCGAGAATGAGAGAGAGAGAGCACATGAGAGGGGGGAGGGTTAGAGGGAGAAGCAGGCTCCTCGCTGAGCAGGGAGCCCGATGCGGGACTCGATCCAGGGACTCCAGGATCATGACCTGAGCCGAAGGCAGTCGCCCAACCAACTGAGCCACCCAGGCGCCCCATCTCTAGAAGATTCTTAACGTTGTGTCTGAGTGCTCCTCCGAGCAATGTGGAGCACGCCAGTCGTGTGTCCTCAAGGAAGGTGACTTGATACGGATTTTTTTTTTTAAACATCCAATTAAGTGAAATGTTCTTTAAGCTTTTCATCCCCTCTGTGGTTCCCTCCTCGAAGAGAAATATAGTGGCAATAATGTGGATATGATATCTTTGCAGGCCTAAATGACCCAAATTCTTCGAGTTTATGAAATAACATGCTGCTGGAGAAGACGACCAGGACTAGAAGCAGGGGTCTGAAACCCACCCTTGCTTGTGCATCTGTTCTCAGCTTTGGAGGACAGCTTTTGGAAACATCCCCAGCTCTTTGATGTTTCTGTGCTGCAGTTATGCGTTGCTTCCTTTGTCTGCATGTCTGGGATTGCTCTTTCTGCACATGCCGGCTATGATGCCGGGAACGCCATACGGTTATTAAAAAAAAAAAAAAAGTAGTTGTCTACCCACTAGACTGGGAGTTCTTTGAGGGTATTTTATATATCTTTATATTCTCAGTGCCCAGCCTAGAGCCTGGCACTGGATACTGACTTCATAAAGATTTGTTGGATGATTACATGGCCAGAATTGAGGCAGGACTGCAGGCTTCCTTGCTGGGTGGTCTTGATCTCCTTGTCTCTCCATGGAGCATGACACCTTGATTTGTCTCCTACAAAGCATTGATGTCAGCCCACATGAACAGATGGGAGTATTGTTTTTTGTAAATTTCCAAATGCTGGGCAATAGGAGGTAATAAAAAAGAAGTCATCACATTGAAACATAAGCTATAATCTTGATTGAGGTATTGTTTATAATAGAAACAACTGAAACTTCTAATACTAGGGCGTTTGCTAAACACCTGATGCCACATACATCTCAGATAATACTGGGCAGCTGATAGTAATAATAATATTTACTGAATTTTTTTATTATGTGCCAAGTCCTGTTTTAAGCATTTAACAAATATCTCCTTTAATCCTTGCGACATCCCTATCAAATGTGGATGCCATCATCCTCAATTTACAGGTGAAAGAGAACTATATGACTAGCATAGGAAGAGGTACAGACTATTTGGGACATGGATGAAAAGCAAGTTGAAGACCAGTATGTAGAGTGCCATCTGCACTTGTTAAGCACAGAGGAAACAGCCCTCATAGGTCATCACCAAACAATTAACAGTGGTTGTGTCTAGGGACTCAATTTGTGGGGGAGCTTTGTTCTCTATAGGGAGCTTTTCTATTTGGTTTGAATTTTTTTCTTTTTTTTACAATGAACATATTTTATAGCTAATAAAACAGAAGTTCTAAACAAAAGAAACTTCTGTTTTCTTATTCAAAACAAGAGATACCCAAGATGTCTCCTTTTTTTCTCTCCCTCCTCACTGTTTTCCCTTTTCTTGGATCTCAGCAATTCACTTGACCTTAATTTGAAATATTTGTGAGGTGAGTGAACTTTTAGCTAGTGCAAAATATAGTATGATATCCCAGGGACTATTAAAAGGACTACAACTTGGAGCCTGTGGGTGGCTCAGTCAGTTAAACATCTGCCTTCGGCTCAGGTCATGATCTTGGGGTCCCAGGATCGAGCCCCACATCGGGCTCCCTGCTCAGTGGTGGAGTCTGCTTCTCCCTCTCCCTCTGCTTGCTCATGCTCTCTCTCTCAAATAAATAAAATCTTAAAAAAAAAAAAAAGAGTACAACTTGCTAGCCAGCAAACACCTCTTTCCACCAGGGACCAAACTCTTCATCTTTCAAAAATTTAATGAACCCAATGATTCTATCCTCGATTCTGTGGAAGTTGTAAAACTTAGTTCAACCTGCCTTCTCCGTTCACCAGCGTGCGAAGGTACTTCACCTGGGTGAGCTGCTAGGTAGCCGCTGACACGGGGATCCTCTGGCCAGCCACGTACGTCTGTAGCCCTGTAAAAACGTCCGGGTTTGCTTTCGGGGGCCCATCACCGGGTGCTATGTGCTAGAGAAGTCGCCGGGCTTCCAGGAGCCACCCCGAGGCGGTGAGGCTGCGACTCCTGCCATCTGGTTGGCCGGCCACCTGCGCCTTGTTGCCCCTGGGATTCCAGCTCCCATGGTTGCTTCAGAAACTTTTGTTACCCCAGAACTTTCTCACACTCACTGGCCCAGATGTTTGCTGAATTCCAGGGCTGGTGTGTGTGGTCAGGCAGCCAAATTCCAATGTTAGAATGCTGCTTGTGACTGTGGAACTCTGTTAACTCAGGCTTTTAAAGGGCTGACAGGGTGAGTGAGTGAGTGTGTGTGTGTGTTGTGTGTGTTGTGTGTTGTTGGGGAACGGAGAGCAGTGAAGAGCGATCAATAAGCACCTTCCAACCAGAGAATTTGAATGGTATTTTGAGAGGTTTTGAATGGTAGCAGTGATAAAACAAAGGTATCTGACAGCTTGAATGGCTTTGGAATGTAAAATCATCCACATTTCACAAAGGATTGCACTAACATTTTTTTTCCCCCAGAAAGGTAGAGAACTTATTTTATCTAGGAATTTCCAGTTTTTTCACAACTTTCTTCAGTTAATGTGCCTCAGAATTTGACATTATTTCTAAGTCACAAATTTCCATCTAATACTTAAAATAAGCCTTTCTCGGGACGTCTGGGTGGCTCAGTTGTTAAGCGTCTGCCTTTGGCTCAGGTCGTGATCCCGGGGTCCTGGGATCGAGTCCCGCGTCGGGCTCCCTGCTCAGTGGAAGCCTGCTTCTCCCTCTGCCTGCCACTCCCCCTGCTTGTGCTTGCTCTTCTCTCTCTCTGACAAATAAATTAAAAAAATAAAATAAAATAAGACTTTCTCCTTATGGAGAAATTTATATAGGCATCTGCATTCCCTTCCTCTCTCCCTCTCTCTTTCCCTCCCTCCTTCCTTTCTCTTTTTCCTTCTCCCTCCCTCCCTCCCTCCCTCCCTTCCTTCCTTCCTCCCTCCCTCCCTCCCTTCCTTCCTCCCTCCCTCCCTCCCTCCCTTCCTTCCTCCCTCTCTCCCTCCCTCCCTTCCTTCCTTCCTCTCATACTTAAGTGCCTATTCTTTGCCAGCTTTTGTTACTGGCATTGAGTTCATTGTTTTTGAACTTTGAACCAGGCAGACAAGTTCCTTTCCTCTCAGAAACTGACCTTCTGCTGGAGAAAGGCAATAAATAAAGAATTTCAGATAATACTAAGTGCTGTGGATAAAACTAAACAAGATTATGTGATGGGGGTCTGAGAAGTAGAGAAGGAGGGGACTTGCTGCCTTCAGTTGGGCGGGTGACCTTTCTACTGAGACTTGAATGATGAGAAATTAGGGGGGGACACTGTTGACCAGACTTGGGGGCTCAGCTTTCCTGTGTGTAAAGATGAGGCAGGATGATGATACCTGCCTCACACGTTGGTTGGGATTAACCGAAGTAACATGCAAGAATGCCCAGCATAGTGCTTTGACACAGAACAGCCTTAAATTGTAGTAATAGTAGGGCTTTAAAAAATGTTTCTCTCCACCACAATTTTGCATGTCTGTTAGCTGAAGTAGTCATCAAATCATCTGGATAAAAATCTGTTGACAATAGAGGCCAGAATAAAAGATCTACTAGAGCCATGGCTTGGATTTAGGGTATAGGACCAAACAAGATGATTCCAGAATCTAGCCTGGCCTCTTGAGATTACCAGAAGGGCCAACTGTGTTCCATTATATGCCAACTTTATTTCAAGAGTTGGCTAGAACTTAGTTATTTGATAGATGAGTTGGACATAAGACCTCAGAATATGAACCACGCCTTAGGTTTGCTTCACTCAATTCCTCCTCCCCAAGGCAGTGAGTTTCTGGAAGCCCTGAAGGCAGGGCCAACATGCTAGCCTCAGGAGGCTCCTGAGACATGTTCACATCTTGGCAGGTCCTCCATGGAAATTCCCTAGCTCGGCAGTGCAGAGCATGGAAGAGATGACTTTGACTTGGGAAGATTTGATAGCAGGTGTTACCTTGTGGCTGCCAAGTGCTAGATGATAGTGATTCCTCATCGCAAGAATGCTGGAGAAAGCACATTTTATTGTATGTGGGCCAATGTGAATTTATTCTTACCAGTCATAATTGTAGACTTTATTTCAAAAGCTGTATTCCAGGTTTCCTGAAGTAACCGCATATTACTACTGTTATTTGTGTAGCATATACATATACACCTTGGCCTGGAGCTTTGGGCCTTACAACAACCATGGTGGTTTTTACCATTTGCCCAGGAATGGTATCCCCAAGTGGTGTGACAGAGTATCAGTAAGGGCTATTGGTGCTGTGATGCTAACCTTCTGAGAGTTGAATCCGGGTCCTACCAGTACCTGTGAGATCCTGGTGGACTTATTTCACTGCTCTGTGATTTGGTTCCTTGTTGTAAAGTGAGGATCATAGTACTCGCCTCAGAGGAGTGCTGTGCAGATTAGGTTAATATATGTAAGCCCCTTAGAGCAGTGCCTGGGTGGGAACCAAGACTTTACATGGTAAGCCACCGAGACTCCAGGGGCACATGGCTGGCTTGCCTGAGCAGATTTGCAGAGCTGGGACCCAATGTGAATCTCTCAATTCTAAGTCTGGTCATCTTTCTACTTTGTCTTGTGTTCAACAGTTGTTGTTCATGATTTTAAAACTTAAATTCAAGAAAAGAGTAAATTAAGATATTTAAGATTATAATAATAAAATAGCACATTATTATTAGCTGTTAACCCTGCTTTACATATGGAGAAACTGAGGTTCATGGTAGTTTTTTTTTTTTTTTAAGTAAGCTCTGCATCCAACATGGGGCTTGAACTCATGACCCCAAGATCAAGAGTTGCACATTATACCGACTGAGCCAGCCAGGCGCCCCTCATAGTAACTGTTTTAACAATCAAATGAACTTTCCTTGAAGGCAAACTATAAAAAGGGCGCGATTTTCAAAATGAACAAAAAATATATATATCACAATGAGTGTTTTCCCTTCTAAAGCGAGCTTATAGTCTTCTCACTGAGGCTGTCACTCCTCAAATATTCTTTCTCTTTGGAAATTGCCTGAACAATCAGCATTACCTTATTTTAAATAAAATTTTTAAGGTGAATATTAATTTTTACAAAATAAAAAATGTATATGAGGACACATTTAATAAAAAAAGTCGCTCAGTTTTTTTCAGAAGCAGAAAGTGACTTCAAAAGTAAAACAAGAAAATGGTAGGTGAATCATCAGTTTGGGTTGCAAAGCTGAAGGCCTGGCAAGATTGTGATTTTCCTATGTGGTTCCAGCTGATAAAGGAGGATTTCAAATGACATTCTCTGTCACCCATGGCAGACTCAAAGCAAAAGTGAATAATACCCTCTGAAGAGACTACCCTGAAGGTTAGTATTCGTGGATAAACATAGCCAGAGACCCTCTGTGTGACCGGAAGAAGTCGAGAAGAGTCAGCACATTTCAGGAACAGGCGTGAGGTCGTAACTTTCCTTTCCAAGGGTAATCACTTAAGGGAAAGCCTTTTGGCTTTGACTACAGACATCAACAAATGGAAACATTTGGATTTCATGAAGCCTGGGAGAGAATTTTGGGTGGGACACACAACAACATGCTCAAGAGGCTGTTAAAATGGATTTTGCAAATGAATAAAAAAATGATTTGCATTAAATACAAAGCCGTTGTCTTGGGGTTAGAAGAAATCCCACAGAGCTCTGAGGAGAGCCCTAGGGTACTGATTTGGGAGTGGAGGTGGAAGGTGAGGTGAGAAGCTTTGGTGGGAGTCTGTTGGGAGAGGCAGAGGAGTGGGTCAGTTGTGGGCTCCTAGGGGGTTTCCTGAAGGCAAGAGGAAGTGGTTAGCCAAGGGGGGAATGTCCTGGGAGTGCCCCAACTTGATACATAATTACCCAGTTGTCTTCAGGCACGCCGTGGACGCATGGAGACAGGAGGTGTCTGCTTGGAGCTATCGATTGGGGAATATTAAGCTCAGGCACTTCCCTGCTTTATTAAAACCTATACAAAATCACAGATTCTCATCATCCATTCGGACTGAGAGCTATCACTTAATCCGCCTGAGGCCGGACACTGTGGACGTACCTAATGTCTCCGAATGTGACACTTGTATTTTCTCCCAAGACGTTTATACCAGAGTCAGATGTTTATTTCATAGCGGATTTAATCTAGGATTTCCAAGTGTAGCCCTGCACTGGTTGTTAACTTTCACCACAGCTTATTTCGCTCGTATTTTAAATTGAGTCGGAGGCGGTCATTTTTGCAAACATCAAATATCTGAATGCGTGATTGTGTTTAGGAAGTTTAAGCATTGGGAGATGATTTTAATCTGGTTGGAGACGAGAATAAATTGCTGTCTCAAGGCTGACATCATCTTGAAGAACGCAAGCCGCAGGAAAATGTTACACAAACATCCAAATGAGAAAGACCCTTCCAGGTACCTGTTCTACTGGGGAAAGAGAATTCTTCCATCCAGAAAAAGAAACAAGAGCATCATTCTTTCTTTAGACGGCCGCCTTAGCTGGGAACAGGAAAGGAAAATGAACCGCTCGATGGCCTTGAATAAATACTTCATGTCTCTAAGTGTGTTTCCTCATATCAAAAGTAAGATTAATACTGGTATCTATATTGTTGGATTTTTGCAAGAATTAAATAAAACATAGCACTGGCATATAAGTGTAAGTCAAGGTAAAAAAGTGTTATATACAGTCCAGTGAGGTAAGTGGTAGTCACTCCCTTTTATGTTGGGGAGGTGACAAATCAGGGTTCAGGTCCTGTCCTCATGGCCACATATTTATGTGATGGCTGGGACTGAAACTGAATTCCTTCTGATGCAAAAGTTCACAATATCCCCACTGCACTTAACTTTTTCTGATTATTAACCTAGGCTGTATAACGGAGTGAATAATAACTTCATGAATTCATTCATTCCATCAGCCTTTATTGGATTTCATGCTCTGGGTCCACCGTGTCTTAGCTGAGTAGGCTTGCAGAAGTTACTTTACCTTTCTAGACCTCTGTTTCCTCATCTGTAGAGTGGGAGCAATACTGCTATCTCTCTGTGGGATTGTATGAGGCTTAAATGTGTGGGAGCGCACTGAGGGCTTACCACAATGCCTGGCACATAGTGTATGCTCAAGAAATGCTGGTTATTATCAATTTTATTCTTAGCACTATTGCCATTATTGGTTTAAAGTTGGTTCATCGTGGGGGCGTGTGGGTGGCTCAGTTGGTTAAGCGTCCGACTCTTGATTTCAGCTCAGGTCATGATCTCAGGGTTGTGAGATCGAGCCCCACACTGGGCTCCATGATGGGCATGGGGCCTACTTAAGATTCTCCTCTCCCTCTCCCTCTGCCCCCCTCCCCCACCCCAGCCACCTCCCTCTCTCTCTCTCTCTCTAAAAAAAAAAAAAAGTTGGTTCATGGACTCTGTCTTTAGTATAGTACTCCATTTGATTTCTGCTTTGGTGGAAATGGGGGGTCTGGCACCTCCCCTCCAGTCACCCCCCTTTTTCTGCTCTCAGCCCCCAGAGTTGCAAAGTGAGTGTTCGTTTGTTAAGAGCAGGCCAGCATATTCATTTATGGAATATAGGATATATACACTGTATTAACTTTATAGTATCTGGAAAATTCTGAAATATAACATATATTCAGATCCAAGAATTTCAAATAAGACTCTGTGTAGACCAGTACATGGTAAGATTACTTTAAGGAGTGGACAAGAATCTTCGAACCAGGACTCGGTGTATATTTTTTGGCACAATTGTTAGAATTAAGTATAAAAGTAAAACAATACTTGGTTGAGCAAAGGGTAATCAAGTTTACTGAGACCCTGTATCTCACTTTTACTTACGTTCTTTAGTTCATTCAACCAACATATTTTAAAGGCCCCAGGTTGTACCAGACACCGTGTTAGGCAAACAGCCCAAAGTTCCTGCCTTTTCAAAGCTTACAGCCTGTGTGTATGTGTGTGTGTGAACAGGAGAGGAATTGTATTTTCTCCTAGATTAAATCCGCTATAAAATAAACGTCTGACTCTGGTATAAACGTGTGTGTGTGTGCACACGCGCGCTTGCACTTAAGTCTTATAAATGGATGCACTAATATCCTGGTTGTTGCTTGTGATTATCCCAAACTGGGAGAGGTCCCAGCTGAAGGCTGAGAATTGAGAAATTAAGTTTTAAGCTGAAGTTAAGGCATGCGGTTTGGGGAAAAGGAAAGCTTTAGGAGAGAGAGTGGAGGTGGGTTGAGGAAAAACTGCAAAGTGGCACAGCGGTGTTTCAGGTTGATGGGACGAGTCAGTGGATTACTCTTTCTCCATGAGTGATGTTCTGAGCCTTAAATAATTATGGTTAAGGTTCTGCCAATAATGCTGTTGTCTGTCTCTCTCTCTCCCTCGCTCCCCCTCTCCCATCCCTCTCTTTCTCTCTCTCTCTCCTTTTCTTCCTTTCATGACCTGTGAACAGGGAGCTCTTTTTTTTTTCCCCCCCAGGGAACTCTGTTAATAATTTAAGAAATGGTAGTGATTCTTATTACTGATCTTGTTTTATTTATTTATTTATTTATTTTTTTAAAGATTTTATTTATTTATTTGAGAGAGAGAGAATGAGAGACAGAAAGCACGAGAGGGAAGAGGGCAGAGGGAGAAGCAGACTCCCGGCCGAGCAGGGAGCCTGATGCGGGACTTGATCCTGGGACTCCAGGATCATGACCTGAGCCGAAGGCAGTCGCTTAACCAACTGAGCCACCCAGGCGCCCTTGTTTTACATTTAAGGCAAAAGTAAAGCTGAGGCCTTTCAGAAATAAACCCACTAATATTTAGAGCAGTTTCAGGCACATCGTGCTTTATAAACACTGCCTGAATGAAAGAACCTAGGTGAGTGTGAAAAACTATTTCAGAGATTCTTATTGGCAACTTCAAGTAATCTTGCCGGGTGCAGGTCCATGAACACTTATCTGAAACTTCTGGGGCTAAGTATGTTTCATATTTCAGGATTTTCCATTTTTGAAGATGTTATATTCAGGGCCTATAACATACATTATGTAACATCTTTAGGAGCAGCACCTGATATTCAAACACATTAATTAATTTTTTTTTTTTTTTGTAATGACACTTAGGAATGTTCACATTGGATAAATAAAGATAATGCACAGCTTCATGTAAATTCAGGTCAGGTTTTGTCACACATTGACTTTTTTTTTTTTTTTAAAGATTTTATTTATTTGAGAGAGAGTGAGAGAGAGAGAGAGAGCACAAGAGGGGGGAGCGGGAGAGGGAGAAGCAGACTCCCTGCCGAGCAGGGAGCCCGATGCAGGACTCGATCCCGGGACTCCAGGATCATGACCTGAGCCGAAGGTAGTCGCTTAACCAACTGAGCCACCCAGGCGCCCACCCATTGACTTTTTAGCAACTTACACACTTGGTGTTCTCTGAGCTTTGGGGAGTTTGGGATCGTGCATCAGGAACTTGGGGCCATAGGAGCTCTTTGCAAATACTTCTTGCTTGTGTTGCGGCTAGCTGTTGCCTTTAAGAGTTGGATTCCGGGGTCAGGGTGGCCATTCATATCATTTGTCTTCTGTTTCCTGTAGGAACTCTGTATTTCTTTCATGCTCCACCGTCAGAGAGACAACCAGGGGAGAATTCAGCTTTGGTCTTCCCTCTGGGTGTCTGTGTTAGATCCTGATTAGCTCCAGCTCTTAATTGTAAAAGTATTCCCTCTTGGCCACCAAGTTTCGCAGTCACTCTCCTGGTCCCTCTCCTCCTTTATTAGTGCTCAAAGAATATGACACCGTTCACTGGCTCTGAACAACCTGGGTTCGGCCTCATAGATAAATGGATTCTTAAATCCAGAAGAGCATATCTGTTTTTCTTCTGAACATTTAAGAAGATTTGGAACATGAAACAGATTGTAAAGAGTAATTTACTTGTTTCAGTAGAGAAAGAGGATGACTTCTAGTGGCTTCAGGTCTGTGAAGGGTTGTGATCCCAGGAGTGGTTCTGGCCTCATCTCTTTCTTTCTTATTCCTCTTCCCATGGACACAGGTTTCCACCCTCACTGTTGAAAGAACTCAGGGGAACTTTCCTGCCACCGCATCTCTATTTCTGTCTGCTGCCTCTGCAACTCCTTAGCCAGTTATGTGGACTTTTAGTTATTTTTCCCTATAGATTGGGCGTCTGTGGGCATTGGCTTGGAGGATCAGTTGCCAGTCTCAAAGGACAGCTTAGAGACTGGCAACTTAGAGCACCTTGCCTCGTCCTCGCTCCTCACATCCGAGGCTTCTCTGGGATTCTGCTCACGTAGGCAGACATTTAGACTCTGGTTTCATGTTCTTTCAGAGAACTGGGCTTTCTGGGCAGCTGAAAGCTGGATGTCTGACGTGCTGCCATTTGTAGGAACATTTATATGCATGTGAACAGTTTTGATCTGGAACTGGGGCTAACTGTGAAATCTGAGAGAGTGCAAAGATTCCTATAAAATTCCAGGTGATTCTTAGTTCTTTTCATGTATCTCTATAAGGAGTGTTTTTCTGCATTCTTCCTTAAAATAGTGCAAGATTTATTCTGTATAGATGTTTCATAGGAGACTTTAGTGAAATTTATGAGTCATAACTGTATCCTGGCAATTACACTTTAGAAATATATGCTGAGAGTAATTCTGATAACTGAGCCTTTTGAAGGTTGTGTCCATATTGCTGCCTTTCATGTTTGAGGAGAGATTTGGGAAAGATTATTCTCTGGGTGTAAAGAATCCAATATGCACTCCAGTTGTTTCCACAGAGCATTGTCATTTCCTACCAGGGACTCTTCCCTCCCTTTTGACTTAGGGTTGGCACGGAAACCTTATTGCTTAAATAAGCCACCCCATTCCTGAGTGCCATTTGACAGGTCTTTGTAAATAAACATCTTCAGCCTCGTTGAGATTAGTGGACAGATCTGAGCTCTCACATTTACAATTCATGGTTATTGAGCAATCGTTGCTGGTTTCTCTTCCACGTGAAATAATTATTACAGGTAAGATACTAGGTAAAACATACATTCATCTATATTCTTGGCACATAAAAGCACACCTGCTTGATGTTTTCGTTGAAATTCTCACGAACCTGCAAGCCTCTGAGGCCGTGGATGAAGACATGGGGTGTTAGTGTGTACATCCGGTGCTTACCCAACTCCTGGGCAGAGAGAGAGGCATCCAGTTTACATGAGGTGAATCAATGAATGAAGGATCTTTGGTACCTCCAGATTCCCTCTGATAAAGTGGCCAGACCTAAGTTATTTCACACCTGAACACTTCTTGGGAAGTTTGGAGAGGGCGATGTTTTGAGGCTTGGAGCTTGAGATAATTGGAATTTTTGGAGAATTTCCATTGCTCTTACTGCCCCTTCCCTCTTTCTACCGTGAACTGTCTAGGGTCTTCCTGTATGTACTGTTCATTTCTTCTGATTCAAAGGAAGTCCATTTCAGGTGTATTCTAAGCACCACATAAAGATTGTCTTCAAAGTAAAGCTTTTACCAAGCTCACAAATGATGGATATTGTTTTCCTTCCGCCTGAGGGTCAAGAGAGTGGGCAGTTTGTATTTATCAGTCTGCATGGCCATTTCCTCCCGCCTACCCTAGTAGCCCTCTCCGTGTCTTATGCCAGAAATCATCTGGTCCAGTGTAGTGACCTCCACTGGGTCAAACACAATTCTGGAAGCCTTTGTGTGCTCATTTCCTTAAATAAATGGAAGGTAAAATATTTGAAAGCAGGGCAGCTCTGGGCTGTTCCAAAACATCAATGTTGATTGTTTGTTTTTCTGGATTTTAACAAAGGAGCTTTAGCCAGAAGACCTTTGCACTCCTGCTCATACCCCCAAATTACAAAAATACATAACAAAAATAAAACAGAAGCCAGACTTAAGGTTATCTTACCAAAACAGGACTCCTTCCTTCTTGAGATTGTACAAACAAATGAGTTCCCCAGTTAAGTTTCAATCAATCATTGCTGATGAATTCAGTGCAAGTTTAGCCTTAACTCATACCACATTGTCTAGTCCTCGGGGCTTAGTTTGGTTTCCTCACCTTGTTTACACACCAAATGGTGAGTCCATTTGGAAAAAAAGAATAGTTTACTGATTTCTTTTCCTCTCCATGTGTCCAGCAATTAGAACAAAAAGGCTCCAAAATGAGTGCTAGGGAATAATAAGCAATTTTCCTTGGGTGGTCTTAACAGCCCAATGGCTAGATTACTCTGAAACTGAGATTTTTCAAAGGTGACCTCTTGATGAGGCAGGGGGATGGTTGACTTTCAAATCTTTGGGAAGGAAGGGGATATAGTAATGGAGAGAGAGAGCAGTGGGCAGTGGTAAAGAACAGAACTCTGAGGCCAGTCTACTTGGTTTTCTGGTTCTGCCTCTTACTGGCAGTGGACTTCGGGCAAGTCACTTAATTGCTTTGTGTCTCATCTGTATAATGAGAATAATAATAGTATCCCCCCATGTCATGGTGGTGAAATAAGTTAATAGTTCTTAAAAAATTTTTTTTTTAAAGATTTTGTTTTTAAGTAATCTCTGGACCCAACATGCTTGAACTCACAACCTCAAGATCAAGAATTGCATGCTTTACCAACTGAGCCAGCCAGGTGCCCCTAAATAAGTTACTATTTCTAAGGCACTTAGGACAATGCCTGGCACATAGTAACTGCTATGTAAGTTTATGTTACATAAATTAAAAAGAACTAGAGATGGGGAGATGCCAGGAGAGATTAGTGTTAAGATCCCCAAGGGGGAAGGGGTTGATTTAAAATGAGAAGAGATACTTAGTGGGGATAAAAGTGACGGAGAAAGCAAGTAGATTGACAGTCAAAAGGTAGACAATAAGGTGGCCATTTGGAGATCTTAAGTGGCTTCTAACTCTTCAAGTATGTGACCTTAAACAAGTCATTTAACCTGCCCATCTGTAAAAGGTGACAGTCAGCTGACCAGATGTTCTTTTAGGTTTGTTTCAACTCTGGAAATCCATGGACCTGGCTTCTATTTTTAGTGAAAGGCTTGCAGCAACAGCTAGACTGTGGTTCCAGGTAGGATTGAGGAAAGATTATAGAGCCACACCTGGCATCTGTCATTATCTGAGCATGAATGAAACAAGTGGGCAAGGCTGAACCTGGAAGGCATGAATTGCGTTGCTTCACGAAGACAGTTCTTCACTGCTGCCTTATGACTTTTATGGGTTTCTTACATGTGTTCCTCTTTTCCCCTCTCAAACATTTGGTTCCATTTTTTTTCCTTTCCTTTTTTCTTTCTTTCTTTCTTCCCTCCTGGTTTTGTTTTTTTTTTGTTTTTTTTTTTGTTTTTTGATCTTTTCCCTTTCTCAGTTCCACATGAAAGGGCCTCATTGTTTGATATCTCTCTACTTGGGAAGGAAGAAAATGGTGTGCATAAGATGCTAGCAGCAACATAAAGAGCAGGTGCACATGCTCCAGATGAATTCCAGCAAAGGGAGAGTGCTTATGTGGCTGTGCTGAATTCTTCCTGCCTAACTTGATAGCATATTTTTGATATTACAGTCCATCTGTGCACCGTTTTCTTCTGTGTATGGTTTGTGTGTGTGTGCGTGGGGTGGGGGGTGTTGCTTTATTATTCTCATTTTTCCCTTGGGCTCTTTAAATATTCTTGTTCTATAAAGCAGCATTTGCTTTTTGCTTCCAGTGCTCTGACCCCTTGGTTGCTTGAATATAAATGTACTGTGTTCAGCCATTGAGTGAAGGGTACTCATTTCTGAGGAACAAACCTGTTATTCTGGCGTAAGATATGTGAACAGACTGTTCTCTACAGATTTGAGTATCTTTGAGAGGTGATGCTGACAAAAGTGGCATTTGGCAGCATGGTCCTCGATTTAAACAAATAGTCAGCTTGGTCCTATTAATGTTTGTATCAGGCTGTGGTTAAGCACACTCTTCTCAGATTTGAACCTGTAAAGAATTATGAGAAAAGAACCATGGTTTCAGTGGGAATGGTCATTCCACCTATCATCTTCAAGTCTTCCTTTCTGGAGTTTTCTTCATTGGAAAGTTTCATTTAGAACTTTATCAGTCAGACTGCTCTAGGTTATGCTGCAGTAACAAAGAACACTCATGTCTCAGTTGCTTAAGAGAACAAAGTTTTCATTATTGTTTATGTTTTATATCTGTTGAGGGCTAGTGTCAGGCCTCATGTACACCCTCACTCGTGGACGAATGTTGATGGAGTCTTCCTCCTCTGGAATGTTGTCAGTCACCAAGGTGAAGGGAAGGAAACATGGTGAATCATGTACCGCATCTTAAGGGATTTATCTTAAAAGTAGTATTACTTGCATTCACATTTCGTCGGCCAGTCGGTAAAAGGCAAGTCAAGGCATGTCAGTGGTCATGCCTAACTTCAAGCAGGCAGGAAAGCATAATCTTATCATGTTCATGGAACGAGGGAAATCAGAAATATTTGGTGAACAGCACTAAATGCTTTACCACAGACTTTACATACGGCGGATACTGTAATGCAGGCTAGGAAAACAAAAGTGAATGGGGTGTACCCAAGTCCTTAAATTTCATAGAAACAGCTTTATGTAGGAATTTCAAAAACATAATGATGAAGCGAAAATGGTTAAAAATGACTTCTGTATTAAAAGAGCTTCAGAAGGTCTTCTTTACCATCCCATTTCTCTGGTTTTTGTAATTATTTTCTGAAAGTTACAAATAGCTACAACATAATCTTCAGAACATAAATCTGTTTAAGAAAAATGGGCTTTACTTAGTTTTACACAAGTTTTGGTCCTCCTTAGAATCTTTATGAAACACACAGTTTTTGTGTTTTTGCCATGCTTTAGCAGTCTAAAAATTGAATGCGCCTAAGGAGAATAACTTCTTTATTACATGCTGGCTGAAAACTCAGCCAAAATTCCATTGAAAGCCAATTGGTTTTCTTTCTTTTTTTTTTTCCCTCTGTGTGTCCTTCAGTGCTGAAACTGGAAATAAACCAGCATTATGGGTTCATAACTGAGAGTGGAACGATTCTGCACAATACACAAGCAAATTTGTCATTTAAAATATCAGACATCTGTCTCAAGTTGGTGCTGACCTTCTAAACTGCAACTGAATGTCCAGATTATTACTTCTCCATCCTCCTCAGAGGCATTTTTAGTGTGGGGTTCATAGCCCCATGCTTCTTGTCTGCTTCCTAGTGGGTTATGGGTTGTTTCCTAGAGTCTAGACACGAAATGAAAAATGATTGTGTAATTCATTTCCTGTTTGTCTCTGCAAAATTCAGAGGAAGGTCTCAAAGCCTTGGGACACACCACCTCCTGCTACTTGGTAGAAGGAGCAGACGTTCTGGTTCTGTAGACACGCATTGAAATCTCCACCAGCCTCTTGCTACCTGTAGAACCTTGGGCAAGTTGCATAATCTCTTTATGTCTCAGTTTCCTTCTCAGTAAAACAAGGAACATAAGAACTGTTTCAAAGGGTTGTTGTGAGAGTTGAGTGTATGGTTTCTAGAAAATGCCAACAATGTCTGACATGTAACAAGCACCCAATAAATATTCCCTACTAGCACAGTGCTTACTGGTTTTCATAGGATTTCATTGCATTTTATCTCATGGGAATAAATCAAGGCGAGGGAAGGCATATAGAAAAATTGGTTTTTCCATTTACTTGCCAAAAAGAAAAGAAAAGAAAAGAAAAGACTTGGAATTCTCTTGGAGTCACAGTCACAGCTGACTTCGCAAAGATCTTATTTAATTATAATGTGTATCTCTTTTCTCCTCTGTTCCCATTTTTCCTTACTCATCATCTCGTTAGATTCCATATAGACCAAGTCCCACTAACTAACTTTCTTCACTTGTAAATCTTTTCTCATGCTCTTTCGGGTTTTGAGGGATTACTTTAGTGAGCAGTGATTAAGGGCTAAAGGGGATGCATGCCAATACTGTAGGAAAACAAAAACTTTCATCATTTTAATAATAAGAGCTAACATTATTTGAATCTGTACCTGGCTCATAATTAAAGATTTATTTTTTCATATGAAATCAGAGCTAAAATTGTATCAACCCTGTGAGGTCGCTATGAGTACTATTTGTATATTACAGATAAAGAAATTCAGGCTGGGAAGTTAAGTAGTTGGCCTTAGGCAACATACCTAGTAAATGCTAACAAGCACTATTCTTGGAATTTGAATCCAGGACTGTTTGACTTCCAAATAGCTTCCCACCCCGCCCCCCCAAGCTCTATTGTGCAGACAAGTTTGAGTTCAAAATGGGGAGGTGATATTCCCGGCTGATGAATGCTGTGTGAACACTGTTTGAATAGATTAATCATGGCAACTAAAAATAACAAGGTGTATTGTTGCCTTTTTGTACAGTCTACACTTTCTTGTCTGGACGACTGCAAAACACAAGCGTGGTGCTGTTCTTGATTCCTGACAGACTTTTGAGACTTGGAAGCCTGTCCTTTGTTAACTCTGCATATGTACTTCCAGATTTTGTGTACATGTGGCTTGTCCTCGGTGTCCATGATGGGAGGGCTCGTAATAAGAAAGTAAAGATGGAAACCAGAAAAACAAATAGGCCCTGCCTTCCTGTCTGAATGACTCCCTCATTCCCCCCCCGCCCAACGACTTTCTGAACAAATTGGCCTAATAAGTAAATCTAGGGGTCCTCTGTCCTTGTTTGGAATAGTATCATTTGAGCGTGGCTTTGCTTTCCGAAGGGAAATGTTGAGGACTAGGTGACAGCTAATGGACCAGGATTTTTACTTTGAATTCTGAGGCTTACTTGGCTGGACACCATCTTAAATGGTAGTGATCTTTCATGGCTTAAAAGCTGGTTGCTAAAATACAGGACATTTTGGAGATTCTAAGAGGATCAAGTATATATATATATATATGTATGTATGTATATATATTATGTATATATAACAAGTGTATTTATATATATATATAATTTATTTTTTAAGAAGGAGTGGAAGCTGGTTCATGATTTTCTAATCTAGTTTCATGGTCCTTTTGATCAACCACAAATTAAACAGAACAAGACAGCTTCTCTCAAAGGGTTAATACCCTGGAATTTCACACTTAACAATTGGCATTCTGTCCTCTGCATTCTTCAGGAATTTTCTCACTGATGTCAGTCAAAAGACTTTGGTTTGTTATGCAAGACAGTGGTCCAGTGACTTTGCATATCACATTCTCTTAAAAGGGAGGGAAATCCTTGCATGCTAATTGGGGAAGAAAAAAGGTAGTGTAAGTGGTTCTTTGGCTCCAGCTGAATTAAATGAGTGAGTGTGTTTAGTGAGAAAATAAAGCACAACAAATCTTGCAAATGAGTGGGCATTCTCTTGAAATGTCTGCTTACCACATTTTTGTCATTTTGTGTGTATCTTACTACTGTGTCACTGTGATCACATTTTTAAGGAAACACTTCAATATATTTATATAGTTTGTTTTTCTGTTTTTTTCTTACTGCTTTAGTTACCTGTTACTGGGTAAGAAACCACTCCAAACTTAGGGGCTTAAAATAACAATTTATTATTTCTCAAGATTCTCTGAGTTGACTAGCTCAGCTGGGCAGTTCTGTTCCACATAGTGTTGGCAGGTCGTTGTATTCAGCGGCTGTCAAGGCTGGGCTGGAAGGTCCAAAAAGTCTTCTCCCACATGTCGGGCACCTCACTACTTGTCCTCATGGTCTCTGCCTGGCTAGTTGGAGCTCTCTCATAGCCTCGTGGTCTCAAGGTAGTGATACGTCCTCAGCTAGCTGGTTTGCAAGAGAGAGAAGGCAGAAGCTGCCAGTGCACGTAAGGTGAGGCATGCAAATCCCAGAACATTACTTGCACCATATCCTATTGGTCAGAGGAAGTTACGGAGTCAAGCTCAGATCCAAGGGCAGGGAGTTGGTGGCGGGGAGTAGATCCCACTTCTTAATGGATGGAGAGGCGTATGCCTAAAAGGAGGGAAGGAATTGATGACCTAAATTAGGTCAAAGAGAGTACTGAGGGCAGAGGGACTTGTGGCTGATGGAAATGCCAAAGGCAGAGGCAAGTTTGGTCCCACTTCCTTTCTCGGGTTCTGGGCAGAGACTGCTGCATGGAGTAGCTTCATGCCAGGTTGGGAGAAGTGCATAGCAACATCAGAGGACAAAATGATGAGGTCAGATGGAGGGAGGTCTCAGATGCACTCACAGTTCTCTCTCAGCTCCTGTGTGGTGGCAGAAGAAGCCGGAAGTTCTTGAATTCAGGAGAGGACTCAGAAGATAGCTGAGTTAAGAGGTACTGGGCTTAGGCCAGGAACTGGGCGGGGAGGGGAGCGTGAGACCCTGAGCTCGTGGTAGCACCCGAAGTGGTATCCCGAGGCCAGACTGCCAGCTTGGATGTCAGCAACAGGTGCCCGTGGAATGGCCAGGGTTGGAGCTCTAGCCAGTTTCATTTCCATAGTCCCCAGGCCAGGCAGCAGCGCAGACTAGCCCCTTTGCTGTAGAGGGCAGCCAGGATCCAGAGGACACCATTCGATTTGTGTTCTCCATCTCCCAGGGCACCATCCCGAAAGGAGACATAGCCCCTCTCCTCATCTAGTTACTCTTTTGGAGATAAGCAGGAGGAGGGTGAGAAATCTAGCCACTGATCATGATGGCTAAAGCGACTGAACCTAAAATAACTGTTTAATTTATTGCATTGGACTAAATATTCACCAGATCTGTCTACAGTTAGGTCTTCTTCCTTCTGGTAGCCTGAATAGTGCTCCCCTGCCCCCAGATACATTCATGCCCACATCCTCAGAGCCTCTGAATACGTTCTCTTCTGTGGCAAAAGAGACTTTGTAGATGTGATTAGGTTAAGGATCTTGAGTTGGGGAGATTTTCCTAGATTATCTGAGTAGGCCCACTTTGTAACCACAAGGTTTCCTTATAAGAGGGACACAGGACATCTGAGGCAGAAAAAAGAGATATGATGACAGAACCAGCCCTTGGAGTGATACATGTCGAAGACAGAGGAAGAAGCCATGAGCTAAGGAATGCGAGTGGTCTCTGTTAGCTAGAAAAGACAAGAAAAGCTCCCAGGAAGCCTGGAGAAGGAATGTAGCCCTACCAACACCTTGGTGTCAGACTTCTGAAAGTGTTAGGAGAATAACATTTGTTTTGTTGTAAACCACTAAACTTAATGTGGCAATTGGTTACAACGGCAGTAGGAAAGGAATCTGCCCCGCCACCTCCACCCAAAGTCACTAAGAAACATTGAAAGTGCAATTACTTTCTTCCTGTGAGTGCAGACTAAAGTCCTCCCCATTCCTTCTCCCAGTAAGATACTAATTCTATTTGCTAAATAAGAACATTGAGGGGTAGGGAGTGAAATTCAGTAATTTTGCCCAGATTGAGTGGTTGGTTAGTGATTGATTGAGCCAGGATTAGAACTCGCTTCTTTTCAAGCCGCAGATGAAGCGCTCTGGGAGCATCCTACAATAGCATGGTCTTGTGTCCAAGGATGTCAAGGAAAATGTATCAAGTAGAAATCTATAATGAGTAAGCTTTCAGAATCTCAAAAATCCCATCTTAAAAGTCTTACGTTGTAGAACTTACTGACATGATGCTTCATAGAAATAACATGAGAGCAAGTGCCACTCCATGACTCAGTGACCCACTCATGCTTTAGAAATAACCAGTTACACCATATTTGCTCCACTGTTAATGCTGTAGGCAGTCTTCAAGTCACTTACAGTTTTTTTTTTTTTTACAAAGTTCCGTTCAAATTTCTTTTGGTGGGAGAGTTCATAGAGCCACACAAAACACACACAAATCTCTTCAAACTTTATTTTTCTACTCAAACAACAACGCCAGCAATTATATTCTGACTTCTAAATTAGGATGCCAGCACCCTTGTTCCAGCTTTGGAGGTGACGTTGATGGTGGTGGTTTGACCTAGGGACCCATACACCAGAATCATGCCCTCTGCACGTCTCCATCTGAATGTGGGCGCGCCTCCGGCTCTCTTCTCCTTGAGCTTTTCCGATTGAATAAAGGTGGGCAGTTGGCCCCACTGGCGGACTGGGATTGCAGGCTTACCCAGGGCCTGCTCACGAGTCTGGGTCACTCAGAAATAATATCCATATGTCGGGGACAGCTTGCGTTTGAGAATAATCTTTGTGACCCAGTTAATACTCTGGGAGATTTTTTCCCAACACGGTCATTGTGCTATTTGCAGCACAAGTTCCAACAAAACAGCTTTTCTGGGCTGTCGTCGGGACGGAAGGGGCAGCATGGAAAGCAGCTGAATACTAGCACCAGGGCAGTCTGCATGAGAGACGTTGGCAGAATGGCAATGGAATGCAGGCCTTTTTTTTTTTTTTTAAGATTTTATTTATTTATCTGAGAGAGAGAATGAGAGAGACAGAGAGCACATGAGAGAGGGGAGGGTCAGAGGGAGAAGCAGACTCCCCACCGAGCAGGGAGCCCGATGTGGGACTCGATCCCGGGACTCCAGGATCATGACCTGAGCCGAAGGCAGTCGCTTAACCAACTGAGCCACCCAGGCGCCCTGGAATGCAGGCCTTTTAACATTTCTGTGCATACGCTTTGCTCCCACCCAAGGAACTATACTATGTGTTTCAGTGCTCTGCCTGGGGAGAATGCGAAACTCAGAATTGGTCAGTATGCATGGGCGGGTATATACTGGAAATGTGGCAAAGCAAAAATCCACTAAGGACATGCATTGTAGAGTGGAAAATGAGGGTAAAAACACATGGTTTCTGGCAGGTGTTCCACACTTCCTATCTGGAAGGTGAATCCGTTAATCTGAAAATGAAAGCCATCCCAGAGTCCCCTAGGTAACTCGCCTAATACTGTCACGGTGCTCGGATCCCTTTCGTTAAGCCCTTTGTTAGATCTGAACCTGAGCCCGACACAAAGCTCTTCTCTTAAGGAGGATTTCCAGAAGGGCTACTGTAGCTCTGTGCATGCTTTAGAAGAAAAGTCGATCTGTTTCTTGCTTTAAAAAAAAAAACTCCAAAAAACAACAAAAAACTCCCCCTACAAAACCCAGTTTGTGTCCATGAAAAATATCTTTGCATGTCTAGACGGTAGTGCCGATCAGTTGCCTTTCGTAAGGAAGGGATACAGAAAAACTATTATTCCCTGCAGAAGCCTTGTAAGGTCCCACGTGACCCAAGTGACCTCTCACTCAGCTAGTGTAACAGGAGCCAGAAGTGTGCAAGGAGCCGGAGCTTGAGGACTGATGTTGTAAATCAGGCCTGGCATGATGGAGCTTTCCTGTTTGGGGCTGGGATTCTCTCGAGGGCTCTTGTTGATTGTCCTGCAGATAAAGGGTGGAAAAAAAATTTCAGAACCAGTGTGAGTTATGTCAATCCCATATTGTTAGGTTTCCACCCAGATGGCATTTATAACCAATAGAAAGGAAACTCTCTAGTGTCATTACCTTAAATAAAGGAAGGAAGAACTAAAGCATAATTTTACAGGAAAAAATTGCGTGGAAGGATCAAACGGGAGTGTTTATTTGCTGTCTGCTTTTGCCAGATATTGTGTTCGAGGTGTTGCAGATGGCCTTGTACAATAATGAAAGAAGGTTTTGGTTTTTGCCTTTCATTTGTGGAGTGGCCAGGATGACTTATGCACGTGAGTTAGAAGCTATCTGTGTGTTTCCGCCTGTTTTCCACATAAATGGAATTTTTTCCTCTTGTTCTCCTAGACATTTTCTCCCATGTTTATGACTGTAAGTCATTAAAGCTGGCCCGGGAAGCTGTTTTTAGGTCTTCAGCTGTTGTTGGATGGAGTTGAGAAATGTTTGCTTTCACAATGGCCCAAAGCGAATTGTCACATGTGGTGAAGTCGAAACCCCACAGCGACCACAGGATTATCATACCCACATTCAGTCCATTGTGTGTGGGGTTTGTTGCCAAAACACCGTCTCCCTGGGATATGAGGAGGTGCTGGGGCACTCGCGCCATATGCTACTGCAGGTTAGCTGTTGCCCAGAATCGCTCCCTGTTTGTTCATACAGCTGTGGAACACACCACATCCAAAGCATATTCAAGCGTGTGGTTGACCCTTGGGTCGAACACATACTGAAATCGTTGCCCATTTCGTGAGACGGAGAGGAAGCAGTTCATTTAACCCAGACACAGCCTCCTGCATCCAAATCTGCTGGGATAGGAGGACAGAGGTTCAGAAGGGCTGAGTAGTTTGCTCAAGTCGCATGATCAGCTAAGTGGTTGAGTGGACTCATTCCTAGGTCTGTCTGACTCCAAAGCCTGCGTTTTTTTTTTTTTTTTTTTTTTTAAGATTTTATTTATTTATTTGAGAGAGAGAGAATGAGAGAGAGCACATGAGAGGGGGGGAGGGTCAGAGGGAGAAGCAGACTCCCTGCTGAGCAGGGAGCCCGATGCGGAACTCGATCCAGGGACTCCAGGATCATGACCTGAGCCGAAGGCAGTCGCTTAACCAACTGAGCCACCCAGGCGCCCCTGGGGTATTTTTTATTGCAGGGCTTCTCCAACTTGTATGGGGAAGGACTGATGTGTGTGTTTCGAATTTCGAATCCACTGTAAATACTGTACACGCCGTATTACATGTTGTAGTACTGACTGTACGCGATTAGCATGCAAATTTCATTCCGTGCAACTCACCCAGGCAGTGGGCCCCCGCCTAAACATTTACACCTGCCCAGCAAACTCAGTCCGTTGATCGCGCGCTTGCATGTAGGGCAGTGTCAGATTGCTGTGAAAATTTCTAAAAGTTTATTCTCAGTATGATGTCATGGACTGGTGTGGTCAAGATCACAGATCACACTTTGAGTAGCCCTACTTTGGTGTAAGGGTGAGGGGAGCATATATCCTGGGAAAGCCAGACTCTGACTTTGGGAAGAGAAGCTTTGGGAAGAAAGCTGAATATATGGATGATCATATGGTTTCCTTATTCTCTCTAGGACAAGCCTGATTCCAGCAGCCATGCTTTCATTCAGTTATATGCAGGGCATTGCTCTCAAGTCAGGAACACAGGGCAACTTCCTCTGCAGGAGAAGCACCAAGTGATTTCTAATACCTACAAGAAAATTTGCATGGCGGGGGGCGGGGGCGGTGTTGGGAGGAGAGATTTAAAAAGGGGCGGGCCACAAAAACAGCAGTAGTTTCTCCTTTGTTAATTCACATGGCGATCTGTTCGACTCATGTATTGAGCCTCTCCTATATCCTAGGCGCTTTAGTAGATGCTATATGATTAAGGAAGTGTTTCTGTATCTTGTAGTTTATTGTTGCTGAGAAAGGGAAGAAGTAAAAGACACTTAAAAATATCATTAAACATTAGTATTTTGTTATTAGTTGGTCCTCTATAAGTAACAATTTTAAGAAAATGTTTAAAGCTTAATTATATCCTTTATAGGGGATTAAAACATGGTGTTTGTAGTAATTTTATTTTTTAAGGGTATTAACCAGGAAACTAGCATCTAATTAGAACAATGTTTCTATGGGAAAAATCACATCTTGCTGAAATATTTTTTTTTTTTTAAAAGATTTTATTTATTTATTTGACACACAGAGAAAGCACAAGTGGGCAGAGAGGCAGGCAGAGAGAGAGGCAGAAGCAGGCTCCTCGCTGAGCAGGGAGCCCGATGCGGGACTCGATCCCGGGACTCCAGGATCATGACCTGAGCCGAAGGCAGTTGCTTAACCAACTGAGCCACCCAGGCGCCCCTTGCTGAAATATTTTTGACTTTAACACTTTCTTCAGGAATAAAACCTATCAGACAGAAGTGTGAAAACTGCCTGTACTTAGAATAATTTATGTGACCCAGTACTGGTAAAATGGTGCAGTATGGTACCATTTGGGTTTCTTTGGCCCAAGGCATCATCTTCTAGAATCTTAGGGTCTACAAAATAAAGAAAAAATTCCTCTGTCTATCTTTGGTAACATGGGCAGACCTAATTCTGTAGTGACTGAGTACAAAAAAAAAAAATAATAATGACATTCTCAAAAGCCTTTAACAATGAGGGTGAATATGAAGTGGCAGAATAATAAATTTGTTCTTAAGTCTTTGGCTCTTATTGTTCACAGATTCTTTTCCTGCAGATTTCACTTCTCTTTCATGGTTCCCATGCATGTTTCACTTGGTGCTGGTGAATAGGTATTAACGGACTTCAATTCCTCTTCTTACCACGTCTTTGTCTTAGAAAGTTAAGGAGGATATGGATTGCTAGGGGTTCTCTATTAAGCTGATCTTTTGAATTGAAATTAATTTACAGGGAGAAAATATGGAAATGCATTTCTTAATTATTGTAGAAATCAATAAAAAATGACATTTGCCTCTTTTTTTTTTTAGATTTTTATTTATTTATTTGAGAGAGAGTGAGAGAGAACAAGTGGTGTAGAGGGAGAAGCAGGCTCTCTGCTGAGCAGGGAGCCCGATGTGGGGCTCGATCCCAGGACTCTCGGATCATGACCTGAGCCAAAGGCAGACGCTTAACCAACTGAGCCACCCAGGTGCCCCTTGCTTCTCTTTGAAATGAAAATTGAGAATTGAGCAGCTTCTTTGTAAATAAAATCTATTCATAATATCTTAAGTAAAGATCTAATTATTTTTTAAAAATACTTGTATTTGTTTTAGAGTCCTTGGTTCAATCCTCTTTCTAGCTCTCTCTGTTTTTTGTGTTTCTATAGAGAAAGACTTAAAAACTTAAGGTGTGCGGTCTCTCAAATCTGTGATTTTTTCCTCTTTGGTAAAGGCATTATTGTGCCTTGGTTTTAATATGAAGGAAAATGAAGATGGGGGTGGAATTTGTATTAAATATTTGGAATTTTTCTTCCTCCCCAGCCCCAACATCTAAAATATGCATGGGATTTGGAAAACAAATTAGAAACAAGATCTCTTACAGATCCTAAAAAAAAATGCATTTCTAAATGGTGACAAGTTCTGATTTCTGAATAGTGCTATTTCATTTAGGAATTTTGGTTGCTAAATTGTATATAATAATCTCTATTTTTTCTTTTCCTTGGGTTTTATTTTGACTCCCTAAAGAATGAAAAACCTCTTATAAGAAAATTAATACCAAATATCCATTTTGCTAATATAAACTCATTTGCTAAAATAAACCAGTAGTAGTATAAGCTAAAAATACATTAATTTTACAGTTTTTTTTTGTGGGGCCTGTGGTAAGGAAATATAAAGTAATCAGAATCTGAAATAGTTTTGCTTCTTTGTCTCTCTATGTCCCTAAACTCTTGGGTTAGTGGGAACATGGAGACCATATATGAAACAAGAGATATGATTTCGTCTCCAGGCATTTAATTAATTAATTTATCTTTAAATTAAAAAAAAAATTATGGGAGGGGAGGGGCAGAGAGAGAGGGAGAGAATATCTTAAGTAAAATCCATGCTAAGGGTGGAGGCCGGCCATTATGGGGCTTGATCTCAGGGCCCTGAGATCACCACCTGACCCGAAACCAAGAGTTGCACACTTAACTGACTACACCACCCAGGTACCCCCTCCAGACATTAATTTTAAAAGCGTGTGCCTTCAGCTCAGGTCATGATCCTGGGGTCCTGGGTTTGAGCCCCGTGACAGGCTCCCTGCTCAGTGGGGAGCCTGCTTTTCCCTCTCCCTCTGCCCCTCCCCCTGCTCATGCTCTCTCTCTCTCTCTCTCTCTCAAATAAATAAATAAAATCTTTAAAAAAATAATAAAGACCGACCACCAAAAACTGCATTTTGCAGAAGGCCCGAGTTTGGCCATTTAGGGTCAGTGTTTGTTTTTTCTCACTATTGTGCACATGCTTGGCGTATTCCCTGGCACATACGTAGCTCTCAGTACGTATTTGTGGAGTGAATGAGTGAAGGAAGAAATTGGGTATGTAACTGACCAATTAACTGACTGACTGATTTCAGTGATAGTTTAGAACTTCATTTGTGTGGGTCACCATTTACGGGGCAAAATCACCTATATTTTCCAAAAACAAACTTTGTCTGTATTCATTTTCTCTGTAGTCTGTGTTGATGAGGAAAGAGACTCTCTACCACCCAGAAGTCTAAATATAGCTTCTCACAAAAGGGCTCATGTTACAGTGATGCAAATGGAAAAGAATAACAGACTGTGTTTTAATCATGTAAATGTAGCACATGTCTCCTTTCCCTCCTCACTCCATTTTATCACAGGTAATTACATTACTAGGTATCGGTAGTTTAACCAAGATAGATAATAATTGCTGGAAAACTATGGTTTTTAACTTGAAGAAAGGGCTTGCTAAGTAAATGAAAGAGAAAAATACCAATGTGTTGTGTTTGGTGATTCTTTTTGTGTAACTGTTTGTTTTGCAATGCAGGAAGGGACTTAAATTTTGCCTGCCAATGTTTGATGCTAGATTTTTTTTTTTTAAAGATTTTATTTATTTATTTGAGACAGAATGAGAGAGAGAGAGAGAGAGCACATGAGGGGGGGAGGGTCAGAGGGAGAAGCAGGCTCCCCGCCGAGCAGGGAGCCCGATGCGGGACTCGATCCCGGGACTCCAGGATCATGACCTGAGCCGAAGGCAGTCGCTTAACCAGCTGAGCCACCCAGGCGCCCCTGATGCTAGATTTTTATCAGAGGAAGGGTCATATCGTTTTTCTGTGTGTTTAGAGATTTGTTTAAATGGAAACATTAGTAAGCGACAGTCTCACTTTTGAGGAATGAGTTCCCTCATGAAAGCTTTGTGTCTTGTGCTCCAATGTAAAGAGAAAAAAAGTCATATTGGACGTCTTTTTCTTTCTGCTCTGGAGAGTGTATCAAACACAACCAACATAGTGAGCTCAGACCACCTGTGAGACTCCAAATTGCTCTTCCTATGTTGAATTTAAAAACAACATTTGATTATAGTATTTAGAGCAAATCAAGGAATATTCAGATGATTCAGTGGGTAAACACATTTAATAGTATAGACCTTGCTCTTATTGCAAATGGATTATTATCCAGTGAAACCATTCTTCTTTCATGTTGTAAAGCTTTCCAGATTTCAGGAAGCCAAGGCAGCTGTGTTTTTCAAAACCTTCATATGTGATCCCAAAGCACCATTTCCTAGGAGAAATGAAGATCTGTTCTTATACAGTATTTGTAAGCAATGGCTAACCTCTTTTCTTTTTTTTTTTTTAAGTTTTTTTTATTTATCTATTTGACAGAGAGAGAGAGAGAGAGAGAGAATGCAAGCCGAGGGGAGTGGGAGAGGGAGAAGCAGGCTCCCCGCCGAGCAGGGAGCCCGATGTGGGGCTCGATCCCAGGACCCTGGGATCATGACCCTAGCTGAAGGCAGCCGCTTAACTGACTGAGCCACCCAGGCGCCCGGGCTAACCTCTTTTCTGAGAACATCAGAAATACACCTGGTGAAGGAAAGCCCTCATGCCCGATAAAGTGGGATGTTCTCAATTAACCAAGGGAGCATTTGGGTAAGAGGGACCCACGTAGCAGGTGCTGCTGGGCCTCTCATTCCAGCATGTGAGGGATGTGAGGAGATTTGCCTGGTCTCAAGGGCTGAGAACCATTAATACAAGCGACTCAGCAATTTACTCCTTTGTTACTTGCTTTGTCTTGAAGGATGTGCCCACATCAAACTTTCTGATGCAAGGAAATGCAAGCTGCCTAGACCTAACTGTGATTGATAGAAAAGGCTGTCAGAGAAAACCCTGTAATCAGAGTCAGGGCAGATGTTTCTATCTGGATTGCAATTGTCAGTGGGTCAGAAGGGAGTTGAAATGTGTGCAGATGACTCAGAGACTGAAGACCTCTTCCAGTTTGTAGGAGTCCAAATAGTTCCCAAAACTGAGACACTCATTTTGTTTAAGTTCTAGCAGATTTTCTTTGTACACAGTTTTATTTTTGATACTCCTAAACAGCCACTGGGTGACTTTTCAGTCATATTTTATATTGATGTCTCTCTGTTGTTCAGGGCATAGCATTGGTTTATTTTTGTAGTATCATTAAGAAATGGTAAGGATGACACACAATTACAGAGTTTTAGGGGAAGTCAATATTACTACGTAAGCTTGACCTTAAAGGTAAGTCACTGGTCCTGGGAATATTGGGTTGGGCCAGCTCAAACTTGGGCTTGTGGTGGCTCTTCATTGCCCAACACAATGGTGTCTTTGCCTGGCAAGCTCTACCTCTCATTAAGGAGTCAACGTATCACAGCAGCCCTTCCCTCCCCAAAGAACCCTGGGAACAGAGAGGTTAACACAGCCATTAACACTTGCCAAGTCCAACAACAAGAGGTTCCATCTGCCCTAAGGAGAGGCATCCCTAGAAACTTTAGTGCCTCTGAGCTGGCCAACAGAGCAATGGGATTTGTGGTCTTGCTCAACATTGGGGATTTGAGTATCTCTTTGGATAATCTTCCTTTCCCTAGTGGTTAGGCATATGGTTCTCATAAAAGAAATTGTGTGGACTATATTTTACTTAAGTCTGCCCATCCACAGTCTCTGATGTGATAACCAGACCACCAGACTGAGGTTAACATGCTGGATGATTTATTGGTGATGTTGCCAACTTCTTCTGGCTCGGATGGTCTTGTTCAGTAACCACTGCGTGCTTTTGTACGTACAGATTAAAGGGCTCTTCACCGTTTTTCCACTCTTTATTAACTTGTAGGAAGCATATTTGGATCTCAAGCCTCTGGCTGATGATCAGTTGATTGACCGTGAAAGGTGGATTCACCCCATCCCCAGTTTGCCAGCACTAGTTTAGGTTGAAAATGATGGCTCTCTTCTGAAATGACAGCCCCTGTAAGGTAACCATAAAGCCGGAAGGATCAAAGATATTTGTGGAATTTTTGTCCTTAAATGTTTTGGCAATAAAAATTGTAATGGAAGCACTCTTAATATTTTCAAGAAAAACAGAAGTGAACTGTTACAATTAGTTCCTCCAATTAGGTATTCAAGGAAAACATGAGAATATGTGAAGGTTTCCTTATCTGCTTGTCTGCCAAGTTGTATCTTTCCACAATATTTTTCTTTTTCTTTTAGTCTTTTTTTTTTTTTTTGAGAGAGAGAGAGAAGAGACCATGCATGAGTGGGGGGGAGGGGCAGAGGGAGAGGGAGAGAGAGAATCTTAAGCAGGCTCCACGCTGAGCGTGGAGCTTGATGAAGGACTCGATTTCACGACCCCAGGATCATGACTTGACCGAAATCCAGAGTTGGATGTTTAACCCACTGAGCCATGCAGGTTCCCCATCCATAATACGTCTCAAATGGTATTTATTTAGCCTAAAAATGGAAATTAATTTTGCACTGATGGCTTGAGATTAGAGTTTCTGTGCATTCTGGAGCCAGGGGTAGCTACTGACCTTTATATCTTGCTTTATTGTCTGTTGGTCTTGGCAGTACCTTTCTCTTCCAGGATGCATTCCCAGAATGGTTCAGTGAAACAAATGCAATCTTTGGAGGGCTTTGGCTCTTTGTGGCTCAGATAAATATATATCAACCTAGAGTGGGTTTTGTTTCCCTCTATGAATGAATTCCTAGAGAATTACAATTGTGGAAAGAATTGAAAGTTCAAATATAATAGAATGAAGTTTTCTTAGCTAAAGGATTATGGTTTGAAGCCTCAGTACCTTGCGTAATTGTTCTAAAATAGGGTTTTCTTGTCAAAGGGTTTGAGGGTTTCTGCCAGTCCATTTCCAAACAGAAGGTGAGGGTAACGATTCCCAACTTCAGGTACAACTGCAACATAGTAGCGAAAAAGTCTCCGTTGTGCCAGGTGTTGCTTATTTGAAGCACAGACGAGACATGTGAGATTGGGGCGGCGTGGGGGTGGGGGTGGGGTGGGGGTGGGGGTGGGGGTGCTGCAGGGCGTAGAGAATTTAGGCTAGCATTTCCTATTCCTGTTGCACTTTTGAAACCTCTGAGTCTTTAAATGCCCTGCACAGTGTGTGTTAAAATAGATGAAAGGCTAGATCCCTAATCAATACAGAAGGGAAGATTATCCTCAGAGGTTCACAAATGCAGATAATTAATGGAACCATAACTTTGAGACGTCAGTATGTGGAGAACAGCATGGGAATAGCTAGAATGAAGTGAGTTTTGAACGCTGATTGCTTTATTTTCATACTAGATAATGAGTTAATGTGCCACACATCCTCTAACCTTTCTGGAATGGTGAACAAACGGAGAGATGTGCTGAGTAAGTATTGGAAGACAACATGAGCCCTGAGGCAATTAGCTGGAATTTAAAGGAATAAACCATGCGTTTATGATTAAACTGGTGAAAGCCTGTATATAAATCCAATTGGTAACACTTTATATAGTGACAAGTGATAAAATCCCTAATGTTTTCCTTGATCTTTCAAAGTGTCTTTAAAATGGAAAGTGGTTTCAGATATTGAATTAGCAAGAGGGAAAGAGGAAGAATGACTTCACGTTGTGTGTGTGTGTGTTTCTCGTTAAAGATCCTAATGTGAATCAGTGTAATGATCAGAAAGGAATTCGAAGGTTACGTGAATTCATTGCATTTCAAGAGGAGCAAGTGTTGTGAGAAAAAGTTAGAGGGCCTTTGGTTAAGTTGGGCTGAATCCTGATTTCTCCTTCTTTAACAGGATCACCACTCGTGTCTATGTTTGGAAATAAGATGATTCGTAGGCAGCAAAATGCTGTTTTTATTATTGCAGTGATGTCAATCCAAACTAGATGACTATGATTCATGGAATCTTCAAGGAAAACCAAATATTCTTTTTTAATAAAGTAATGGAGTTGGGATTTGCACATCTGCTCTTAAAAATCTGTTTTTTATAATATGGAACATATGTTAATCACTACATCTTTTATTAAATGGAGGGAAAATTCTTGTTGAGTGGATTAATTCTAGATCCTGAGAATCTGGAAAAATGGAGGACAGCATATTGAGCTGAATGCCTTTTGTCTCACCTCTTAATGGTTCAGCAGTGATTTGCACACTCCTGGTTGGGACCCTTGCAAAGATGATAACATCAGGTGATGGGTTGTGACTAGCATTTATTTTTTTATTTTTTAAAGTTTTATTTATTTTAAAGAGAGAGAAAGCAAGGGTGTGTGTGAGTGGGGGGAAGGGGCAGAGGGAGAGGGAGAGAAGCAGACTCCCCACCGAGTGTGGAGCCCCACCTAGGGCTCCATCCCACAACCCTGAGGTCACGACCTGAGCTGAAATCAAGAGTCCAACACTTAACGGACCGTGCTCCCCAAGTGCCTCAGGTTGTGCCCAGGTTGTGACTCGCATTTAAAAATGGGGGGCAGCTGGGTGGCTCAGTTGGTTAAGTGACTGCCTTCGGCTCAGGTCATGATCCCAGAGTCCTGGGATCGAGCCCCGTATCGGGGCTCCCTGCTCTGCCTGCTCTGCTCTCCCTCACCCTCTCCCTCTGCCTGCCGTTCCCCCTGCTTGTGCTCTCTCTCTCCCTCTCTCTCTCTGACAAATAAATAAGATCTTAAAAAAAAAGAAATATTAAAAATATGAAATGGAATAAAAATATCAGAGTACGTTGAATATAGCAAAAGGTAAGTACTGTTCAGGGAACTGTGTGCGTGAACACACAGGTGTGGGCGATCATGATGTGAGACAGATTTTTCCTGTCTTCTAGAGCTTCAACTCTGGAGGCTGCTTTAGGCTCAGCTAGACCAGAAAATCCCACCACAGACGAGGGCACGTCTGGTTCAGGGAGCTGGAAGACTACAGCTTTGGAGTCCCTTGTTCTGGACGTTACCTGCTACCTGTAGGTTCAGCTGCCTGCCCTTTGCTAGTCTGTTGCCCCCAAGCCCCCGGAGGCACAGTTCCTATCATTTCTCGTAGTGCTCCCAGCAGTTTGCTGCTCCCTCCTTTGTTCCCTCCTTGGCCTGGCTGGCCCAGGAACTGAATGCAGTGTTTGGGATATATAAGGAAGCACAATTCATTCTTTTTTTTTTTTTTTTTTAGTCTTTTTTGATAACAGCTTTATCAACAACTAATTTATATACCAAACCATACAATTCACCCACTTAAAGTATGCAAATTCTGTGTTTTGAGTATTTTCATAGAGTTGTGCAAGCTTCACCACAATCAGTCTTAAGAGTATTTTCACCACCTCCAAAGGGAAGCTCTTTTATGACCTTTAGCCATCCGTGTTCCCCAGTCCTTCTTTTCTTGGGTTGATGTGGCTGCCTCAGCAGAACCCTCGAGGGAAAAGATTAACTTCCACATCTAGGCCGACACCTCGGTTTTCTTTGAATCACTTACCTCTTTGGCGAAAAAATTTTTGAGTATGTAACTCCCAACTTTCGCGTAGAGACATACATTTATGATTTACATATGTCACTCTACTAACATCTTATTAAATTACCAAGCACTCACTAATGAATTAAGCCTGAAGGAGGAAGGCTGAGTTTTGCCCACACACCCCTCTGTGTGCCCCCACCCCAATCCGATGCCCTCAGTTTAGCAGGTCCTGTCCCATTTGGTCAGGGCTCAGCTGAGTTCTCGGCCCCTTTTTCTGTCCTCCCAGACTCCAACCTCCTTTTCCCAAACTTCAGGCAGCTTTCCTAGATGCCGAGGGTTTTTTGTTTTTTGTTTTTGTTTTGTTTTTTCATGATGCTAAAGCAGTGTCTTAGCTGTCCCTGGGCCTGGGATGCTCTCCCTCCCTTTGTCCTTTTGGTGGACTCTTTCTAAGTCATAAAGAACATGACCGGGTTTACCTTCTCTGCTAGTTTTCCTAAATCTTTTGAGCACAGTTAGGTGCCTTGCCTCTCCCTTCTCTTAACAGCCCATACCTATTTCCCTATTTCCTATAACACTTAATAAGTTTGTGTGTATTCCATGCTAGACTTCAGGGATTGGACTTATAGGTGGCTTACTTTTTTTTTTTTTTTTTTTTTACTGTTATAAACAGTGTCATGAAGAATAACTTCCCTTGTACATGAATCTTGTACTTTTCCACTTGGCTTCTCTCTCTCTCTCTCTCTCTTTTTTTTTTTTTTTTAAAGATTTTTATTTATTTATTTGAGAGGGAGAGCTCAAGCAGGCAGAGAGGCAGAGGGAGAGGGAGAAACAGACTCACTGCTGAGCAGGGAGCCCAATGTGGGGCTCGATCCTAGAACCCTGGGATTATGACCTGAGCGGAAGGGCAGACACTTAACCGACTGAGCCACTCAGGTGCCCTTCCGCTTGGCTTCTTAGAATGGATTCCTAAAATGTTGATGCCATTTTTTGTCATAGTTAAATTTTTTTTTTTTTTTCAGAATAATAAGGTGGGATCAGATTGTAGTGTTACTTGAATATCAGATTGAAGTGATTCTAAGCATTAAGGCTTGTTTATTGGGATATTGCTTATGTCAGTTTGCTAGGGGAGCTGTAACAAAGTATTGTAAAATCGAGTGGCTTAAACCACAAAAATTTATTTTACAGTTCTGGAGGCAAGAAGTCCAAAGTGTGGGTATTGGCCCAGCTGGTTCCTTTTGAGGGCTGTAAGGGGAAGATCTGTCCTAGGCCCCCTCCTGTGCTGTGTTCATGGCATTCTCCTGAATGTGTCCCTGCGTCCAAATTTTCCCCTTTTGTAAGGACACCAGTCATATTGGACTAGGGGCCCACACTACATCAGTATGACCTCATCTTAACTAATTACATCTGAATGAGTTTATTTGGAAATAAAGGTTCTGAGGTTCTAGGGGTTAGGACTTCAACATGATTTTTTGGTGAGGGACACAATTCAACCCTTCACATTGATTAATACAAAATTGAATTCATATTTTATTTAGGGAGATTTCATATATTTATAATATTGAATTTTTCTAGTCAGGGACAAGATATACACTTGACCCTTGAACAACACAGTTTGAACTGTGTGGGTCCGCTTATATGTGGATTTTTTTTCAATACAGTCCAGTACTGTAAATGTATTTTCTCTTTCTTATGATTTTCTTAATAATGCTTTCTTTTCTCCAACTTATTTTACTGTAAGAATACAGCATATAATACATATGACATACAAAATATGGATTACCCAACTGTTTATGTTATCGGTAAGGCTTCTGGTCCACAGTAGGCTATTAGCAGTTAAGTTTTGGGGGAGTCAAAAGCTATTCACAGATTTTCGACTGCGCGAGGGGTTGGTGCCCCTAAAACTCTGTATTGTTCCAGGTTCAACTGTATTTCTCTTTTGAAGACCTATTTATAACTATCAATTAAATTTATAGATTTATTAGATTGGGGCACCTGGAAGATGGCAGTCTTTGAAAAATAACATCAGAATAAGAATATGGGGTAAAGCGTTAGGGATGTAAGAGAATGGAGTGGGGTCTCTCACATATAGTTGGCATTCCATAAATATCTGCAAAGTAAATTTGCTGAATAACTAGAGAGAGTAAAATAGTAAGGCAGAACATTTAATTTTGGAATGTAAAAGTTGTAGGATATGTTGCTGGATAATCTGGGGGATTCTTTATTTTTTATTTTTTATTTTTATTTATTTATTTATCTATTTATTTATTTATTTATTTATTTATTTATTTAATTTTTAAAAAGATTTTATTTATTTATTTGACACAGAGAGAGACAGCGAGAGAGGGAACACAAGCAGGGGGAGCGGGAAAGGGAGAAGCAGGCTTCCCGCCAAGCAGGGAGCCCGATGTGGGGCTCGATCCCAGGACCCTGAGATCATGACCTGAGCTGAAGGCAGTCGCTTAACCAACTGAGCCACCCAGGCGCCCAATCTGGGGGATTCTTACATATTTAAATTAGTCTAAAATTGTCCTTTATCAGGACAGACTTTTTAATTCGATATTTCACTATGTGTGTATAGCTTATCTTAGAAGAAGTATAAGAGCTGAAATACTATTATGAGAAGTTTGCAAAAATACACTCATCAGTACTAAGGTTTCCTTTACTCTTCAGAATTACAGGTGATTGAAAATTATTTATATTATATGGAAAAAGAGTGGGGCCTGGGTGGCTCAGTTGCTTAAACGTCTGCCTTCAGCTCAGGTCATGATCCCAGGGTCCTGCTTCTCCTCTCCTTCTGTCTGCGGGCCCCCCCCTGCCCCCGCCCCCCCCCCCCCCGCCCCGCCTTGTGCTCTCTCCTCTCAAATAAAATCTTTACATGGAAAAAGTAAGATGCCCTCAAAAGCATAATTATTTAAAAACATTTATGTTTATGGTCCAAAGAAAACTTGAGCCCACCTTGTGCTCTACCCTATTGCATTTCCAGCTCCTGGGGCTTTTTCCTCCTCCCAAGCCCTCCCTCTTTCTCTGCTGAGTGCTGGTTCAGGAAGATGTGAGGATTGGCCTATTGTGTCAACACTCAACATTTCATATTTCATCTCAAGTCCCATAGATGAAAGCAGAAATATTTTAAGTTTTGAGAGCATGGGAATTTTTTACATTTCACAGATCTGCAGTTCCTGGTTTCAGATAGTTGCTTTGATATTTGCTACTTGATTACAGTGCTCAGTTTAAACTCCTACCTTTGGGGGTAACACGGCACATTCAATTATTGCATTGTTTCCTTTTCTTTCTTATTTTTATTCTGTGTGAAAATTCATCCCTGGAGCTGAGCTCCCACCTGCCCCATCCTTTTACCTTTGGGGAAGGCTCTGCGGGTTTAAGGCTTGTTTTTTATGAGAGTCGTCAACTTCGCACCTTGCTTCCTCGTAAGCCCTAGGACAAGCTTTCTGGCTGAATTCTTCTTAGAATCAAACAACTCAGCCCCAGCTGGGCTCTTTCTCTAGGCTCAAGCTCTAGTTCCCAGAGCCTGACACTGCCCGCCCCCGCCTCCCGCCCCAATACAGAAAGAACTGAAAAAAGGCAAAGCCTGCTTTTGCTACTCCAGCAACCACTGCCTGCCACTTATTAGCTCATTTTGGAGTTATTTCCTAGTTGTGAAGGTTAATTTGCATAACATTATCAAATAGTGGGGCTAAATGCTGCTGTTTCCGGATCCTCATTAGAAGGTTTTGTCTCGCTTCCTTTGTTATAGCTCTTTGGTGCGTGGATTTCTCCACTGCAGATATGTGGAGTATTTCCCCTGCCAATGGCAGCATGGTCTCTGGACTTACAAGTCCCTCTGTGTGAGGGGTGCATCAGCTTGTTATGCACTCTCAGGGTGAAAATATCTTTTGGCAGGCTTGGAATTGGCTGTAAATCTAAAGTAGGGTGATATGTTCAAAAGTGCGGACTTAAGAACCCACGATATAGCTCACTTTGGGCCGCTGTAAAAGCAAAAATTCTTTACAGCTCCTCACAGACACATCTCAGGGACTACTTTAATTGCTACCATCAGTATGGATGAAGATGTCTTGAAGATCGTGGGAACACAGAGGGTTGTATGCAGGCAAGGAAAGGGAGCATGAAGATGGTTTCTAATGACATGATTAGGAATTTGAGGTCGCTTGTTTTGGACGGTCATTGAAGCAAAAATTCTAAAGTCTGTAAGCCCATGTGATTCCTGAATCCTGTTTATAACTTTCGCACCAAGTAGATTTCTCACTCCACTATCAATAACTTCAGGGTCTGGAAAGTCCCTCCTTTTTAGGAGATCGTGTTCCATCTTTGGCCATCTCTTACTTAGCTCTTTCTTATTGAACTGCCTTGCTAAGATCTATCATTGCGTCAGCTTATTACAGAGTTTTCCAACCATTTAAATTCCCTGGGTGGTATGCAAACATTTGCATGTGTTTTTGTGCAGCCGGAAGAGACTGTAGGAAGAAATGATGTACCCAAATAATGCTCAGATGAGATGTGCATTCGTCGACTCACTCAGCAGATTTTGAGGACTAATAACTTGTGGGGCATAGTGCTAGATTATGAAGACTTAGAGATAATCAGTGTTGTCTTGGCTTCAAGAGCTTCTAGTCTACCCAGGGAAGAAAGTATATATAATATATCTTTGAAGCCTACTCTATGCCCATCTCCAATTCCATTCTCTTTCCACATTTAGAGGCAACCACTAATCTGATTTGGGTTTTTATCATTTCCATCCATGTTTTTATATTCGTACTAAATATGTGTATATCCATAAACTCTGTATAATATTGTTTTGTATGTTTATAGAAATCATAACACACTGATCATATCATTCTGTAGCTTACTTTCTTTGTCTTTGAGATTTGTCCATGTAATTCTAATTTATAATTTTTGCTACTGAGTTTTACTGCATGAATAAAACATTGCTTATTCATGCCATTTGTTAATAAACTCTTAAGGTGTTTTCAACTTTTCACTGTAACAAACCCTGATGGATTGGACAGTTTTGCACATGTCCTTGTGTAAGAGTTATGTAGGTATATTTGTGTAATTGTTGAGTCATATGATCTGTGTGTCTTCAGCCTTTCTAGATTTCGATCAGTTAATTGCTCCTCAAAGCAATTAGGCCAACTTACTCTCCCACCAGGAGTGTATTTGAGTTTCAGTTCCCTACATCCTCACTAACACTGGGTTTTGTTGTCTTTTTTGATACTTGCCTTGATGATGTTCTTAACGGCTCCCTGAACGTCTGTCTTCTCATCACACTTGATTAACATCCTTGCCAAACTGTAGACTCTAAGAGGCAGGGACGGTGGCTGCGTATTCACCATTCCACCTCCGGGAGTTACCCAAATCCAGCTCCTTCATCCTTCTTTTGGACTGCAAGGCCAATCTCAGATGCTGTATCTTCCACAAAGCCTTCGTTGATCACTCAAAATCAGATGGCTCTTGCTTATTCAGGGACAAACACGAAACACTTTATTTGTACCACTTTCATGTTCACCGTAGCCTGCCATGTCTTAGATCTAAATGCATATCTCTCTGTTGCCCCACAGGTTAACTAGTTCTGAAGGGTAGAGGAGGTCTTAGTTATCTTTGCAGTACCTGTGCCTTGTATGTTTTGGGTGCTTGGTAAATATTTATGCAAAGGCTTCAGTGCCTGGTATGTTCTAGACAATCATTCACACCCTTGTTATTTCATGATAGTCAGTGGAGTTGCCAATGAAAGATAGGCTCTTGTTGTAGGCTGATGCTCTAGAAGGACTTCAGAAACAAGAAGGCTTTTCACCCCACACCTGTGCCATGCTGGCATTTCCAGTCTCTTCATCTGTCAGTAGGATGGGGAGAAAATGGTATCACTGTGTTTTAATTTACTTGAACATTAGTGAAGATGGACATCTTATAAATATTATATATATATATATGCTAGCTAATATTTATATATATATGCAATATATATATTTTTTCCTTTAGTAACACTTCTCTTCATATTTTTTGTTCTTTTTTCTTTTAGGGTGTTTGTCCTATTGTTTGTATGACCTTTTTCTACAATAAGAATTTTAATACTCTTTCATGTTGCCAATTTATGAATTGTATAAAGCTTGTTTCTTAGAATGAATTGCCTGCCTGGGTGCCTCTACTCATACTGTTTCTCTGGAAATATTCCTCCCTTTTCCATCCTTCTCTTTCTCCTCTACCCTTCTCTCCTTGTCCCACCCCCCTCTAACACTCTTTTTTTAAAGATTTTTTTTAAAAATGATTTTATTTATTTATTTGACAGAGAGAGACACAGCGAGAGAGGGAACACAAGCAGGCGGAGTGGGAGAGGGAGAAGCAGGCTCCCCACCTAGCAGGGAGCCTGATGCGGGGCTTGATTCCAGGACCCTGGGATCATGCCGAAGGCAGACACTTAACAACTGAGCCACCCCTCTAACACTCTTAACCTGGCCAACTCCTACTCATCCTTCATAGCTTAGTTTCAATACCACTGCTTAGGATAGGCCTCCAGTCCTGCCCTCTCTCACCTCATGTAAATCAACCCCTCCCCCCATCATTCTCTTCCATAACTGCCTTCATGCTCCCTCATGGGGCCCCCGACCATTGCAATTATATGCATGTTTAATGTTTTCACCCACCACTACAGTCTAAACCCCTTCAAGGGCTGGGATAGAATCCTTTTGGTAAATAAGGGAGTGAATAAATTGAACAGCCAAGTGATTCTCTTTGATCACTATCTTATGAAATCAAACCAAAAGTTAATTTCTCTATTTCATCAGGTGGTAAAGAAGTTGTTTAAAGACTTCCACTTGCATTCTCAAAAAGCTCTGAGGTGTTTGCTGAATGACAGTGGAAATGGGAGTTTTGTCAAACGGGTGGATGAGCGAGAGAGAGAGAGAGAACGTGCATCTGGGAGTTGGACAGCTGCATATTTGGGAGTAGGTGCGGTCAGCTGTTCCCCGGTTTCAAGGATGCTGCACCCCTCCTGGTGTGTTTGCCCATGTCGGCTCTGGGAGAAATCTGTAGCATTCAGACAGCCTTCTGAGAGTGTCTTAAGGTGGTGTGTCTAGAGCAGTGCACATTTTACAGCTATTTCTAAAAGATAAAGCCGAGGCGTAAGCTATGCCAGGCTCGTCAACATTCACAGCAGGCTATTTTCTGGAGAGCACTTGTGAATCTGATCTGATTATTGGGCTATTTTCACACGTGGTAGGTGTATTTTAAGGGCAATCCCATGCTCAGTGGCGAGAAAACGAGAAATCGAAATCCTCATCTTCTCTGATTCTGCATCAAAAGCTTTGATAGCACAGAAAATGTATTTTTTAGGGTTTTACAGCTGCATGTGTATGCACACGAGCGTGTGTGTACGTGTGTGGGCAGATTTAATGCCAGTTTGCTGCTTTGGTTGGTTAGTTGGGGCTCTTGGCATGACTATTCTAGATACAGACATGAAGTGTGCTGCGTTTCTCTGTGGGTTTGACTGTGGCAAATATTTTTGTGTAGCTTCTTTCCAAGAATACAGTTTTCCCAGATTAGAAGGAAAACAATGGCTGACTATTCTGAAAGATGAAGAAACGAGAGACTGCTATCAATTATAGTGTTTGAAAGGATGGCTTTAGATAAAAGGATGACTTGTTGTTTAATGTATCAAACAATATTGTGAGCAAATTCTGGTTGACCACATCTGGGTGTGTTCCCCTTGTCCCTTAAGGAGAAGGGTGAGCCAGGAGTGATGAGGTTGGACCCAATCCACGGGGCAGAGAGGGTGGGGCTGGATCCCATGGAAGGGAGTGAGATGCTGCCTGGATTGAACCTTATAAGCGAGTATGGGTGTTTGGGGAGGGCACTGCTTTAGTCCAACTGTGTACAAGGTCAGCTGCACATGATCTTTAATTGTTTCTTCAGATCAGCCTCTAACAATGTGGCTTAAACTCAGCTATTTTCAGGTGGTTGGCATCATCAGTTTAGTCTTTTTTTTTTTTAAAGATTTTATTTATTTATTTGACAGAGAGAGACACAGCGAGAGAGGGAACACAAGCAGGGGGAGTAGGAGAGGGAGAAGCAGGCTTCCTGCCGAGCAGGGAGCCTGATGCGGGGCTCCATCCCAGGACCCTGGAATCATGACCCGAGCTGAAGGCAGATGCTTAATGACTGAGCCATCCAGGCACCCCAGTTTAGTCTTTTTTTAGATTTGTTTCATACACTGCCCCAAATGGTGTTTAAATAACAAACAGCCATATAGCAAACACGCTGATGAGGACCTCTGCCTTTGGTTGCTTTGACTCAGCACACAGAGACATTTAGTGCTGAGTTTGGGGAATTTTTCAAGTCCGAAATTGTTACTGCTGTGGGTAGTCTCTGAAGCCAAGAGTCTTGTTAATCATGTTGGCTGTATTAACCTGTTCTGAGGATAGACTGGCTTCAGACAAGATATCCAGTGGTCATGCCTTCAGACTTGATCCTAATCCCATAGAAATGCCTTGTCTCTTTAGAATAACTAGTATAACTGCTTACCTAGTTAGTGAGTACATATCTTAATGTTCCTTTATTTCTAATTTTATTTAGTTCCTGCATCTGAGACACTTTTTTTTACCTGTATGGGTTCTTATAATATCAGTGAAACAGCTAGAGCAATATCTTTTATTTCAGTAGTGATTTTGTCAATGAGAGTACTTGGTCTATTGGCGTTTATAAAACTGAAGACTCAACAGCAACATGAGCTTCATTGGCCATTATTTTGAAACATGACTAGGCTTATATTTCTTACGCAACTTATCACTAACTTTTGTTTTAGGGTTCACATCGTATTATTTTGTTAGTAGAGAAGATTAATGATCCAGCTGGATTCTCTGTCCTTGTAGTCTTTAGATATCTGTACCACTCTTTGATACATTTTCTTATTTCTCTTATGTTTATTTGATTTTTTGGGGTGATGTTTTCTTGCTCAAAAAAGCAACCACAGGTTTTCTGGGTGCAGCAAGTAATCTGCCTTGCACTAAGCAACGAATTAGACGAACGGTCTATAATAATTCATTATTCTAATAATTTAAATAGGGGCACCTGGGTGGCTCAGTCGTTGTGTCTGCCTTTGGCTCAGGTCATGGTCCCAGGGTCCTGGGATAGAGCCCCACATCAGGCTCCCTGCTCCACAGGAAGCCTGCTTCTCCCTCTCCCACTCCCCCTGCTTGTGTTCCCTCTCTCCCTGCGTCTCTCTCTGTCAAATAAATAAATAAAATCTTAAAAAAATAATTTAAATAATAATTTTAATACTTTTAGCTAAAGTTAGCTTTATTATCAGGTTGGTCCTGATTTAAAACAATACCGTATGCCCTGGATCATCTTGGACCGGTGTTGCAGTTTCGAGGGAGATGCACTAAGACAGAGCAGGTAGAAGACACTGCCTTTATCAATTAGCTATTGCTACAGAACAAATTGTCTGCTCTCGTTATTATGCCTGCTTAGCAAATTACCCCAAAACTAAGGGGCTGAAAACAATGACAGAATTTATTTCACTCACAAACCTGCAATTTGGTTAGAACTCTGCAGGGATCACTTGTCTCTGTTCTACTCAGTGTCAGCTGGGTCAGCTCAAAAGCTGGGGGCTGAAATTCTCTGAAGCGTACTTGCTCACATGTCTTGTGGTTGATGCTGGAGGTCAGCAGAGAACTAGCTGGGACCGTCACCATCGTACCTACATGTGGCCTCTCCATGTGGCCTGGCTTCCTCATAATATTGGGGCTGGGTTTCAAGGGCAAGAAAGATATTCTGTTACTGTGTAAGAAGGGGGGGGCACTCAGCCCCCCATCACTGACACGGAGGCTAGCAGAACCAGAGCACACTGAAGGAGAGTACCGCTTGGAAACTGGACAGAGCAAACCTGGAAATCCAGAACTCATGCATCGGTTAGATACAGAGAACATGCACGTGCGTTCTCTATACTAGGCATGATATTACACATCTCTTGGATTTATTGGACATACAGCTCTCAATTTAGACAAATTGTGAAATATCTTAACTTCTCAACTGTCAATTTTATCTTGCTTTCACAGTCTTACTGACATTATTCTGTGTATAATAAATTTGATTATCTTGTGTTATAGGTATAGCCTATTTGTTTTCTGGAGGCCAGATGAGACCTGAGAGGGATTATGGATCTGAGATTTTTACTTCCATTAGTAAGGGAAATGATGTGCATTTTTTTTTTTAAAGATTTTATTTATTTGACAGAAAGAGACACAGCGAGAAAGGGACACAAGCAGGGGGAGGGTCAGAGGGAGAAGCAGGCTTCCTGCTGAGCAAGGAGCCTGATGTGGGGCTCAATCCCAGGACCCTGGGACCATGACCTGAGCTGAAGGCAGACGCTTAACGAATGAGCCACCTAGGTGCCCCAATGGTGTGCATTTTAACCAAGTCCATCATACCACTGGTTCGAGAGGTGATGTATATTAATAAGAACTAACATTTACTGAGCACTTAGTATGTTCCAGGCACTGTTGAAAGCACTTTGTATACATGTCTCACTTCATCCTGTATAATATATAATATATAATAATATACAGTATTATAAGGCAAGTCGTTTTATTATCTTCATTTTTTAGGTGAAAAAACAGTGGCCCAAGTAGTTAAACATAGGCAGTTAGTATTTGGGCTCTAGAATCCATGTCCCTAACTGTGGTGAAGGTAGAGCCTTTGGACAAAGCCTCGGCCTTTGACTTCCATTTCTCCCGGGAAAGCACGAGATGCTGCACCTGTGAAGAGTTATATACATGAACTCAACAAATATAGGCAAATCACCTAAGAGGTATTTATAAAAGTCACTCTTTGATGCTAATAGAAGATTTTTTTTTAAAGATTTTATTTATTTATCTGAGAGAGACAATGAGATAGAGCATGAGAGGGGGGAGGGTCAGAGGGAGAAGCAGACTCCCTGCTGAGCAGGGAGCCCGATGCGGGACTCGATCCCAGGACTCCAGGATCATGACCTGAGCCGAAGGCATTCGCTTAACCAACTGAGCCACCCAGGCGCCCGATGCTAAAAGAAGATTTAAAAAATTCCTTAAAATGCCACCTTTTCTCTCAAGGACTTTACAATGTAGTGAAGATATTACAATAAGAACATAACTGGAATAGAAGCCAAACAATGGATAACTGAATGAGAAATTGAGGAAATGGGGGGACAGGGGATAGGAGAGGACTATGCTTTGGAAACAGGAGGCAATTAATAAATATTTCTAATGCTGAAATTAAGTGGAATTTTGAGTAGGTCTTGAGAGGCACCTGCGTGATAGAATGGGGTGGGGAGACACCGATCACGTGTGTGAGGGAAACAGCAGAGAGACGGCGGGGATAAGGGTAAGGAGAAAGGAGGAGCCAGGACTGGAAAGGTGAGTTACAGCCGGATTGCTGAGAGTCTCTTGTGAAGATCTGGCTGAGGAAGTGGCACTTTTTCCTGAGACGAGGGGGAGTGCTCAACAGTGTCTGACGGTGTCCTGGAGTGGACGGAGCTTCCAGGAACTTCGGAGGCACACAAAGTCTCTTAGTTGCTATTTAACCTGCATACGTTAACCCTCTGGGCCTCATTATCTTCAGTTATATAATGGGGATAAAAACACCAGCCTCCTAGGTTTCATAAGGAACAATGAGCCCATGATACGTAAAATTCCCAGTGTAATGGTTGACACGCGAGCTCTGTCTAAATGAGGATTGCTGATGTACTGTCATGTCATTATTTTGATGGTGAAGATGATGATTATGGCTGGCTTCATGGCAGCCATTATCAGGATGAATGAGAGTAAAGAAGAAGCTCGAGGTAGTCTTCAGTAAGGAAAATAAAAACCACAGTAGGTGTTTCAAGGGAGAGAATTGGTTTAAGGGCTAAGAGGCAAAATGGGGTAGCTACCACTACTCCCAGAGACAGAGCTAAGGGACAGAGGGAGAAAATCGTGTTACCTGAGCTCAGAGATGGTGCTGCCCAATGGGAGCTAGAACCGCGGTGAAGGCCGCCAGCCGGGAGCTGGCAATGTGGAGGGAGGGGCTGGCCCTGGCTAGAGGTGCTACCTGAGGCAAAGCAAGGGCGGGGACAGCTCCTTGGCGTTTCTATTCCTCCTGCCCTACCTAGTCTTTCCCAAAGCCTCTCGCTGACTGAGCTTACCTGGAAGCCATTTGTCAAGAGAGCCTGGGAGTTCGAAGTCCCCTGTGATACAAAGCAGAGAGGGGAGAGAGGCAGTAGGGAAGGGCTCTGAGAGCAAACAGTTGACTGGCACAGATGGAATTATACTTGGGCTCTATCTGTGGTCTCCGGTATGGTAGCCACTGACCACATGTGGCCATTTAAATTAAGTGTAGAATTCAGTTTCTCAGCTGCACTAGCTGCATTTCAAGTGTTTAAGAGCCCCATGAACATTTCCATCATTGCAGAAAGTTCTGTTGGACAGTGCTCGTCTATATGCCGGCATGAGGATGGAGTAGGGTACTGCAAATGGAAAGGCAGATTCCGATTGGAGAGGCAGTGAAGAGGTAAGATGAACAGACATTATACAATCATGGTGGAAATAAAGAGCAGGCAGAAGTTTGTCTTGGTGGCAAATGCACTGGTAGTACTTTTAGAAGCAATGGGGGAAACCAGGAGAAGAATCTGCTTTGGAGAGACTAAGCTTATTTTGGGCCATGGCGGGTCTGAGGCTCCAGCAAGCTATATGCATGACGCTGTCTAGGCAGCTGTGTGTTTGGACCTGGTTCGAGATTGGGCTAGAAATAGAAATTCGAAAGTTGTTCTCCTGGAAGTGATTGTTGGATTTTAGGAAGAGAGCCATCCACTAAGGATTTGTGACTGTGTAAGGGTACAGCGGCAGACAGAGTAGACCATGTATGTGGTCCAAGCCTTGGCAAATCAAGAGATGGTGGCTCCATCTGAAATTGTTGGTCATGCAGCCCAGTTGCATAGGAAGGTCATCAAAAGCAAAACAGAAGTGACAGGCTTAGGAGAACAGGGCAGTTGGAGATCTTGATGGAAACGAAAAGTCAACGGAGTAGGTGGGAGGTACTGTCAAGAATGAAGGGATAGCAGGGAAGCGGATGCCGCTGTTAGGAAACCTGAGTTTGATCAGGAGATGTTGCACGGCGTGGGGTGCAGGTGAGGCTTGAGGTGAGGCAGACACGGAATGGAGGGGCCCAAAAGAGGTTCAAAGAAATAAGTCCTGGGTCACCCGGGTGGCTCCGTCAGTTAAGCCTCGGACTCTTGATTTCGGCTCAGGACATGATCTCAGGGTCGTGAGATCGAGCCCTGCGTTGGACTCCAGCCTGGGTGTGGAGTCGGCTGGAGATTCTCGCTCTCCCTCTGCCCCTCCCCCCACCCGCTTGCTCTGTCACTCTCTCTCAAAAAGAAGTAAGTCCCTTTAGAAGTGGAAATTGCTGTAGATTCATCCATGAAATAAGTATCTGTGAGCATTTACTGTGTGCCCAGCACTGTGATAGGACACTGACATAGCATATTAAAGATACAGCCCTTGCCACTTCCCGGAATGCTAGTGTCGCCTAAACTAGAGTTAGAAATGTGGGTGCTGGCCCCACCTCTAGAGAGTCTGAGAGAGTTGGTGGTTGGAGGACCGAGGAAATGAGTGGGCCGAGACAGTAGAGCTGAGAGAGCAGAGGTGACTCTGGTTCTGAGGGAAGGACCATCACAAACCCAAGCCTAGGCTACAAAGAGTTAAGAGAGAGGTAGGAGAGAGATGGGGGCAGGTTCTAGACCCGTGTGAAGGCAGGAAGGGTGCCGGAAGAGGCAGGTTTTTGTTTCTGGAGGAGTGTGGAAACTAAGCCAGTTCTAAAATTTTGTGAACAAGTTTTCCGTCTATACCTTTGAGCTAATATTTAATAAAATCACATATTTCGATGGACAGGGCGGACTCAAGGTGACTTGATCGTGGCATTCCAAAACTGAGGTGGTTGTTCCTTCAGCCTGCCGGTGAAGTTGTAGCTGTTCCTGGCAGGCCCCGGTGCTCCCGAGGGGCTGCTATGCCCATGCCCCCGGAGCCTGGCTCTGGCAGACCTCCTCACACCTTATACTCAGCTCACGCTTCCGAAAGGGCCATCGGTGTTGGTCACAAGAGCCTCTGCCTGTCAGCCCTGGTTCATCTGTGTGCTGTTATGATGGAGGAGAAGCTGTGTCCCTTCACCGTTTCCTTTTCTAAAAAGCCTTTCATTTCAGTTCGTGTAGTTGATGTTCAGAACCCAAGCGACAGGCTTGGTGGCAAGGATGCACGTGCGCAGATGAACTTCCTGCTGCCCTCGCTGCCCCTCCGCCCCCCTTCCCCGAACCTGGGTGTGTAGCGGGCGCTGCGCATGGCGCGTTTGGAAATTGCTGGGTTTCGTTTCTTTTCTCTTTTCAGACAGGTCATTTCGGAGTGGCTCTTTTGTTCCTCATTTCTTCCTATTTGTTAAATGATCAAGATGCAGTAATCTGTTTATGGTTTTGTGGAAATAGTAATAGTGAACGTTTCCATAGTACTTACCATGTGCCAGACCTTCCCCAAACCAGCACTGCCTAAGCACCTGTGAATTCATTGACTCGTCACAAAAACATGAGGAGGTAGGCGCTGTTGTTATCTCTAATTTACAAATGAGGAGACTGAGGCAGAGCGTGTTTAAGTATGACTTGCGTACAGCTGGGAAATGGATAAACAGGGTTTCCATCCCTGGTAGCCTGGCTCCGGAATCCCTGCGCTGGGCCATGTCTCTCTCACTCCAGGCCTAGCAGTCAATGCTAGATGGTTTGTTTGTATTTCTTTCTTTGACTGCTTAAAATGACCAAGGAGATTTTGCCTCACTTGAAGTATAGTTATCTTGGGAGTTGCACAATTTTTACTGTCTTTTACTTAAAAAAAAAAAAAAAAAAAGACAAAAAAACATAAAAGAAAATTGCATATGCTTTTTTGAGAAGCTGAGGGTCCGTGGTCCCATTTCACTGTATTGATACCTAATCCCCTGTCTCAAATCACAAGTTTAGTCTTAGCTAACTGATACACTCCCCTAGGATGGCTATGACAAGCTTAGCACAAAAATAACAGAAAAGGCCTTAGGGGAGTTGCTTTTAGGGCTGGTGCCTGATTTCTGTTAGGTTTGTGAAAGCTGGGCCATTTCTTAAGGCCTAGGAGGCCCTCTGCATAAATCTGGATTTTTTTTTTTTTTTTTTTTTTGGATGAATTAGAATTCCTTAGAATTGTTAAGGCCATCAGCAAAACATTAGCCCAAGGGGCATTTCCCCTTCACATCCTGTCCCTTTACTTTGCATGGAAACATAAAGGAGAAAAATCCTTACTTTATTTATTTTTTATTTTTAAAGATTTTTTATTTATTTATTTGACAGAGAGAGGCACAGAGAGAGAGGGAACACAAGTAGGGGGAGTGGGAGAGGGAGAAGCAGGCTTCCCGCCGAGCGGGGAGCCCGATGTGGGGCTCTATCCCAGGACCCTGAGATCATGACCTGAGCTGAAGGCAGACGCTTAACGACTGAGCCACCCAGGCGCCCCGAAAAATCCTTAGTTTAAAACATAGTTATTAAATCATGTTTAAAACGTAAAGTAGAAACATAGTTCAAAAACATAAAGGAGAAAAATCCTCAGACCTAAATAAGATCCTAATGAAATGAACATGTGCAGACCATGGCCCTTCATCGGGGCCTAGACCATGATTGATTGTTCTGCAGGACTGTCTAAATCAGTAGAATGTTTTTGGACAGCTTGCAGAAGACCGACCTATTTAGCATTTTGGCCAGCATTACCAAGGGGCCTCCTGCTTCAGGTCTGTGCAATTCTTTGTATGATAAATAATTATAAAGGGAACTGTCAACTTGAGCATCTGGCTGATGGAAAGACTGACTTGAAAGCACGCTGAACTTTGGGTGTATACAGCCCCAACATCTGGTGCGGAGACTTGATGGATTTGGGAGGGGGGCAGTATGCTTGGCATCTGTGTATTAGGTCCTAGAATGTTCCTTTCAAGTTGTTTGTTCTGGTCCCAGTGGACTTGTATTCTTTAGGAAATAAAAAGACAACTGCAAAAAGGATTTAGATTCCATTTCTCTGGAAAAAAAATCTTTATTGGTAACTTACAGTTTAAGATGAGAGATTTCATTGGTAATGCAATTTCTCATGGGTTTGACTTCTACCTTGAGTAGATTATAATCCAGGAGATGGCTCAAGAAGAAAAAAAATAAGCTGTAACATCGTAAAGGTAAAAAGAAGAAGAGAGAAAAGGAATCCCATAGGAATCATGAGAGTATTTGGCATAGAGAAGCAGAAGTAATTCAAACATAAACTAAAAAAACTGCTTTGAATCACACAGAAAAGCATAAGTAAGTCATCAGTTTGTGCTGGATGCATCTTGAAATTTTGAACTTTTGTACATTACATAAACTAAAAAGAGCACAGGTTTTATACCAGTGACCCCAAACCACAAAGTAATTTACTTTTATTAGCATTGGAGTAAATACCAGTGTTCTCTGGCTTGTGGCTTGGATATGAAACATAAAAGAGGAAAGGTCTGTTTGGCTTTTTTTCCCCCCAAAACTAATACAGCTGGCAAAAGGCAACATTTTGCCTTACTTGTAATTGCCCGGAAATTTAAAATAGACCTTTTACTTTTTCAGAGTTTATATTGAAATTCCATCTTTACATGGAGTCAGTGAACATAGGTTTAAGAGCACACATTGGTCTCTCATGCGTAGTTTGTATTATGTGAAAGGCCAGAGCAATTTTGAGCACAAGCATGGCATAACTCTTAATTCTCTTGGGATGGGGCTGCTTGGAGAGGATTCAGGATCTTGAATATTGAATCAAATATTGAACCAACCGAATATTATCTTCTGTGCTACTATAATCATTTACCTCCTGGAAGATCTCAGAGGGACTTACACAGTGAACCAGTTGAGGAATTTTTTTTTTTTTTTTTTTTTACTATGAAGTTCTTTGGCAACACCTCAAAGGCCCCCTGAAGAACTTGGGCAGGGAGACCAAGTGTCAACTATTTAAGATCTAGACACCGTTGACTTCCTAGAGGTCATTTTTTTCTTTTTATGATAAACGTGCATTTATGTTATCAGTGATGGCCTAGAACAGAGACTATGTTATCTGTTTTTAGGGCTCAGAACAGGAGAAAACAAGAGGGGCTTCATGGTTTTACCTTTGCCAGTCAATCTTGACAAATGTCTAGAATCCAGGGCATTTTGAAGTGGTAGAAATCTGCCATTATTGGTTAGTTGTGGCATGGTTCCTGGGTAGGAGTCTACAATAGAAGCATCCCAATGTTGTTCTGCATCTACTCCCCAGTTTCCCTCCTCCCAGTCCTTTTTCTTCACAGGTGGGCTCTTCCTCAAACACTAATCTGACCTGTTAGCCTTTTGTCTAACTTGGCTTAAAGTCATTCCGTGACTTCCCGTTGTTCCTGGGCTCTGTTCACATTTCTTCAAGTCTTCCGAGAGACTCTGTAATGGTCTTCTTTCCATCCACATCTCTGGCCAGGTGTTGGACTCAGCTCACCTTGCTCCCTGAGCTCCAGATAGAGAGTCCTTCTTCCCACCCCTCACGCTTGCCGTGTTCCATCCCTGTGCCCGGCTGTGCACATGCTATTTCCTCTTTCTGGAAGACTCTTCCCTCTCTCTTTCCTTCCTTAGCTCCTACTCATTCTTTTGCTCTCAGCTCAGGAGCCATTTTCTTGAGCAGATCAAGTCTCCTCATCCTAAGCCCCCTTTGAGCCGTATGTTTTTCCTTTCTGGAACTGACAGCAGTTGTAACTTTACGTGTGTGTAACTTAAGGACTGCTTTCTCCCCCCTTCACGTGCCTCATCATAGTATTTCTTCTATCTCTCTCATCGTATTTCTTCTATCTCACACCAATATTTGTTGAATCAGTGAATATTCTGCCGGGTATATCTACCCCTGGATCACAGTGACAGAAGCATACCCATGACTTGCAGAATTTAAAAATTTGCAGTCGCGGTGCCTCTCACCTTTTTATGTTTCCCGGGATCCCTGTCCACTCTTGGGTGCACATTCTGTATATTCAGAACCTCACACTTCCAGGCTTTTCTTTTGGATGACTACATTCCTGGCAGCCCAGAGCTGAATTGAGCTGCTGCTCTAAAATTAGAGGCGGGAGTTCTCCAAGGTAATTTCCCACAGCCTTTCTCCTGCCCGCTTCTGTTTTCATCCTCGGCAGAGTCCCCAGGCTTTGTTACACCCTGGTGCTGCCATCTCTAAAATCTGTGAGCCAGTCTCCTGGGTGGTTTCCACCTGCCCCCACATTTGTTCCCACCTGAGAAATCAACTCAACAGGTTTCTGAACTGGTGGTGCCTTTGGTAGTGAACCCCAGGTCCCTGCTGCCAGCATGCCAGTGTGGTCCAGAATGTTCTCGGCCAAATGATCCTTCTCAAGGCTCAGCTTCCCTCCACTTGTGGACTCCAGGCCTCGTGTTAGAATTACCCGCTGCTGACGTGCCTTTCTACTCTCTTCTGCAGCCTGGTCATAATTCCTGTTCTTCCAGTGCCTCATTTCCATTGTCCCCCTTCTGTCTCTCTCTCTTTTAAAGAGGGACACAAAATTACAACCTACTTCTAAGTTTGCTTTGTTCCCGTCTACGTGTCACATGTGGAACTGGGTCAGCATGCTGTCCTCCCTTTTTCTTTCTTTCCCCACTGTTTTTTTTTTTTTTTCAAATCTAAAACTAATGTTTTATATTGGCCCCACTCCTCTCTGCATTTGAAATTCTCCTTCCAAAGCCCAAGTAATAGTTTTTTTTATCTATGTAGAAAATCTGAAGCCTTCTTTCCCTAGAGAGCAGAGGTCAGCATGTTGTGGCCCACTGCCTGGTTTTAAAAATAAAGTTTTATTGAAACGCCATCCATTCATCTGTGTTTGTCTGTGGTAGTTTTCACAAGACAAAGGTAGAGTTAAGTGGTTGTGACAGAGACAGTATGGCTCACAAAGGCAAAAAGACTTACCTGTCTGGAAACCTTTGTATACCCGTGCTCTAGGTCAGTAGTTTTCCACCCTCCCTGTGCATTAGAATTACCTGGGAAGCTTTTGAAAAAAATGTGAATGGGCAGGCTTTGCTCCAGAACAATTAAGTTTGAGTCTCTGGCTGGGGCCGTATTTCCAGGTGATTGTAATGTGCAGTCAGATTGAGAAGTGCTGCTAATAGGTACCCCTTTCTTCTTTCTTGATTACTCATTGAGCCCTGCTTCCTGGGCCTCCCAGATTTATGATCACTATCAAGGCTTCGAAACCGTTCAGTTGCTTAGTGACAGCTTAGGGAGAGAATGAGTAGAGTAAACCCCATGCTGCGCATCATCTTGAAAGCCAGCCTGCTGGCTGAAGGTCCCTGCAGATTCCCAAGGAGATACAGTTCAGTTGTCTTTTCCTGTTAGTTTCCTCCATAGCTTCCTGGCTCATCAGTATCCTCTTCCTTGTCATTTTGGACTTTTTTTTCTGTTCCTTGTCGAGTTCCTGTGTCACCTTTCAGGTCGTTCAGTATATTTCTTCACACCATGCCTTTTTGAACTATTAAATTTCTTGTTATTACTTTTGTGGTCAAATACAAATAACACAAAATTTACCATTTTAACCATCTTAAGTGGACAGTGTGGGCACATTAAGTGCATCCACCACAGCCATCCATCCAGAACTCTTTTCATCTTGCAAGACTAAAACTTTGTACTCATTAAGCAATAACTCCTGATTACCCTGTCCGCCCAGCCTCTGGTCACCACAGGCTACTTTCTGTCTCTGTGAATTTGACTACTCTAGGCACCTCATATCTGTGGGGTCATATAGTATTTGTCTTTTTGTGACTGGCTCATTTCACATGGCATAATGTCCTCAATGCTCATCGATGTTATGACATGTAGCAGGATTTCCTTCATTTTTAAGCCTCAATAATGTTCCATTATATGTACCATGTTTTGTTTATCCATTCATCTCTCAACTGATACTTGGATTGCTTCTATCTTTTGGCTGTTGTGAATAATGCTGCTATGAATATGAGTCTCTAAGTATCTCTCTGAATCTATTAAATTCCTTTTTAACTTGATATCTCTGATCCTGTCTACGAGGAATTGGGACCTGGCATATGGTCCTTATTATTCTCACATTGGACATAATGTTCTGGGAAGGTCAGTGGTCACTAAGCATTGTACATCTTGCAGCTTTACCAGAAAGCAGAGTATCAACATCATGTTTATAGGTAACACTGAAACCCAAAGGTCAAGTAATATTTGGCAGTGTCCCTCACAGAAGCACCGACATGTGCTGGGGCACCATTCATTCAGTGTCACAAATCATACTCCAAAGATAGGGGGCTTGCCTGGTGATTGTCAATATTTGATAATCTTCATTTTTTTCCTTTCGCTTTTCACATGGTAAAAGTGAAAGCTCTTTGGGAGTCTGGTAGTTCAATATCGAAAATTTACAGGACAAAGTTTGCATGTTTGCTTTTATTTTTATAGGCCCACAGTCATTTGGGCACAGTTACAAAGCCTGTTTTAAACAGCTTTGAGAAGTAGAAGTTTTCTTTTTAATTTTAGGTTTTCAAAATTTTTGGCTGTTTTCTTCTTCCTCCCTCCCCTGCCTTCCTCCTTCTGTCTTCCCCTCCTCTCCCTTACCCTCCCCTCCCTTACCCTCCCCTCTTCTTCCTTCCTTCCTTCCTTCCTTCCTTCCTTCCTTCCTTCCTTCCTCCCTCCCTCCCTCCCTCCCTTCCTTCCTCCCTTCCTTCCTTCCTTTCTTCCTTCCATAATTCATTTAGTGGCAAAACTCTGACCTGATCTGAAATGACTTCAGGCTATTCATTATCTTTATTTACTCCATTTAATGTGAACATTCAGATTTTTTTCCACAAAAATACTGTGTTTGATTACAGGGCACTTAACTAGACCTCTTGGAGATGTTACATAATAGATAGTACATACATTAAATTACCATTCTAAAATTTAAGAAATTATAAATTACCTTCAAGAATTTGGGGCAAGGTTTATAGCCCTGCATTATCAAGTATCTGTTTTTCTTTCATTCAGATTAAGATCAAAGTTGGTGATGACATCCTAGCTCCATTTTGGAGTCCCATTTACTTTTATACACTTCTTCTGTCTTTTATTTGGCCATCATAGCATGTGGGTAGCTGCTCAGATTTCTAACTCTGGGCTTTTATCTGTTGGGAATGTGCATGAAGCTCATTTGTGGAGTGATTCTTATTTTTAAGAAGCTGCAAAGCTGTCATATTATCCTAGGAAACCCAGACAAGGTGTTTATCTTAGTGATTTTCAAACCCTTCTTGCCGAGAGACTCAGCAGAGGATTTGTCATCATGGCTCTGCTTAAATATAGTTAAATGGGCAGTTTTCACCATATTCATAAGGTTGTCACAGGGTCAGTCAATTGGGCTGTAGACCATGATACCTCCTAGGAGGTGGAAAGTCAGTAAGTTGTACCTCTTGGTAGTTGGACATTGGTTTGTTTAAACCACTACAACAATTGAGGGGTGCCTGGGTGGCTCAGTCTGTTAAGTGTCCAACTCTTGATTTTGGTTCAGGTCATGATCTCAGGGTCATGAGATTGAGCCTTGTGTCATCGGGCTCCTTGCTCAGCGGGGAGTCTGCTTGAGATTCTCTACCTCTCTCCCTCCCACTATACTCTCTCTGTCTCAAATAAGTAAATAAATCTTTAAAATTATAAAAAAATAAGAATAAAGCACTACAACAACTGAAATGAAGCCCACCACACTTGAGTGACAGGCAGTCTTCCACCTTTGTTGAGCTCGCTTCTGTTTTGGGGAAAATAGGATCCTTTATATTGCTCCAGAATATATAAGTGTGGTCACAACTCAAAACATGTAACTTGCTGGTTTATTTTCTGCCTCCTTCTTTAATTCAGTAATAGATTCCCCAGGTCTTTGAAGTATTGTTTCTCTGAATGTCCCACTCATCAGTGACTCCCATGTACTTGTCAAAATGAGAGATGAAGGTGACTCTGAACGTGGGCTGAGGGCCATGCTTGCAGTCCTGGGCATTTTTCATAGTGTCCAAGGTATGGCTGGCTACCCATAGTCTAGAAAAACGTTCTTTTAGTTTTAACACCCTTTTTCAAGATATCATTGCTTGTTTTGAAAACTTAGAAAAATTCATCTTGCTTTGAGTTTCTTCTGGCTTTCAGGTTTAGAGTTTCTCAAAGAAATCAGGCTCATCTTTAAGCACAAGTCCCAGGATTTTGTGCTCTTGGATAACAGCTGAAAAGCTGTAGAGGTTCTGGAGGGAGAGCCAAAGAAGGGGATGAGGGAGGAATGGACCATCAAATGGCAGCTTACCTACTCCACCACCCATATATCAGTTTGCGCCCCAGATTTTTCTTTCCTCAACCTCCAGCGCCATTCTTTTTTCCTTACCCTCAGCCGATAGCTTCTGAAAAGCAACCTGAAAAGATTGGCTGATCTTCCCACCATCAAACTTATCATCTACCCTGCTTTGTAGTACCCATTTACTCTGCCTTCCTTCTGTTGGAATAAATGATCTCTCCCTGCACATCTGAAGCCAGACCTTACCCTCGTGATCTGCATCCCTTCACATATTCAAAAATTTACTCTTTGCTCCCTCAATTGTCATCTCTCTCTTTTCTACTTCACTGACTTCTTTTTCCACTGGGTCATTCCTTTAACACATGCCCTTTCTAAAGTATACATCCATCTCTGCCTACTTCTCCATATCTGCTCACTCGAAGAGTTGACTGTGCTTTCCTTTATCTACTCTGGAGTATGTGCATACTCACCATTCCATAGAAGTTACTTATGTCAAGGTCACCTGTGTCCTTCATTGCCCAAATCCAACAGATAATACCCCATTCTCATCTTATACAACCTCTCAGCACCGTTGGACCATGAACACTCCTTCTCTCTTCAAACATTTTTTCTCCTTTGGCCTCATCTTATAATTGGCCTCCTAACTCATTAGCTATTCCTTCTTATTCTCCTTTGCTGGACTCTCCTCTTTTTCCTGACTTTTAATTGTTGGCTCGCCCCAGGACTTAGTTCTGGGATCTCTTCTCTATGGATGATTTCATCTCATGGTCTACCTCTATGCATGTATCTCTAGCTCCTTGCCTTTGAGCTCCGCTATATCTCTTTCCCCAGTATCTTGACTTGGATATCACATGGATATTTTATTCCTTGATAGGAATAAAATACTGCTCTTGATTTTTCTTTCCAAAGCTGCTCCTGTCTAAGCTTCCTTATCTGAATAGCTTGTGCTATCATGCATCCTGTTGTTCAAGGTCCGAATGTGTAGATATTCTCGACTCCTCTCCTTTGCTGATATCTCATATTTGGTTAGTCCATCAGCAAACCTTTTAGCTTCTATCTTCAAAATAAGCCTGGGATCTGACCACCTCTCAACACTTCCTCAACTACCACCTGTGTCCAAATTACCATTTTTCTCAACTGCCTGTGCAGTTGTGTCCTCAGTATCTTCCTGTCCTCAATCTTGCCCATCTGTTTCTCCATGCCAATTCTCCATACAATGGCCAGAGTAATTTTATTTTATTTTATTTTATTTTATTTTATTTTATTTTATTTTATTTTTTAAAGGTTTTATTTATTTATTTGACAGAGAGACACAGCGAGAGAGGGAACACAAGCAGGGGGAGTAGGAGAGGGAGAAGCAGGCTCCCCGCAGAGCAGGGAGCCCAACACGGGACTCGATCCCAGGACCCTGGGATCATGACCTGAGCTGAAGGCAGTCGCTTAACCAACTGAGCCACCCAGGCGCCCAGCCAGAGTAATTTTAAAAAGTGTTTTAATCAAATCACAGCTCTTCCCTGCTCAAAACTCTCTTTTCGGGGGCTTTGAGCAGCACTGAGAATAAGTTACAAGTCCTTATTATTGTCTGTAAGGCTATTAGCTGCCTCTCTGCCGTCATCTTGTTGCCCTGTTACCCTTACTAGCTCCATTTCAGCCATACTTGCTGCTTTTTTCACCAGCAACTCCATGCTCCCATCTACCTGTAGGCCTTGAACCTGCATTTCTCTGCCTGGAATGCTTTTCCCATGGCAATGAGCATTCCTCACAACCTCCTTCATTCTCTGATTATGTGTTACTGGTTATGTGTCACTTCTTTGGTGAAACCTTTTTAATATAAAATATCTCAAGTAGCCATCCATTCTTTGCCACTTTTTATCCACTTTTGCTCTATTTTTTGTCATAGCTCTTATATCATATGTTCTGTTGTTTATTATCTGTCTTGTCTACTGGATGGTGCCATGAATTCAGAGACCACATCTCCAGGGTCTAGAATAATATCAGGCACAGAATATGTGCTCTGTGAATAATTGTTGAATGACTTAATCTACTCAGGAACACAGGGGCAAGACATACAAGTATTAATGACAGTTCTGAGTAAATTACATGAATAATTTTCATGTGCTCTCATATGCATAATCTCATTTAATCCTTACTTAAGATCAGTGCTATCATGTTCCCTATTTTAGAGGTGAGGAAAGAGCTATAGTACAGAGATATACCTTCCCCACATCACATAGAGAATTAGTGGTGAAAGCAGGATTTAAGCCCAGATCTTTTGATTATAAATCCTGTCTATTTCATGTATGAGAGACAGTAAGTGCTTTGGGAGTTGGAGAGAAATTTAGTTTACCAAGAGATATGGGCCCTTGTGGGTGCTTTGTGGAAATTTTAGAGTCTTTATACCTGGAGATTTGAACATGGGATTAGACATACGTAAATAAAGAGTGAAGGGATTCTGGATGTTGTAAATGGCATGAGCAAATGCAAAGAGGCATGGATGTGTGTGGTGAATTCACACAATGAATCATACACATATAGCATGTTCCTTGATCAGCAGTCTAAGGAGTAGGGCTTGAGCTCCAGGCAGTAGGAAACATTTGGAAATATTTAAATCAAGACTGCCATAGCAGACAGGTATTCCAAAGATCCCCCAGCTTGATCAGCAGTGCAAAGAGGAGGGAGAGAAGGGGAACCAAGGGGTGTAAGCACGAGCAAGGGCCTAGGTTGGAAGGACTTGCTCTGAAAGAAAGAGGCAATTCTCAAAGGTAGAAAAAAAAGGTTAGAGAAGATTCTGGTAGCTCCCAAGATTTTGGAGAATGATCTTTTTTGTGTCTGACGATGCCAAACTTATCAAAACAAGACATTCTTTTAAGAATATAGGTAGAAGATTAATCAAGTCTGGGGGTTGGGGTTTCGAGTTGTTAGTAGAAATCTTTAAAAAGTCATCATGAGAAAAATAACAAATTATAGAACAGCCACAGTTAGATCTTAACTCAGACTGAGAAGCATGTTTTGAGTTCCTATCATATGTTAGATCTAACTTTTTTTTCTTTTTTTTAAGATTTTATTTATTTATTTGAGAGAGAGCAAGAGAGAGAGTATGAGCAGGGTGAGGGCAGAGGCACAGGGAGAAGCAGACTCCCGCTGAGCAGGGAGCCCGATGCAGGACTCCATCCCAGGACCCTGGGATCATGACCTGAGCTGAAGGCAGACGCTTAACCGACTGAGCCACCCAGGTGCCCCATAGATTTAACTTCTTAATAAGAAAATATTTCTGTATTTTTTTGTTTTGCTTTTTAGACTGTGCTTATCACATTGTGGTAAAGTTACTATGCATCGTGACTTTAGGCAAGGTGAAGTTTTATTTTAGAAGCTGACTCACTTTGAACTGGTTTTTAATAAATGTTCTAGGATGGTGGAAAGATCTGGGTGGAAGAGTGCTTAATATTTCAAAGCGAGCACTTGAAAATCTATTTCTGCTTCTTAGTAATAGGATCGCTGAAGTTCCAGAATTATTTTCGAATTGGTTCACTGGTTCTTGGAGGCCCTGCTATCCCAGGTCTGTGGAACTGGAGAGGATTTTGATGTGATTGCTTTTGCACCTGGCATTTGATGAAAATTGTTTTGGGGAATTACTTAGTCATATATCTAAGAAATATCTAGTGTTTATCCTCTTAGAGATTGGATTTAATGGCCAAATGACTTGATTTGACCCTATGCGTGGCTCAGAGCTACTTAATTATTAAAATTCCTGACTGCTGAGTTCCTCAATTAAATTGCAAATTTAAATAAAACATGTGTGTTCTGTATCTCTATTTTGAAGCCGTCTGTGATCTACTTTTATGACTTGATTCCAGCACTGTGCTTGTGTTCTTGGAGCTTCCTTTGACTCTACACACATCCCTCCTTTCTCCTTGCCCATCTGAGCTCATCCCCACTTTTCAGAAGACCTCTTTAATAGCCCCTTCTCACTTGCCTTGTTTCACTTCTCTGAACATTTATACGCAAGTACACTTGTAATTTTTCTTTCCTTAATGTCACCCTAAACTGGATGCCGTGTACTTTTTTTTTTACTTCCTTTATGGTTTAAAATATTCTGCAAAGAGAAAGCAAGTCTGTGGGTACAACATGCTCCATTAGTCCACCATTTTTTTTTTTTTTCCAAGAGAAGCAATAAAAACCCTTTGTCGTTTAAATATTAGCACTTCTGATTTTTAAATTTGGTGGTTTATTCACATTTTTTAAAAACCAATGACCAGTGGATGCAGTATGATAAAGGCCAAACAACCTATGTGAGGGCCTGTTCAGTCCCCCAGGCTAGGAGTTAGCCAGCTCTGTAGAAAGCCAGAGTTCCCTAAGCTTCCACACACCAGAGAATGTTCACAAAAAGAGGTCTTAGTCAGACAGATTGGGAAATGCTAGGTTATTGCCCACTGGAGGATGTCTGCACACATTAGCCTGTTCCTAGCTCTGAGAAGCTCAAAGTTGAAAAAAAAAATACATTTTTAAAAAACACAGCATTCCCCAAACTTACTTGACCATGGAGCCTTTTTTCCACATCGCGTGTCTTAACATCCTGTGGAGCGAGGATTCTGTGGGACCCCAGGAAATGCTTCTATAAGTATTTCCTTTCTTGGGTAGGCCAGAGAGTCAATGTGAAGGCCAATCCCCGTGAAATAATAACTTAATGCCCCTAAAGACATGATGTGAAGAACAAGTATTATCTTGGCATTTTAACTCCACCCAGTGCCATACAATGCCAACTCAGTAAATTCTGGTGAATAGATTTCTGAAGGACCTGCCAGTCCCAAGAGTGGGAGAGGAAATGTGTGCACTGTTCGCGGTCTGTTCTTTGAGATGTTGGGTCTGTTCCTTTGTTTTTCATCAGGTTTGTCATTGTGTGCAATGGCATATCCCGGTCCCATCACTGCCGGCATGCTGCATAATGGATGAGGCTAAAGAGATGGAGGCAGCAGGTGTTCTAGCAATTAAAAAAAAAAGAGGAAGAAAGAACAGAGCTGTTGATTGTTGCCAACAGCATTAGTCCTCCCTCCTTCCTTCTACAAACAGCAGCTCTCTGTGTCAATCAGCGGGGAATAGCAACTGGTCTGCTTTGCTAGTTCTTATTACCTCCTAGTGTGGTCAAGGCTCTTGCTTGCAGAGTTTGTGTCCTTATGTCAGAGGTGAGATGAGTTTTTCCCTCGTCTTCTAAAAGGTTATTACAACCTGGTAAATGTTCACAAACTTATTTAATTAAAAATTTTATTGCTGTGGGGCGCCTGGGTGGCTCAGTGCGTTAAACATCTGCCTACAGCTCAGGTCATGATCCCAGAATCCTGGGATTGAGCCCCGCATCGGGCTCCCTGCTCAGCGGGGAGTCTGCTTCTCTGCTTCTCCCTCTCCTTCTCCCTCTGCTGCTCCCCCCACTCATGCTTGCTCTCTCTTTCTCTCAAATAAATAAATAAAATCTTTAAAAAACATTTTTTTTTATTGCTGTATGCTAGAATGGATCCAGGAACAATGACTAGCTTAGCTATTATTCTTGGCTCTCCTATGAAAGGAAGAGGCAGAAATACATCTTCAAATTTAGGACAAGAGAGGGTACAAACTTTCGAGGACCTGATCTCTTTTCTACAACTCAGAAACATTTACTGCAGGAGAACGAAAGTAAAATCCTTATATTTGATTTTAAATGCCTGCAAAAGGCCTGTTCTTTGGATTATTGTTACTGCTCCCATTTTCAAGAATTTCGTGGAGACCTTTTGCTTTGCTTGCCTGTAGCCAGAAAACTGGAAACAGGTATCTGAAAGGATAATAGATTTATATCATCATCATAGTTGTGTGTTCTATAAGATGTTGATTATTTTCATACGGGAGTATATGCAAGTTTAGAAGCATTTAAATTTTCATATAGTCCTGTGCTTTGTTTTCGATTATTATTTGATAAATTCTCCAATATCATGGGTATTTAGAAGTGGTGATACATTTAAAATATTGTATTTAACTGTTAGCCTCATAATGTCTGTGTAATACAGATCGCAAGTGTGCAGGGGTATGTTGGAGCCAGCTTATTAAGAGGCTCAGGAGAGAAGATTGTGCGTATCTGCCCCTCACCGTGTTCAGTGATGTCAGGCTGAGCTTGAACTCAGCAGTGCTGGGAATTTTTACACCATGGAGATTGGCAAGTGCTACATATCAGGGCTCCCCCCGCACCATGAAAACCAATCATTAAACCTTTAGCAAAATGCTCTTGGTTCTAGGCCCTCTCGGAGGACATCTTGATTATAAAACGTTTTTAAAATTTAATCAAGGACCTCTTAAAACATAGCACTAGTTCTAACAATAGCAGTTACCTTTTTTTAAATTTTATTTTATTGTGTTATGTTAATCCCCATACATTACATCATTAGTTTTTGATGTAGTGTTCCATGATTCATTGTTTGCGTAGAACACCCAGTGCTCCATGCAGAACGTGCCCTCTTTAATACCCATCACTGGGCTTACCCATCCCCCTCCCCCCTCCCCTCTAGAACCCTCAGTCTGTTTCTCAGAGCCCATAGTCTCTCATGGTTCGTCTCCCACTCCAATTTCCACCACTTCATTTTTCCCTTCCTGCTATCTTCTTCTTCTTCTTTTTTTAAACATATAATGTATTATTTGTTTCAGAGGTACAGATCTGTGGCTCATCAGTCTTACACAATTCACAGCGCTCACCATAGCACGTCCCCTCCCCAATGTCCATCACCCAGCCACCCCATCCCTCCCACCCCACCCCCCAACTCCAGCAACCTTCCGTTTGTTTCCTGAGATTAAGAGTCTCTTACAGTTTGTCTCCCTGTCTGGTTTCATCTTATTAACAGAGTTACCTTTTAAAACTTTTCTCATGTCTTCTTCTCCCCAGTGTTTTGGTTACTGTTTTTCAAGATGATGTGTGGGCAGAAGTTCCCATTGCTGGTTTTGTTGTGTTTTTGGTAAATCTAGCTCTCACCTATTGGGTTTATAAGGAATAGTCTTCTTGTGTTTTCTTTAATTGCCCTGCAGTAATCCTGTGTTACACTGTTTTCTTACAGTTCTTTGTTAACAGCCTGAAGACTGTTAACAGGGACTCCTTCCTTGTTGATGTGCCCGTTATTTGTGCAGGAGGACGTAAGGAGAGCTAAATACACAGCCTGAGCAACGCTCACTCCCCTTGAAGCCAAGACAGCTGCTGCTTCCTCAGTCTGGGGCAGTCATTATACTGCTGTGTCATCGTGCCCAGTGATGAACGGCGTTTTAGTGGGCTGGGATTTCCACCTGCTGTCTTCATCACAAACCAGCCAAAAGAACAGGTTTCCTGCCATAATACGTTATTTGTAAGTTTAAAGAACCAGAGGAAGATAGATAGGGAAATATTTTGTTGTAGAAATGCCTAATGGTCTTAAATGAGGCATCTTGTCTTCCTTCTCATCCCCTCCATTCCCCATTAATGGATATTTATTTTTCCTTCCATAGGGGGTCAAGTTGTATATAGGATTATTTCAGTTTGGATTCTTTGGATATTTGTGATGATTCTTTGCATACGGAGATAAAAATCCAGTACATCATAGGCTTGTTATGATTTTACCCCCATGGTATTGAGCGAACGTATAATAAATGCACAGACATTTTGACATTTTTCTGGATTTGGGGGTTTATTTTCCTATTCCACAGTGTAAGGAAAAGGCACACTGAAGAGAGAAGAAGGTGGCATAGATAGTGGGAAGTCAGAGATTTATTTACAACTCAACTGATAATAGGGGAAGGAATCGCGGGGACACGGACGTATTTAGGCAACATAGCATACTGCGTTAAGAACATGGGTCAGGAGCCAGACTGCCCAGCTTCGAGTCCTGACTCTGCCCCCTATTAGCTATATGAAATTGGGCAAATTACTTACTGGTCTGCACTTCAGTTTCTTTATCTGGACAGCAGGGATAAAAATAGTACTTCTAGGGCACCTGGGTGGCTCAGTCGGTTAAGCGACTGCCTTCGGCTCAGGTCATGATTCTGGAGTCCCTGGATCGAGTCCCACATCGGGCTTCCTGCTTGGCGGGGAGTCTGCTTCTCCCTCTGACCCTTCCCCCTCTCATGTGCTCTCTCTCTCAAATAAATAAATAAAATCTTAAAAAAAAAATAGTACTTCTATCTGATAGCGCCTTGAGCCATTTTGTGTAAACTCAAAAAGACCTCTCAGGGTGGACTGTCTGAGCTTGGGTACAGACAGTGGCTTTGTGTGGATTGGGAAAACATGACTCTTCTTATAGACGAATTGGTATGGTTTGACAAAGAGAGCCCAGGCTGGCTCTTAGTCTCAACCTGTCTCCTCAGCTAGGCACCCTTGTTCAGTGTACAACCTGTGTCATCAGCCCCGACAACGTGACTACCACACTGGGCAGCTGAGGCATAAAGGAGTCAGTTTTGGTTCTGTAAAAGGTGCTGTTTCTATTATCAAAATTTCAAGGTGGGAGGCTAGGGTGGAGGAGGATTCAGAAGGCCTCTAGATCCGTGTAGGGCTATCTTAGAGAAGGGAGGTGATTTGCTAGAAGCTGTTGCTTATTGGCAGAACTGTGGCTAGAACCCAGTTGTCTTGACTTTTGGCCTCCTACGAATGCTGAGTAGGTGTCGCTAGACGACTGTGTGATTCAAACAAAAGTACCATTGATAGAAGATGAGGGTGAGGGGCACTATGGCCTTTCCCAGCACCAAGTGCCTGCCCAGAGCCATTCACATGGCAAACTCACAGATGATATGTCTTATTTTCCAAAGCCAAACAGTACATTGGTTCCTTTGTCTGATATCTAAATATTTGTTTTAAAATATACTATGTAGAGGGCATATATAGATCCCAGCCACCGTTTTTTTTTATTATGTTCAGTTAGCCAGAATATAGTACATTGTAAGTTTTTGATGTAGTGTTCAATGATTCATTAGTTGCCTATAACACCCGGTGCTCATCACAACACGTGCCCTCCTTAATACCCACCAGCCACCATTTTAATAGAGGATTCGAGGAATATTATTATATGGAGGTGTCCTTCTGTTGCATTTGAATGAAAAACCTTTGAAAAGTGGTATCTTTCCATTCCATACTTTTTTGAGTAAAACCAAATGGAAAAATGGTTTCATTACTAAAGAGAAAAAGGAAAATGAGGTTGAGTCACGATGGAGGTTGGCCTATATATTCCCAGTCCTCCCTTTAAAATCTTCTAAGTTGTAAAATATAACACAGTTCCAGAAAACCACATGAAACAAACACTTAGTTTGAGTTTAGTTAATTATTGAAGGTGAACAGTCTTGGAATCACTGTGTCAAGAAGTAGATCCAAATCCAGGAGCAGAATTCACCACCTTGGAAACCCTTCTTGGGCCCCCTCCCAGTGAGAATTCTTTCCCTCCCCCTCCTTCTCATTTTCTTTTGATCACTTCCTTGCTTTTCTTCATAGTTGTGTTGCCCAAATCATACTAACTTTTTAAAGGATAGGCTATGTGATCATCCTATCTGTGTAATGAGCATTTCATCATTTTTAAGTATAATCAACATACAATGATATATTCGTTTCAAGTGTACAACATGGATTTGATGTTTTTATATGTTACTCACGATAAGTGCCATCTGTCACCATACAACAGTATGACAGTATTATTGACTGTATTCCCTATGCTGTGCTTTTCATCTCCATGACTTACTTATTTTATAACTAAGAGTTTGTACCCCTTAATCCCCTTTATTTATTTCACCCATCTCCCCTATCCCACTCCCCCCCCCCCCCCCCGCCCCAGCAACCCTTAGTTTGTTCTCTATTTAAGAGTCTGGGTTTTTCTTGTTTGTTTGTTTGTAGTTCCCTTGTTCTGTTTTTTATATTCCACATATAAGTGAAATCATATGGTATTTGTCTTTCTGTGTCTGGCTTCTTTCACTTAGCACAATGCCCTCTAGGTCCATCCATGTTGTCACAAATGGCAAGATCTCATTCTTTTTCACCACGTTTTATTTTCGTTTGGTAATCTAATAACTTGTTTGGGTGAATTCTAGTAGTTTTCTAACTTGACTTGGATGCCTTTTTAAATGCCAAATACCGGTGAAATACAACAGTTTTGTGGTTACTTTGGATTCTTGGCTAAAAATTATTCAGTCATTAGAATCTCCAGTGGTGAAATCGACCAGTTCTTCACACAACTCTACAACTGCCATAGGACTGTGTGTACTTGGCCGGGACCCTCTAGTTCCAGTTCTTTGCCCCAAATCAGGAAGCCAAGGGGCTTGACCTCCCTTTCCTTCCCATCCTCAGTGCTAATGTCATGTTGACTTGATGGCTGGCAAGTGCCATTTATGTGTAGTGAGCAGGTGAGAGAGAGTGGGTTGAATATAAATGAAATGACCAGTAGTAAACTGGTAAGTGCCCGATAGTGAACTGTCATCAGTGAAAACAGATAAGAGAAACTGCTCCAGGATAAATGAATGAATGAATGAATGAATGAATGAGAAGGCACTGGTCAGGTTGTTGACCTGAGTACTCTGCAGACACTGCTTAATGACTTTCGGTCCTAGCCCCAGGCAACAGTTTATTATGAATATTTTGAAACATTGAAAGAAAGAAAGAAAGAAAGGAAGGAAGGAAGGAAGGAAGGAAGGAGGGAGGGAGGGAGGGAGGGAGGGAGGGAGGGAGGGAGGGAGGAAGGAAGGAAGATAGATTAGTTCAAAGAAACCCATGTACACCACACCTAGTTTCAGTAATTGCAAACATTATCTGCATTTACTTCTTACACACACACCCCCCAAGTATTTTTTCAACCATTTCAAAATACATTGCAGGCAACAGACCTCTTTCCCTCTAAATACTTTAGCGTGCATCTCCAAGTTCTCCTATGTAACCAGCATGCTGCTGTCAGTCTTAATAAAGTGAAGTAATGCCCTAGTATTATCAAATGACCAGTATGTATGCAGATTTTCCCAGTTGTGCCCAAAATGTCTTATAAAGTTTCATTTAAACTAGGGTTTCCGTAAAGAGCAAACAATGCAATTGTCTCTTAAGTCTCTCATTTTATAAATAGCAACCCTCCCCTTTTCTTCATGACATTGGCTTTTTGAAGGTCAATTTTCTTATGAGATGTGTCATATTCTGGACTTGCACAATTGTTTCCTCATGGTCTCATTTAACCCAGACACTGCATGTAGGAGGTTAGCACATTGACTTCCCTGTGTGGTTTTGTACCCAGCACCTACAAACCCAGATCCATCTGGCTAATGTGCCTCAGCTACACTCTTTCTCCTGAGCACTATTTCCGAAAAAAAAATTGCAACCACCTGGTTTAGACACTGAAGTTGTGGATTTTTTCCCCCTCCTTGGATATATGGCTTGGGGGAAAAAGTAATAGAACTTCCAAGCAGTATTAAATATCCTACTAGATGGTTTCCACTTAGGATTTGTAACCTCTCCAAACCTCATAAAACAGGCTCCTGTTTTAAAGACGCAGGAACAGGCTTGGAGAAATGAAGCCATTTGTCCAGTGTCACATAACCCCTGAGTGTCAGACCTGAAATTTGGACCCAGATTTGCCTAATTCAGAGGTTTTATACTTCAGTGTGCTGAGGACTGGATGACAGTTCCATACACTGATTTGCCAAAATTAGCCTGAACTCAAATATTTATTTAAGGAACAAAACATGACACCCAGGTAAAAATAACACCATGGCTGAAGCATATCTCTGCTCCTTGCAATGGAGACAACACACATAACCCAGAAGCACTCCACTAGCCCACTTTCTTTCTGGACTCTTCTTTCTCTTTGCTCTCAAATCAATCACTAACACTTGATGTTGTGTTAAAGCTCACTTTGAGTGTTGTCTGTCTTTGCAGCTTCTGTTCTGTGTCTTCGTAAGGCCGGGACAACTTGAGGATGTGCAAACACAGTTCCTGCTAACCCCACTCACATGTTCCTGGACTGACCATTTTCCATGCCTACAGCGTACAATGGGTAGATCAGAGGATTTAATGCTCCCAGGGTGCTTTTGAGTGTTGCCTGGATTCTTAATTAGATCTCTCTCTGTTTTTTTTTAGTGGAGTCTGTCAATCTGTGGCTATAAACAGCCGCCTTCTGGTTTTCTGATGACATGATGAAAATATAAATGGATTCTGCAGATTGCATTTTATTATCTTCAATATTAAGCACTTAGATCTAGTGCTGGAGAGGATCATGGTCTGATCATGTTGATTAAATCATCCCAGGCCTGGACTTCTGTGCTGTTTCTTTGCCAACCCAAACTGAATGGATAGAAGAAGCAATTGTTATTAGAGAGAGTATAGTGGTGTAAATGCTGCAAGAAGACGTGCCTTCCGAAGGCAGTGCGGTGGGGCAGTGAAGCCTGGATTCTAGTCACATCCTTGCTGATAGCCAGCTGCGTGACCTGGAGCAAGTCACTTAATGGGCAGGACATTATTTGTCTCATCTGTGACATGAAGGGGTTGTGGTTATGACTTGGACTTATTTTGGTGTCGTGAGAAGGGATGCAGGATGACCCGATGGCGACATTGCTGGATGCTGCGTGGGAGGTGGTCTGGGGAGGGGCCACGGCAGGAGCAGAGAGGGCAGGGGGGCAGCTGCTGCTGTCATCTCGCCGAGAGGCAGCCGAGACTCAGGCTAGTTTGGTGCTGCAGAGACAGGGGGAAAATAACAGGTCTAGACTGCATTTGGAGGGACAAACCTTGCTCTTCTCATTGCTCTCAGGTCAGGGGACCCATGTCACCAATTTTGTTTTGATCTTGGTAAGTGTGAAATGTGCATTAGGTAACTAAGCGGAGACGTCAAGGAAGAAGCTGGATATTTGATTCTGGACTTCCGGGGAGACAAGTCAGGGCCACCAATGATAATGTGTGAGTTAGCACATGCCAGGTAGTTAGAGATATTTAAAGGTGAGAATATTTAAACTTATAAAAATGCCTGAGTTATTGTATGTGACATGTTTGAAGGCATGGGACTGCCCAGGGGAGGGGAGTGTGTGGCTAGAGAGAGGCCAAAAGCAAAGCGAGGAAAGGAGAAAACAGCCATGTTGCACAGGTAGGCAATGACTGAGGAAGACATATGTACGGCAACGGTGAAGAGCTATTTACCGAATGAGGTAGGAGGAAAAGCAGGGGTGTCTGGCCGTGGGGGGCGGCCTACAAGATGCAAGTGGTCCAGGCAGGGGGGAGTGATTGACTCTCAAGCTACTGAGACCTTGATGCCCATCAGCTGAGGTGTCTCTGTGGATCAGACAATGTGGTGATAAGATAATTCAAGGGGAGAACCAGGAAAGCGTGGCATCATCCACGGTCAGGCAGGAAAGACCTGTAAAGAGTATTGGAAAGAGAGAAATCAATAATGGGATCTAATTCTAGTATTGTTGCCAGTGTCGACGATGAGATTTATTGAACTCTGGCGGTGGCTCAGGCACTGTGGGAAGGGTGTGGCAAACACTGATTCATTGACTCTTGATGCAAACCTTGGAGATAGGTACAAGTATCATTTTGTACCTAGGGAGGCTGACGGTTGATAGACGTTCATTAATCTACTTATAATTTAGCTTGTGCTTGTGGAGCTCAGAGTCAGACTCATGGGTCTCAACTCAACCCTGTAAGAATTTTCAGGGAATTAAAAGTGGATAGCTTGGAGGCCCCTGAGCTATGATGATTAAGGGCAATGGGTGCTAGATACTCATTCAGGGAGTTTGGACTGTGAAAGGAAGGAGAAAAACAGGATAGTTAAAGGGGCTGGTTTGAATTAGGGTTCTTAGGAAAAGAGGGATTGCATGCTACCAGCAGGGAGATGAAGACTGCTGTGGGCCAAGGGGTAAGGTAAGGACCCGGGGGTGGGAAGGAATGGCATTGAGAGCCTTGACGGAGGAAAGAGAAAGTGTATTTCTTCCTTTTGAGGAAAGGATGAAAAGATAGGGGTAGAAACCATATACAGAGGAATGTGTATGGGGTTAGGGGCAGTGGTCCTAAAGGTTTGGCCAGACAGTTTCCATCACACTATGATTCCAAAAGCGAGGTCATTGTATATCAGTGGGGATGGTAGAGTCCTCGAGGAAGTAATTGAGAGCAACAAGCAAAATGTCATTTTGGGACTGTCTCTTTAGGAATGAAGAATTAGTGGGGAATGGGGAGAATGATTGCCAAAGAACCGCTTCCTTGCCCCCATCTTCTGGGGTATCTTTTTGTTTTAGGATCAAGGTCAACCCATACCTCTGACACACAGATCCTTTACTTCTGGGCCATGCCCACCCTGGCACCTCATGCCCTCTCACCCTCTCCCTCTCCACCTGCCTCCTTGCTGTGCTCAGCCCTTAGAACTTTTCCTCTTTGCTCAAAGAAACCTTTGTGCAGGTCTTTGTCTTGGGCAGAGAGAGTTCATTCTTTTGCTCCGATGCTGCACAGTATCGTGCTTAGGAATAAGAACTCTGCAGTCACACTACTTGGGGTTCAATCCTGGCTCTACTATTTGTTAGCTTTGTCTCCTTCAGCACCTTACCGAACCTCTCTGTGTCTAGGTTTCCTTGACTTTACAGTGGAACTAATAATAATAATAGGATCCACCTCACTAGATTTTTATGAGGATTAAATAAAACAATATTTGGATTTGGCAAGCTTTTAGAACGGAGAGGACATATGGTAGTTGGTATATGAATGTGAACTGTTAACATGCAACTGTTCCTTCAGTCATGCAATTTGTGTTAATTGCTCTTGTAGATCTGTGTCCATATTTCTCTTCCAACATCTACTGTACCGTTTGATCTTTCCCCCCTGGATTGTGGATTCTTCCTGGGTAGGGTACAGATTTTATTATTTTGGTCTCACATGCACACCTATGACATTGCCTGGCACGAAATGGGTATTCAGTAGATGATTGATTGGTTGATTGCTAATTCTATTTCAGATGAGTATGATTTATGATTGTTTATGAAGAGTTTCCATAGAAACTTGATTTGATTTTTCTAGCAACCCCACGAAGAAGACAGAAGTAGCAATGGATTTATTTCCCAGTAAATGTGAAAAATAAGAGCAATTCTGTTCTGCTTTATTTTACAGTTTAAGTGTAAAAATATGCAGAAATGTCCTTTTATTAAATAAGTCAAATATGATCAGAAGAGAAGGGAGTATAATGAGCCACAAATAATCTTCTTCAGTGAATTTTAAGGAGGTATTATTTTTCATTTACTGTTTATAGGAGGAAATCACAACCTTCTGAAAGCATACCTTTTTTTTTTTTTATTCAACAGATATTTATTGAGTATCTACTGTGAGCCAAGTACTTTTCTAGGCACAGAGTATACAACAGTGAAGAAAACAAGTAAAATTTCCCACTCTCACGTTACTGGGTGGAGTTGGGCAATAAACAAAATAAAAATGTAATATGAAGTGTACTTATTTTTGTACAATTTAGAGAAAATATCTATGTCTTTCAGAAGTTAAGTCAAAATATATTAAATTCTATATTTTTTTCAGTTGCTTGAACCCAGGGACCATCATTTTGTCAGGTAATAGAATCTCCTCTCTTAAGATCATTATAATAGGGTTTCCAACATTTATTTAAAATCCTCTTTAGCCCTGCAGTTTATTGGTGGACTGCAGTTTGTCTGCCAGATTGCTTTAAAAAAACAACAACTGAAGATGAATGAAAATGTTTCTGAAATACAGTTTGTATAAATGATAATGAATAGGCCGAGAGACTGATTCTTGGCAGTCTTTGACTATTCATGGCAATTACTTAATAACAGTGGTAACAAAGTAATTAGCAAAGTGTAGCATTTTGATATAATGTGTTACATTATAAACACATTGTGAAAATATTACCATAAATTTGTGTGGTTTTTTTATTAGACTTTTTTTTCAGTTCTCCATATTTCAGTTATTTGAATGGTTTAGAGCAGTGCCATTGACATGAACAGACTCAGAAACATAATTACCTTTTAGTTCATTGAGACGGAAATCAAATACAGGTGAGCTTACTTAATTACTTGCATAAAAATAGTGTGATGACACATTGTGATGTCCTTTTGCCTCTGCTTTTGGTTTAATTGCTAAAGTAGGTGAAAGTGTTTCTTTTCCTTTAAAACTATCAATGTTCTGGTAAGTTATCCATTCTTGAGTATTTTAATCTGACACAGCATATCCCTCCATTGCTGTAAATAACAAATATTTTAGATAGTAATGAAAGTGAATTAAACCTGAACCATAAAGCAAGGAAAGAAATCTGATATTGGGCTTTACTGAATGACACACAAGGCATGGATGCTGACATAGCTACCACCGTAAGTTCTGAGGATCTCTTCGAATGGGGAGATATGCGCAAGTTCATTATGGCCACTCTTGAAATCGTGGTGTCCAACGGCTTGGTCAGTATGTTCCTATTAGTTTTTTGTTTGTTGCTTGCTTGCTTGCTTGTTTTTCTGGTGAATGCCTTTAAGGAAGGGTAGAAACTTTGGCTTTTACTATGAGTGAGATGGGGAGGTTTTGGGGGATTTTAAGTGGAATGTGGCACGATCTAACTTTATGAGATTACCCTGGCTGCTCTTTTGAGAATAGAGGGAAGGGAGGCAAGGGTGGAGCAGTGAGGCGAGTTAAGAGACTTATCCAGGTATAAGATGATGGTGGCTTGGAGTAGGTGGTAGAATGAGAAGTAGTTGGATTTTGGCTAAGTTCTGAAGGGAAAGTCAACAGAATTTCTTAGTGGGCGTGACTGGGTGTGAGAGATATGGATCAAGTATCACAAAGCTGAATAGCTGCAAGGATGGAGTTACAAGAATTAATTGATCAGATGGGTGAGAACCAGCCGGGTGTGGAGAGCAGGATTTGGGGGAAATGATAAAGTGTTCTTAACATTTCAAGCTGCTCTTCCACTGCTAGCCCTGGCCACTGCTAGCCCTGGATGCTCCCGAACCTGGGCTCTCTCCCCACCCATTCCACTCCCAGGTCCCCATATCAGGCTCTCTTTAAGAGTTTTATTAGATCTTCCCATCCTGCTCAGTGTCCTTGGAGGGTCATCAGGAGCTCATGGTTTGGCTAGCACCATGTCTGCAAGGTTACTGAGAGTCCTTAGTTGGAATCCAGGTGGGAAGGTTAGTGAAGAGTTTGGGCGGCTATTGTTCACTTCCCCTGCTCATGGACTGTTGGTAATGGTGGTTGATTCTTGGCAGCCATATTGTTTTTTTAATAGCAATGGCTTATGCTGTCATGAAGGGAACAGTAATTAACAGACTTTAGAGTTGAAATATACAATGTGTGACAGTATAAACACATCATAAAAATGTTGTTGAGACAGGACATCCAGAATCCTGATTCCAGTGGATGGTCCTCCTTTTCTGATTCCGAACTGTTGGCTTGCTTTCTATGCTAGATCAGGGCTTTGTGAAATTTACTTTGCATATGAATCACTTGGGGATCTTTTTGGATGCTCGTTCTGATTAAGTAGATCTTGTAGAGTGTAGGAGGAAGACTGATAGTCTGTATTTCTAACACTAATTTCAGGTGAAATTCTGCTGCTATTAGTCTAAGGACCTAACTCTTCAGTGGCATGGTCCTTGTTGAATTTCTGGAGTCTGTTCAACTGTCGACCCTCTTAACCAAGATCTAGACACCTCTATGCTAAATAACTTGGGCTTGGAAGAAAGGATGGCCTTAGGGCCAGTGGAGAGCAGTGAGAAGGCTATGCTGGGACCTAATGGGCACAGAAGCAGGGAAGAAAGCAGAGTAAGAACAGAGGCAGAAATGAGCACCTTCTTCCATTTGCATGGTGCCTGTTCCCATCTCCATAACTGGCAGTCTAGGAAATTGAATTTAATCATACTACGCCTTGGAGGATGTTAATTAGTAGGCTGACTTGGGACTGTTAAATCTACTCGAAATTTTTTACTGGCTATGCGTCACATACAATATAATTTTAAATAGTACATGAGTTTTGTTTTTTAAAGATTTTATTTATTTATTTGACAGAGACAGAGATAGCGAGAGCAGGAACACAAGCAGCAGGAGTGGGAGAGGGAGAATCAGGCTTCCCCCGAGGAGGGAGCCCGATGTGGGACTCGATCCCAGGACCCTGGGATCACGACCTGAGCCGAAGGCAGATGTTTAACGACTGAGCCACCCAGGCACCCAATAGTACATGAGTATTTTAAGTAGTCGGTGGACCACCAATATTTTTTTATAACCTTGATAGTCCTGTTAACTTCTGTTTATGGTATGAATTTGGTTATCTGCTTTCCTCTCAGTTTGTGAGCCTTCTGCATGCAGTGATCATGTCTCATTTGTATTTTGGTCTCGAGGCCCTGCCCATCATCATGGCTCAATAAATGGAGAGGGGCCTGGGTTATCTTGGCCAGAGATTCTGTAATAGACCCAACTCTCTTGGGTCTCAATGTTAGTACCATTGGTGCTAGAACATAATAATTTTAACAAAAATATAAAGACCTGGGGGGAAAATGTTTTCAGAATCTTCTAATCACTTCTTGGTGAATAAAGGTTAGTTTTATAGATAATATTAGTGGTGCTTTGAGAATATAAGTTAGGACTAATAGATTCAGGAAAGAAAATGCTAAATTGTTTAAAGTCTGCATTTAAAATCTTAGCTTTTTAAAGGAGATCTTTCCTAATTTCTTTATTTTAGGAAAAAAGCTAGATATTTGCAAACTGTAAATACAAATTACTTTTTATCCTTTTTCTCACCTTCCCTTAAGTAAGAATGAGAAGATATTAACAAAGGACTATTTTTCTTTTTTCCCTTTTTCTTCCTTTCTCTTCCTTCATTTCTTTCTTTCTTTCAGGAAAGTTTTAGGAAAATAGAGAAGATTTAAAGAAGAAGATAAAAATCACACCTGCTTCCCACCATGAAGAGATGGTCATATTTTCTGTGTGTGTGTATGCATGTGTGTACATGTATCTGTATCTGTCCATTTTGTAAAATTTTTGTCTGGTTTTGCAATCAGGGTAACACTGGCCTGATAGAATGAATTGAGAAGTATGCTTTCCTCTTCAATTGTCTGGAATAGTTTGTGTAGAATTGCATTATTTCTTCCTTATATATTTGTTGTAATTTACCAGATAAACCTTCTGGGACTGACATTTTCTTTTGGGAAAGTTACCCATTTCTTTGTTGAATGAACTTGGGTTGTTTGTGTCAAGAAATTTATCCAGTTCATTTAAGTTGGTAAATATATTGAGATGAATTTATTTATAATATTCCCTGTTATCATTTTAATGTCTATAAAATCTGTAATGATGTCATCTCTGTCATTCCTGATGTTGGTAATTTGTGTCTTTCTTTTTTGTCTAAAAACCAAAGGTTGTCTGTCTTATTAGCTAAAGATTTATCAACCTGGCTAAATGTTTCCCAGTTTTATTGGTCTCAAGTAAATAGCTTTTGATTTCATTGATTTTTCTCTATTGCGCTTTGGTTTTCTATTTGATTTGATTTCAACTGATATAGTTTCCCCCCTTTTTTTCTACTTGATTTGGGCTTAATTTGCTTAAGGAAGAAAGAAAATTCATTGATTTGAGATTTTCTTTTCTGATATAGGTGTTTTGTGCTATACATTTCCCCAAAATACTGATTTAGTGTCTTTCCATACGTTTTTACATAGCCATATTCTTTCACTACAAAATATATTCTAATTTCTTTTTATTTCTTCTTTGATCAGTGGGTTGTTTTTTACATTGTGTTACTTAGTTTAAAATTATTTGGAGATTTTTTCCCAGAGATGTTTCTGTTGTTAATTTCTAATTTAATTCCATTGTGGTCAGATGGCATGCTTTTTTTGTGAATTGAATTAAGTTTATAAATAAAATGACTTTCTCTTGTTTACTGACACAGAAGTTGTTCTATCTCAATACATGTTCATTGTGAACTTAAGAAGAAAAAAATACGTATTCTGCCCTTGTAGGGTGAAGTATTGTTGAAATATAAGTTAAGTCAATTTGGTTGACAGTGTTGTTCAAGTCTTCTATATCCTTATTGATTTTTTGTTTGCTTGTTCTGTAAGTTATGGGAGAGAGATAATATATTTCTGACTCTAGTTTTGAATTTGTCTATTTCTACTTGCAGATCTGTTTTGGCTTTTGTATTTTGAAGTTTTTATTACATATAAAAATGTTTAGGATTTTTTGATCTTCCTGATTAGCTAAACCCTTTGTCATAATGAAATGACTTTCTCTGTCCTTGATATTCTTTGCTCTAAAAGTTTTTTTGTTTGATATTAATACCCAGTTTTTAAAAATTAACATTAGCATATTATTATCTTATTCCTTTCTTCCATTTTTAACCTACTTCTTTTTTTTTTTTTTAAGATTTTATTTGTGTATTTGACAGAGAGAGACACAGTGAGAGAAGGAACACAAGCAGGGGGAGTGGGAGAGGGAGAAGCAGGCTTCCTGCTGAGCAGGGAGCCTGATGCGGACCCTGAGATCATGACCTGAGCCTAAGGCAGACGCTCAATGTCTGAGCCACCCAGGCGCCCCTAACCTACTTCTATCTTTATATTTAAAGTGCATTTCTCCTAGGCAGCACATAGTTCAGTCTTGCTTTTTTTCCATTATGACAATCTCTGTCTTTTAATTGGGGATGTTTAGGCCATTTATATTTAATGCACTTATAGATATGCTTAGGTTTAAGTCTACGGTATTGTTATTTACTTTTTATTTATTTCATCTATTCTGTATTCTCTTTTCCTCTTTTTTCTTTTTGCCTTTTTTAATTGTTAAGAGTATTTTGGGGGCTCCTGGGTGGCTCAGTTGTTAAGCGTCTGCATTCGGCTCAGGTCATGATCGCAGGGTCCTGGGATCAAGCCCTGTGTTGGGCTCCCTGCTCTGCAGGAAGCCTGCTTCTCCCTCTCCCACTCCCCCTGCTTATGTTCCCTCTCTCGCTGTCTTTCTCTCTGCCAAATAAATAAATAAGATCTTTAAAAAAAAGAGTATTTTTTATGATTCCATTTTATCTCCCTTCTAAACTTGTTAACTATAACTTATTTTGCTACTTTAGAGGTTGCTTTAGGGTTTTATAGTATGCATATTTATCTGGCATACCGCAGATAGTCAATATACTTATTGAATGAACCAGTGAGTGCCCTGGTGCCTGGGTCAAAGGGCTGCTGAGAGCCAGAGGTATCAAGAATCAGTCCTGTGCTATTAGTCATGCTTTTCCAGATTTTATTTTCCTCTTTCACACCAAGTTATTATGGATATTGGCTCTAGTATTCCTGTCTTGATGTTTGTCTTTTGAGGTTAGGTGTCTGTACATACCCGCATCTGTCCCCTTAATGTTTTAACAGATAGATACTTTATCCTTAGGTGGAGGCTTCTGCAGGCTTTTTTGAACGTGTGTGTGTGTTGAGGCTGTGACCTTGACCTACCGTGGCCAAGCCCCAAAAGTAACTTCCTTATCAGGAAGAACAGACACTTTTTGAGCTATTGGGTAGGAAAAAGCTTCAAAATAATGGTCTAAATTTAAGATTAGCTGATCTCAGCAAACTACACAAGGAAAGGAAATTCAGACCTAACAGATTTTCCCCATTCTTGGAATGCCGCCAATTATTTGAAGGCTCTAAAATGTTAAAAAAAAAAAATCATTGATCTTCCTGATTAAAAAAGAAAAATTTATGCTTTCTCTCTCTCACTCTCTCTCTCTTTTTTTTCCCAGCAAGTAACGGGCAGAAGTTTTGGTGATAAAGATTTTCGGACAGGATTAGAAAATGGAATCCTTCTCTGCGAGTAAGTATAGCCTATTATTCAGTTGGTTTTAGTCAAGAAAAATCATTAATGCCATTCAGTTCATCTGTAAAAATTTGTATTTCATTTCGAATTTATTCACAGCTTGATTCTGAAATTTTTAAAAATCACTGGGCTAGGCAGTACACATAAGTAGGTGAGGGAGTTTTAGTGTATAGTAGGGAGTGGTGGGGACTGTGACAATTTCTAATTAGATAAAGAAGTATCTGGTAACTGCTGCTCAGCTCCAGCCAACATTTACAGTGTAGGAATCTGGGCCCCAGGTAATGGGAAGGATGTGGACCCAACTGTAGTAAAAGTAGCAGCTTTTCTCCCCCTTTCCCCCAAAACAAAAGCAGTTTGTGCCAAGTGAAAGCAATGCATCTACTTACTTACAGCATCTTAAAACATGACAGGTGATACGCCTCACTGGGCTTGCTCCCTGATGTATTTTGGATATATTCAGTTTATGCTAATGGCAAATTTCAAACATGAACAATAACTGCAATGCTTAGTTTTTATGTTTTGAACCCAGATTTTGTCATAAAGTACTGCTGTGATGATGGATTCAAGAGCTTTCTGTGAAGTGGTTCTAGACACAAAATAAGCGAGCACCTTAACACTTACAGGTGGATGAACATATCCTTTAAGATCTCAAATTTTGAATTTAATAGGTTCTGTAATTTGGATCATGCCTTTTGTTCTATTGAAGTGAAATGTACACACAGGAAATGCACAGCTCCAAATACACAGTCCGATGGGGTTTGAGAACTGTGTCCATGCATGTAGCCGACACCCTGATCAAGAAAGAGGACAGCAGGTGCCCTCCCGTCCCTTCCCAATCCATCTCCACCACCTCTAGAAAAGCACTGTTCTCATGTCCATCACCATAACATTTATTTGCCTTATATCTTGAACTTTATGTAAGTGAAATTACATAGAATGAGTGCACCCTTATTTTGGCGACTTCCAGAATATTGTTTGGGACCCACTGAAGTAGTTGAAAGACTTTGGATTTTGGAACCTGAGAACTAGAAACTCAAGTCTTAAATCATTTAACCTCCTTGAGTCTCAATTTTTCTATCTAAAATGGTAATTAGAAAGTGCTAACTTTTGCCTATTTCATAAACTTTTTGTGAATTTCAACAGGATAGTGTGGATGAGGTGCTTTTAAAAATTACATTTGCCACAGAAATGTTAATTATTGTGCAGCACCGCTCAACACAGTTCACGCCAGCGATTTTTCCTGCTCCCACTGTCCTTTTTCCTTCGAAGGGAAATTCACATGCCCTGATTGCCACTTCCATGCATTCCTTCCTGTGGAGCCTCTTCTCTCTTCTCATACTTTACTTCCTTCACTGCCTCTTTTCCCTTTATTAAGTCTAAATTAGAGCTCATCTCTTAGATAAACCATAATTAGTTTAGCATCTCACCAGGAACAAACTCCAGGCAGACTCCAAACATTTCCCCTTGTGTTCTAACACCTGCTTTTCCAATGATTCTGGGCTTAGCCTTCTCCTGATGTTAACAGACTAGCCATAGTCTGATCTAATATACGTGCATTGTACTCTCTTAACTCTGTTGAAGTGGGTCTTTGGTACCAATTTTTGTATACCTAACATTTGCTCCAAAGACTCTTGTAGGTGTTCACCTCTCCACTATACTCCCATGAATAAATCTGTCAGGGAGTAGTATTGCCTGCCAGACTTTGGATGGAGCAGGTTCATCTGAAGATGAGGCTCTGGGTCTAGAGACTTTTGCATGCATAGAACTTGCTTCTTGGGGCGCCTGGGTGGCTCAGTCGGTTAAGCGTCTGCCTTCGGCTCAGGTCATGATCCCAAGGTCCTGGGATCAAGCCCCACATCAGGCTCCCTGCTCAGCGGAGATCTGCTTCTCCCTCTCCCTCTGCCCGGCCCCCCTGCTTGTGTGCTCTCTCTCTCTCTCTCTCAAATAAATAAATAAAATCTTAAAAAAAAAAAAAGAACTTGCTTCTTACCTAGATGAAGAGGTTGAGTTAGAGGATGGAGTCTGTCATGTGAGCAATGGCACTCCCGGTGGCCTTTTTCAAGCGCGTTAATGAATGTTAGGGTTGTTTAGGCGCGGGGCTTGGTTCTAGGCCATGGTTAGGAAACATTATGGTTAGACAAGAGGGAGGCACAGATTATAGCCAGGGGCCTCTTTAAATAAATAAAGGGTTTGGATTGCCGACAGCCAAGAGTGAAGCGAAGGGAACTGGCCAACACGGAGGCTTGGACAAGTGTTACTGACTGCGTACATAGGCCAAAACTCAAGATAAGTGAGTTATTGTCTAAGTCTTCTACCCGTGGAGGATTAGACTCACTGGTGTAGTTGAAGGAGGCTGAGGGCCAGGGAGGGTCAAGTCCTGGCTTCCCTGTGGGACTCCAGCTGGCTGCCCTGGGCAAAGAGTTTGCTAAGCTGGAATGAACTGCGTCGGTAGCCTGGGGCAAGGAGAGCCATTACGGGAGCCCCAGCCAGGGCCTTTGAGGGAAAGCTGGGTCAGCAGCTGGAGAAACCAGATGCAAATACATTTCTAAGTCCAGGAGCCACGGAGCATGAGAAGCAAAGGCATGGCCCTGGAGCTGAATGCACTGAAGGTTGGGAGCAATGGAGGAGCGAGACTTTTCCCTCCTCTTTGGTTGGGGCAGAGGCATGGGGAGGTTTTTTCTGAGCTGAAATGTACCATGCTGCTGCAGCCTGAGAGTAGCAGGTGTGTTTCCTGAGACTTGTATCCAGAGACCAGTCTGACAAGGAGGAGACTTACAGTGTTCCAGGGGTGGAGTTGGTTGATGGCAAGGACCCCAAAAGGCAGGAAACTCAGTTTGGAGGCTCCCAGACAGTGGATCCATACAGGTTTTAGACACCTGTCTTTGGAGAGTAGATGAGAATGCATCAGGCTGTGCCACTCTTTAGAACCAGAGGGAATTTTGTGGATGCTGGTGATTAAGGGGTTCTAACTCAAAACCTCCACCCATGTAGCAACATTTAACAATGTAAGAAGAACTCCCTATAATTTCAAATTTCGAAAACTAGCAATTCAGCTCTTCTGAGATGAAGGCTTTCATAACATACAGCCCTCTTTTTAAAAATTGTTGGGGCTTTTCAACTTTGTATTATTCTGAACAGAAGCCCAGTTGGTGTCTTGTAATAGTGTTATGACCCCAGCTGAAAAATCCACGACGGCCTCAGTGAATGATTCCTTTTGTTCAACAAACTCTCATCTTTTTGTGTGAGTTAGATCGGCTCTATAGGGTGGTTACAACTGGAGAGACATCATGCTCTTTGTTCACGAAACATTTCCTGAGTTGTTTGTGAGTCTGAAAAAAATTCATAGTCCTCGTCAAACAGAGGGCATCCTTCTGGTCCTGGGGTCTGATTTTTTTTTCTTGCCAAACTTTCATGTGGCCTGTAAGGACTATCATCATACCCATTACAGAGGAGTTAAGTGGGGCACAGAGGATTAAATCACTTGTCTAAGATTATTCAGATAAGAAAGATTTACATTCAGAAGTCTGATTTCTTAGCTTTTACTCTTAACAGCTGTCCTGTGCCTACAATGGAGGTTTTAATGGGAGAGAAAAGAAAGAGGTTTGGGGTTGGTGATGTTGGCATGGGATTGGTGCCAGAAAACGTCAAGTGTGGGGAGGAGGGCAGTACAGAGGATAGCCACTGGGTCTCAACTGGACAGAACATGAAGAAGGATGGCATGGGGTTGGTGGTCTTGGGATGTAAGCATCAAAGGCCTGGTGGGCCTTCTTCTTCTTCTTCTTTTTTTTAAGATTATTTATTTTAGGGGCGCCTGGGTGGCTCAGTTATCAAGTGTCTGCCTTCGGCTCAGGTCATGATGCCAGGGTCCTGGGATCGAGCCCCGCATCGGGCTCCCTGCTCGGCGGGGAGCCTGCTTCTCCCTCTCCCACTCCCCCTGTTTGTGTTCCCTCTCTTGCTGTGTCTCTCTCTGTCAAATAAATAAATAAAATCTTTAAAAAAAAATAAAGATTATTTATTTGAGAGAGAGAGAGACCACGAGTGGTGGGAGGGGCAGAGGGAGAGGAGAGAGACAATCTCCAGCAGACTCCCCACTGAGCATGGAGCCCGACATGGGTCTCGATCCCAGGCACTGAGATCATGACCTGAACTGAAATCAAAGTTGGATGCTTAACTGACTGAGCCACCCAGGCACCCCTGGTGGTCCTCCTTAAGACAAGGAGGCAAGTCCAGTAAGAGTGAAAGCATGAGAGAGCTGAGAGGATAAGGAGGCTGTAGTCTGGGGAGAAGGTAGGGGTTTCTGTTTTCTTAGGTAGAGCCGTCAGGCTAGGTGAGACAAAGGAGAGGGCTGGATGTGTACTAAAGACTACAAAGACAAGGGAGAAAAGACCGGCACCTCCAGGTAGCACGGAAGGTGGAAACTGAGTAGGATCAGAGTCGTCCTGGGCGCTCTTTCGCTCTGCCTGGGAAGTACAGTACCCCTGGCTTTGCACGGGCTTGCCCGGAGTGCCGTGATACTTACACAGGAACGTATAACTTACAGCAAGAGCAAGCACAGACTAGACCGCATGTGCCAAGGAGAATTACAGTAGATATGTTTTGCTATCATCATTTTGCTCTTCCTCGGTTGTTTTTGCCAAGTGTGTGTACTTGAAGCTTGGAGGTCAAATGCCCAAATGATGTGAGTCCTCTGCGGAGCAGTAAATAAACTGTCTGGGGTCAAAATGTGAGCATGCTGCAAATGTGTGACAAGTGTCATGCTGTTAGAAATGTTAACCAAATACGGCATGATGTCCTGGAGGACTTCAGGGTTTAAAAGGAAGGCTGCAAACAATCATTCCCTAAGGAAGACCCTCCCAGGACAGTCACTGATGACTGGTCATCTCCTTCCCAACACCCAGAGCAGACGGTTCTGAAATAAATCCAGAAAGGAAAGTTTCTGACTTGTTTTCCTGACTCTGACTTTATTATTTAGGTAGAACTCTGTGGAATTCTGTCTATACCAGGGGTTGGCAACAGGCTTGGCCTGTTTTTGTCCTGGCTTTCTTTCTTTTTTTTTTTTTTAAGATTTTATTTATTTATTTGAGAGAGAGAGAGAGAATGAGAGAGAGAGAGAGAGAGAGCATGAGAGGGGGGAGGGTCAGAGGGAGAAGCAGACTCCCCGCCGAGCAGGGAGCCCGACGTGGGACTCGATCCCGGGACTCCAGGATCATGACCTGAGCCGAAGGCAGATGTTTAACCAACTGAGGAAGCCAGGCACCTCAAAATTTGAAATGATTTAAAGACTCATTCACAGGGGAATAATTACTGAAGGCATGGAATATCCATTTGCTAAAACATCATAGAGTCATTAACATTTTCTTTTTTTTTATATTTATTTACTTATTTTATTTTTTTAAAGATTTTATTTATTTATTTGAGAGAGAGAGAATGAGAGACAGAGAGCATGAGAGGGAGGAGGGTCAGAGGGAGAAGCAGACTCCCCGCCGAGCAGGGAGCCCGATGTGGGACTCGATCCCGGGACTCCGGGATCATGACCTGAGCCGAAGGCATTCGCTTAACCAGCTGAGCCACCCAGGCGCCCCTGGCTTTCTTTCTTGCTCAGGATGGATTTTACATTTTAAAAGGGTTGGAAATGACACGAAACAAGAGTTTGTATATGGCTCCGAGAGCCTAGCATATTTACTGTCTGGTCCTTTACAGAAAAAGTTTGTCAGCCCATAAGGACTACGGGATAAATTTTAGATGTAATTGTTTACCCTCATAAAGTTAAGTAATTGAGTTTGGGCAGTGCAAAAATGCTATGTAGGAAAATAAAATAACTTTTTAGAGAAGGTTTTCTCAGGACTTTTCATAAGTCCTCCCCCAACTTTTTATTTTGAAAAAATTTCAAACTTATAGATAAGTGACAAGAATAATATAAGGATTCCGCATATACCTTACCTGCAACTAGAAGCAAATGGTTCAGGAAAAGAGAGGCCTATGCGAAAGAGATAAAGTAAGAATGGCAAAATGAGCATACCGTTGACCCTTGAAAAACATGGTTTGAACTGTGTGGGTCCACTTCTATGTGGACGTTTTCCATAAATACAGTCCAGTCCTGCAAATGTATTTTCTCTTCCTTATGATTTTCTTAGTATTTTCTTTTCCCTAGCTGACTTTATTGTAGGAATACAGTATATAATAATATAATATACAAAATATATGTTAATTGACTATCGATGTTATCGATAAGGCTTCTGGGCAACAGCAGGCTAATAGTTGGTAAGTTTTGGAGGAATCAGAAATTCTAGGTGGGTTTTCAACTGTGCAAGGGGTCAGCGCTCCTCCCCCGCCCCCTGTGTTCAAGGGGCAGCTCCCACGGCATCTCGTTCTAGGGTGTGTGCTCTCCTGTCTTCTCTGTAGTTTGAGTTCTCATCCTCCCCCACCCTCTTTACTTTCTTTTTTGTTATCATCCAAAGATGTACCTTTAAGAAAAGCCAGTTCCGATTCTTTTATGAGTGAGCACGGCGGAAAGTGAGTGGATTGGGAAAACGCATAGGTTGAATCCTATGAAATTGTGTAAATAGCCGAAAACCGGTCAGAAAATGTGGTTTCATATGGTTCAACCTCGTTAACAGCTCACGTTGTCGGTATGTGTCCATGTGTCCTCGCGCCACTTACCTGACCTCCCAGAGCCCCAGTTTCCTTAGCTGTAACCAAAATAATTGTACCTGATTACGAGGGTTGCTCTGAGGATTAAATGAATTGATCATATGGATACATCTCTTTGTTCAGTGCTTGGAAGGTAGCAGGCCCTTAACTGTTAACTGTGGTTCCCTTCGTCTATGAAATGGGGAAGTCCCTACCTCCTCAGGTCCCTGAGAGAGTCCGGTAAGAGAGTACTGCAGAGCGCTCGGCAGTGTCTGGTGCTTGCTTGGTGCTCTGGACCCCTAGCTGTTCTCATTATGATCGTTGGAAACAGGCCCAAAGTCAATTATGAATATGACATAGTCAATGCAACTCTGTGTCACTGTGCACCCATCAGCTCTTTCTCTCGGGGCTGCCAACAAGCCATGGGATGCACGTACTGGGATTTTACTTTCCAGCTTGTCTTGCCTAGCCTGTGATCAAAAACTGGGCAAGAAAGTTTGGGACCTTTACAAACCTGATCATCTGTGAATAATGAGCTTTGGCTGGCAGAGCTTGAGACCTCGAGTGATTGTTTTGAAAACAGTAACCTTGACCTCTGTGGTGATGTCATTTCCTCCCACTCTCGCCAGCCTGTCGCAGTTTCTTTCTCTGGGAAGCTGTTCCAGAACCCTCCAGGCAGCGTTAGTAGGTTCCTGTCCCGCTTCTAAGACCTGTGCTACCTCCGCCCTAGTGCATATCCCAGTCCACTTCCTGTACCGGAGTGAAAGCTTCCCACAGATCCCTTCTGTTTATCTTGGTATTTACTGCCCTGGACACTGGTCTGACAGACATAACAGCTCTGTTACAGGCACTTGCTGAATACAGTGAGTTCAGCAGCGAGATTGCTCCCTGGGCTACCTAATCATCGGTGACCTTAACTTTGTCCCAGTCTTAGCTGTCATTGTCAGTATTATCCTCTGGTTCTGTCCCCTCTCCTCTCCTCTTCTCCCCTCCCCTGCCCTCCTCTTTCTCACCTTCCCTGTCCTCCTCTTTCTCTCCTTTTTCCTCTTTCCTCCTCTGCCTCCCTCCCCTCCCCTCACTTCTCTCCACACACACACACACACACACACACACACACACTTTTACATAAACAACAGACCCATCCTTGAAGACTAAAGACCAAAGCATAGAAGTACCTACTTTAAGTATAAGGTTCTCCACTACAGCTCCATCTTCTTTGGAGTTAATAGAGGTTGAACTTACAGGTTTTGTTCAGCAGACACATTTTCTTGGAATGCAAAGTCTGAGTATGTCAGTTTGCAAATGAGTGACCAGTAGAGAATGTCCTAGTGGATTTTTGTCTCAGTTCTTATGTTGGTGAAACAATTTTCTGAAGATAAGAAATCTGTTGGCAAACACTTGTTTATATCATTGCTGATGGATGAGCTGCTTATTCTAAGAAGGAAGGCTTGTCTTGGATTCTTGTCCTGATTTCAGCATGAGATGTGGTGTGCCACAGATATGTGCTAGCCTTCTAGGACAGGTTGAGAGTTGATGGTGTGTCTTTGCATAGAGACATTTTGTCACATGGAGGGTTTGTTAGATATTGACCATGTTCTGCACAGCCTCAGAATAGGAACTGGGGGCCATGAAAAGGGAATGGAAGGCTCAATCTTGATCTTCAGGAGTTTTATAATGCATTTGGGGCTTGAACACATGCACAAAACAGTGTGTGAATAGCAGTATAAACCAGTGGGTGAGTAAATGTAAGTGACCAAGATTTAATTGCCAAGATTTACTAAGCAGTTAAACAAAGAGAGATTGTTATTGTTTGGGAGACAGTTACTGGGAAGCTATTGCATCAACTGAATTTTACTTAAGATGAGAACAGGCTGAGGGAAAGACAAGGGCATCGGGCTTGGAGACAAGAGCAGAAGGCAAGGTTTAAAGTCAGGAAGGAGTATGCCGTGTTTGGCATACATAAAAGAGATCTACTCTGACAGTGAGGAGGCCTTCTCTTCCTTCATCCAACTAAGCTTTGTAAGAACCCACTTACAAGTATGGTAAGTTACTAGAAAGCCTAGTACATTATGCAATAAAATCATGTAACAGGGGCGCCCTGCTCAGATCTGTAATCTAAATCCTGACTCCATATGGAATATAAACTCAGATTCTCTTGTGGAAGAAGCATTAAGATAGAGACCTGAATGAAGAGTAGAGATTAGCCAGGAGAGAGGGAAGGGAGATGGAAGTAGGGAGGAAGCATCTTCTAGACTGAAGGAGTAGTATGTCTGAGGTCCCTAAGATAGAAGCACCGTGCATTGGAGGAATTAGAAGGACTCATTTGGCCAAAATGTAAGAAACTGCGGGAGGGTGGGGGGAGGGATGATGGTGTGAGATGAGAGTAGATGGAGAGGAGGAGGCAGGGGCACGATTGCTCAGGGCGTTGGTAGCCATGGAAAGATTTTTGGGTTCGACTTCCAGAGCAATAGAAATAAGAAGAATTCTGAAGAGATCAGCAGGACTTGGTAGGGTAGAGGATATAGATAAATGAAAGAAAAGGCTACAAAATAACTTCAGTGTTTCAGTTGTTGATGGCCAGCAGAGTACACACTGAAGCAAATCCTCTACTTGTTGGGAGAGGTCGTAATTTCACTTTGGGCCGGCTGAGTTTGGGAAATAGATAGCCCATCCAGGGGCCATCCTGTAGACTGTTGGGGACAAGGGCTTGGAGCTTGGAGGTGAGGCAATGGATTTAGCTTTTTTAAATATGATTTGCCAGCCATTGTTGGACATCAAGGCCAAGCTGTGACATATGACAATCTCTCTGAGGAAAAGATCACATCAAGAAAGAATAGCAGAGCAAGGTCTCAGTTTGAGGAAGCCTCCCCACTGGGTCAGGGGTAAGAGAAAGAGAAGCTCACAAAGGGGTATCGGAGAGATGAGAGGAAACCCAAGGAAGTGTGGTGCCTTGGAAACCAAGGGTGTCAAGAAGACTTAAGAAGCTGGCGGTCACCTATATTACGTGGCCCCAGCGGAGGTCAGCTGGCACAAGGCTTCAGAAAAGGCCTGCCTCACCGGTAGCGGGAGGCACTGGAGACCTCTGTCAATTAATAGCTGTCTCTGGGAACTATCAGACCACCAATCATGACTACCGAATTGTTTTAAGTCTGGCTCATTCTGTTGCATCGTTTCAGCAAGCTCTTGGTGGAGACCTTATCTAATGTCAACTACACATGCAATATTTTCCTCAACTATTAAAAAAGAAAAGAGATTAGTCTGCCCAATGGCTTCTTTGTAGAGTGACCGTGTAGTTTGTCAGTCAGTTGAGATGGTTTTGAGAGTGAAAGGGGGTTGTTAACCAGCTGAGATACTGGAACAACAAATGAAATCGGAGACTGTTCTCAGCAAACGGGGATATGTGGTCGCCCGAGTTGTTGGCAACCTCAGACTGATGCCTTCTAATCACCATTGCTTTGTTCAGTATCTGCAAACCCATCCCTTACTTGATCCTCACAGCAACCCCGGTAGGTGAACAGCCTGGGTCAGCTCCTCCCACCTCCCTTTGTAAGGATGAGATGGAGACCCAGGGTGGTGGAGGGCAGTGTGTCTTCAAACTCTTTGTCTGGAGCTCTTTCTCTGACCCAGATGCTCCTCGAATCTCAGCAAACTTGGGTCCTTTTGCCCTTGCTGATTTTGGCCTTAGCAGGCTCGTAAGAATTTGATCGGCCTTCGGTAGAGGTTTCCCCTTTGTCTTTCGGCCATATCACACTTGGCTTCACAGACTTGGCCCGTCTCCCGCTCTTTGGCACCGAGGCTCATTAGGCTTTTAAGTTCAAGTAAGGACATTAAAACCCACTCTTTTTTTTTTTTTTTTTAAGTTCTCCAGTGAAAAGCTGCTTTTTTTTTCTTTGAACATTGGCCTGGCTTAGGTGGGGACTTAGGCAAGAACTGAGTATCCCAACAGCCTTCTGTTAAGAAAGATGAAAACAGATGCAGATCATAGAAGGAGAATTTGTAGGACTCATGAAGTGCAGAATGGACTCCCAGTTTTATCTTTTTTTCTTCTTGAATTCTTATCAAATAAACAGCCCTTGGTTCCTACTCAAAAGGGGGACTCAGCACAGTGTGCATGGGGAGTGTTACTATCCCCATTCAAACTGTGTTTTAGCATCAATTACAGGAGTCTCCTGGGTGGGTGAGGGGGACTTGTGTGCATTTGAAAGATTCTCAAGCTTATCCATCTTTGCAAATATTTTGTCCACTAAAAATTATATAATCCTGGTCACAACTTCTTTTTTCTTTTTTTTTTTTTTTAATACTCGAGAGAGAGAGAGAGCATGAGCAGGGGGAGGGGCAGAGGGAGAGGGAGAAGCAGACTCCCTGCTGAACAGGGAGCCCCAGTCGGGGCTCCATTCTAGGACCCTGGGATCATGACCTGAGCTGAAGGCAAACGCTTAATAACTGTCTGAGCCACCAGGCACCCCAACTTCTTTTTTCTTAATACATAGTTTTACATGACCTAGACTCAGGTCATTGTTTTGATGCTAAGACCCAGACTTTGTTTTGATGCTTCCAAAAAATGTGTTTGAAACTTAATTTAGCATAATTCTCTTTCAGGAACCTCTCCCCTCCAAATGTAGTGATTTCTTTTACCCTATCCATCTGTGCCTTAAAAACATATTAAACTTCTCTCACTTAAATCACAGGATTAATCTCCTTACTCCTGAACAAATTTATTACACATTTATTGGAATGATCAATTGACTAAAAAAGCATATAACAAGAGGTTTAAATTTGGGCTGCTTGTGTGGTAGAGGAGAAACTGGCCTATCTCATTGCCTGCCTGTGGGGTTCCATTTGGATTAAGCTTTGCTTGGATTTGAGAGGATTTAGTAGCTCCTTAATTGTATTTCTTAATAATCCTTTTTTTTTTTTTTTTTTTTGTCTCTCCTGGGCTGTCAGGCTGGGTGGGCTGACTTCCCACAATGAAGCGTGCAAAATTCCTGCCTCAAGCATGCCATTCTAAATGTTTCCTTTGGTAACCCACAGAAGAGGACCTTTTACATAGCCCCCCATCAAGGACCCAGTTTAGAAATTACTTATTTTTAAAGTTAACTATGCAGAAAGAGACTTCCCTCTTATATTAATGAGATGAAAGAGTGAATGACAAGACAAATAGAATGGCTGAGTGATTGACTCTAGAGCCCGCCTTTCCTTACTCCACTCTAGACTTTGCCATGAGGCTAACGTTCCCAACCATGGCTTCATTGGGCCTGGTGCCCTTCCCACAGAACAGGACGTGATTCAAGTTCCTTTGCCTGGAACCCGGTGTCCCACACTGTCTGGGTGCAGTGTTTCTATTTGGCTTATCTTTACCATCCTTTGCACTGGCCACAGAGAATGATGATTGTATTTATGATTTTCTTTGTGCTTCCCTGACGCCTTGCTTTTACTGCATGTCATTCAGCCACCTGGGGTGCTCACTTCCTGTCCATTTCCATCTCCCTCAATCCTAAACCCATACATTGGGTACCGTTTCTTCCACTAAAATATGACCCTCATGACAGCCTGAGTTCAGGATTCCCTACTCCTCTTAGCACCCACGGGGGTGACAACCATACATACTGGGGTGGAGACGACAATCCTGACTTCAGGTGCTCTCTCTCTCTCTCGTTTCTGGTTTGAAGAGTATTTTGGCTGTGCTAAGAGCAAATAATTTGTCTTACACAGGGCACTACTCATGAGATTGTTTTAACTTTCTGTTTATGAGTTCTTGTTGTAGTGACAGTGACTCACCCATCTTTCTATGCCTCATGATGCTTGCATGTGGCAGGAATGTCATATAGCATTTTGGCGGAAGAATGGGAAGAAGGAAGAGTAGTCCAAAATTCACATTGGCGATGGTTTCCCTGTGTATAATATTGAAAGTACAAATGACAAAAGAAAAAATACATAAATTGGACTATGTCAAAGTTAAATGCTCTTGTCCTACAAATGATACCATCTTCCAGCCCATGGAATAGGAGAAAATATGATGATATTTGCAAATCATATGTCTGAGAAGGGGCTTGTATCTAGCATATATAAAGAACTCAATAATAAAAGAATAAACAGTCTAATAAAAAATGGGCAAAGATATCTGAATAGATATTTCTCTAAAAAAGATATAAAAATGGACAATAAGCACATGGGAAGATGTGCAACATCATTAATCTTTAGAGAAATACAAATCAAAACTATGAGATACCACCACACATCCACTGGAATGGCAAAATAAAAAAGGAAAGCAGTAAGTGTGGTATGGATGTGGAGTAACTAGAACCTTCATATACTGCTGGTGGGAATGTGAAATGGGGCAGCCACTTTGGTAAACAATTTGGTAGTTCCTCAAAAGGTTAAACATTAAGTTATCATATAGGTACATATCCAAGAGAAACGAAAATGTATATCCAAACAAAAACTTGTACACAAATGTTTGTGACAACATTAGTCATAATAACCAAATGATTGGAAATGCCCATCAACTGATGAATGGATAGGTAAAATATGACCATATTATATTTATATAATGCGATATTATTTGGCCATAAAAAGGAATTAACTACCAGTGCATGTTACAACATGGATGAACCAAAACCATGATGCTAAACGAAAGAAACCAATCACAAAAAAACACATTTTATATGGTCCTATTTATTGGAAGTGCCCAGAATAGGTAAATCTATAGAGACAGAAAGTATATTAGTGGTTGCCTAGGGCTGGGGGTTGTTTGTGGGTGGGATGGGAGTTAAAGCTAATAGGTATGGGGTTTCTTTCAGGGGGAGGAAAGTTAAAATTAGTTTGCAGAGATGGTTGCATGATCCTGTGAATGTACAAAAAAAATCGGATTCTATACTTTCAGTGGGTGAGTTATATCTCAAGCTGTTCACAGACACACACACACACACACACAATGCATACACGTATACACACTCGCAATGCAATTTAAAAATTTTGCTTCGAGATGTTTCCAGTGCTCTCTAGAGGGCTCATTCCAAATGTCATTTAGTACATTTCTAGATGTATTAATATCATATTGTAATGTGCTGCTAATATTTTAGAACTTTACTGACGAGAATGCCCTGTAGATTGATTATATTAATGCTCTGTCTACTTCCAAAAAGATGTAAAGAAAATTTCAAAATGAAAACTAAAAAATCATTACTAATTAATCACATTAATTAACATCAGGCATCATGACCTTAGACATAGAAAGGCCATAGAAATGAGGAAACTTTGTTGCTTAAATACTGCATAGTTTTTCTTCCCTTAACGCTCCTTTTCTACAACAGATGAAAAGGCTTTGCTTGTAGTCCGATTCCCTGGCCAGAGCCTCTGACTTCCAGAACACATTCTCCATTCCTCTGAATAAGACTGCATTTTATATTTCTGCTGCAGCCACAGGAAAGTAAAATGTGGGCTGCCTGAGGGGAAAGGACCATGGTCCCCTCCCCCTGCACCCTTCCCATTGTGTGTCCTATGGTACATCAAAAGGAAGAACCCAGAGAATTCAGTTTCCTTTGGGGCCAGCCAGCTCCCAGCTGTCCTTTAAAGAGGAACAGGGTGACTCCACTCATTTTCATCCCATCCCACAGACCAACAGAAAATGAATCAAATAGCGGTGATTGGTGGGAATGAACTAGAAGCCTGTCAGATGATCCTTGTATGGTATGGTTGCTTAAACCCAACTCTAGTCTTGGTGCTGAAAAACTGGCTCAGATGTGATGACAACAACAACAAGAAACATTACAAATTATTAATGGCCCTGAAGTCCATTGTAGTTTCAAACCTGATGATTTGGGTTTCCCAATACTTTGCCATTGTTGCTCGTTTCATTATCACTTCACTCAGCAAACACAGATTGAAGCTCTCCCATGGACCAGCCCTTACAGTAGAGATGGGGTTGCAGAGAGAACTAACCCTTTGCCTGATGGGAAGGTTGGACAATTTCTGTGATGTGTGATAAAAAAGGAAGCCAAAGAGTATTGGGATCTAGAGGTGGGAGATATAACCTCTACCTAGGAAGCGGTTGAAGAAGAGGTAACATTTAAGCTGGGTTTTGAAGGATGAGCATGAGTTTGCCAGGCCACGAAGAGGTGGGGGGAGGCTTGTGGTAATGGCAAGTCAGACAGAGGGAACAGTGAGCACTTGAAATGCTCAGCAACTGAAGGGGCTTTGAGTGCTCTGGGGAGAAATTGTGGCCAGAGATTAGGACACGTTCAAGATGGGGCAGACTGGAGATGAAGGGCAGGTATCAGGTCAGTTTTCAGAAGACCTGGGATAGCATGTTAAGGAGTTTCAATAGCATCCAGCAAGCAATAGGCAGCGAACACGGTCTCTGTACGAAGGAGCAAGGGGGTTATGTTTGTTTTTTAGGAAATTACATCTGGTAACAGTGGTGACGTTGATGACTTTCTGCTGTGCACCAAACACAAATATTTGAATAAAATGCTTTGCTTCCCAAGGAGAAGCAGAGATGTTTCCTACATTTGTCTTGCTGTGTCCATCCTTAGTTTACAACTAGGATGCATAGCCCATGATTCCAAAGTTCTCTTCCAAGTCACCATTTAGAACCCGGAAGTTTCCCTATAGAACTAGTGTTCTTCATAGTCTTAGGTAACTCATACCACGTCTGAGATAGTGACAGTCCCACCGTAGAACCCAGTCCCTGAGGGCGTCTGGCCTTAGCGCAGCACCTGGTGTGGGGTAAGCGTTTGATAACAGTATATGGAATGAATAGGAAATCAATTCAGAATTCTAACCAGCCATATTAGGAGCTGACCTCCCCTTTCTCAGATGGCAAAGGGCCTCTTCAGCTCTTGGCTTTTCCCCAACACTTTTGGGATGGCAAGAGAGGTGGGGAGACAGGAGCAAAAGTTAAAGGATAGCCAGAACTTGGCAGGGAAACAGGGCCAGAGGCAGCTGTGGGCACAGCTGCAATGGAGCTGAGCTTGTCCTTGGAGCTTCTTACTGCCTTTCATTTGTCGGCATCCTCCCTTCCTTCCTCCCCACCCCCAGCTCTAGAGACTACGCCCATGTAGGCCTGCCCTCCAGAAGGACTAACATGAGCTCATTTCTCCCCTTCTGCCCTTTTCATCTCTCCCAACTCCCAGTCTCGCTCTAGCCGCAGGCAGGATGCTTGGGAGGAGAGGTGAGCAATGACTGACGTATCAGATTTCCATCTATGGGGAGGGCTGGGGTCAAAACCTGCTTGGAGATAGTAATAGCCACCGCCATTTATCAAGTGCGTACTATACACGGGGTCTGCGCCAAGTGTATTACCCGCATTACTTCACACTCTCATGCCATGGCTAATAGGTACTATTGTCCCCATTTTACAGAGGAGCAAATTGAGGCTCATAGATACTGAATACTTAAATAGCTTGCCTAGTGAGTTGCAGAGTTGGGATTTGAACCCATGTCTTTTTGTCTCTGGTGGCTACTGTTACTCTTAGAACTTTGAGTGCCAATCCCATAACTCTTGGTTCTGAGCAAGGACTGGCTGTTCGTCCTACTCAAGTCTGGCTACGAAAGCTTTCAGAGAAAAATCACAGCAATTTCATGTTCCCAGTTTTCCTTCCACCCTCCTGACAGTAAACCCAGCAATACCGGCTTTTAGTTATGCAAAAGAAATACTAATTACTATCATTTATCTATAATTACCACATAGTACACTCACGATTACATGTATCATTGCCTGTGTCAGGGTTCTTTAGTCTCCATTTTATTTGGTTATACTGAATTCTGTTCATGTATTGCCAGCTTTCACAGTTCATTGATCACACATGTCACCTTAAACCTGTGCCTGATACAATCAGGGAGGATCTTGAGTGGGAGGCACAGTGGGAAGGCAGTTTGAGGGCTAAGGAGCTTCATTACCAGGTGAAGGCATTTGGGGGGGCATCCTGTGGGCACTCGGGAGCCTAGAAATCACTGAGGGAGGGAAGCAGCATGGCCAAGGCCACGATTTAGAAGGGGGGTTAGTTTGGGGGTGGTGGGCAGATTGATTTAGGTGGCCGAGACTGGTAGCTGGAGATTATTTACTGAAGTGCAGAAAGTAGAGCATCACAGGAAAGCCCTCCTCCCAGATTTAGAAACTCGAGTTTAAAATCCTAACTACCACTTGCAAACTCTGACCTCAGACGTGTGCCTGCTGGCAGTTTTCTTATCTAGATTGACTTATTGGTTTTTCAGCCTCTTCTAGTCCCCAAACCCCATAATTTCCAGACGGCAGGAGCGGCCATGCAAAGGTTGGACTGTGAGAGAGGCTGACAGTGAATCAAAAGGAATCCAAGATACTCAGATGATTTAGGAGGTTCTCTTCTGTGCTTACAGATTATTTCATTAGTGTTAGTGTTTTAGCATCGAGAACAGGAGTGGTATGGAAGAAGAGTTTTTCCCTAGCAGATGCGGGAAAGTAAAAGTTTGTTTACAGTGTCTCAAAGTTTAGCTCATCCCCTTCCAGCTGCCTTCCCAGCGAGCCCCAAGGGAAAAAATGTGTCCAAGTGTTCGATTTTGCATTTTTGGATAGGATTTTCTTGGGGACGGTTTGGGCAAAGTGGGGCCCCATTTCACTGGAGGAAGACCTTCTGGAGAGCTGTGATAGTTAAGGTAATGCTGCGTGCCTTAATCTCAGCGATTCAGTACAATGGAAATGTACTTTTCACTCTTGTGTAGCTCAATTTTGGCAGCAGGGAAGAGTGGAGGTGACTTTGCTTCAGGCAGTGGTTCAAGGATCCCAGCTGATAGAGACGCTATCCTCAACACCTGACTTCTCACTCAGGTGTTCCTTCGTGTCAACATCTAACCTGTAAATGCGGAAGAAGAGGGACAAATGGAGAGTTACTTGGGAGAGGTTTTAGGGGCAGGCCTGGGTGTGATACATACTACTCTGCCTCCACCCCACTGGCCAGAACTCTGTTATATGGCTGCAGAAAACTGCCGAGGAGGGTGGAAAATGTAGTCAGGGTGGGCAATGTGTGCTTAGGAGGGAAAGGAGGTGAGTTTGGTGGGTTGTCTCCGTCACAGGAGCCGTGTTAGAATAATACCAGCACTGCTGAGCCCTACAATTCACAGTCAGTCCCAACTTCTTGGAATTCCAAGACCTTCTAAAGCTCTTATGATATCTTCTTTGAGTTATGTTCAAGGCAGGTGGCTTGAACAGTCTGGATAATGCATGTTCTGGATAATGCATAGCACCCCTCAAAAATTTGGTTCTGGATAATGCACGTTCTGGATAATGCATAGCACCCCTCAAAGATTTGGTAGGTATTAATGATGGCAATTTGCATTCCATCACTCTTTCGTTCATATGAAATTCTTGTTTGGTTCAGGTTTCACTTTTACCTACATTTTAGTCCATTTTTCTTGACCTCAGAAAGCTTATTAATGTTCGTCCTTTTGCTGAGGCAACTCTAAAAAGAAATCTTTAAAAATGACATCTGTAACAGATTTATGGTCAAGGTTAAATTGATCTCATGCTTAGGTTCAAAAACAGTTGCCATGTTAGATTAAATCAAAGTGCATATACCTTAATTCAGGGTACATAGTCAAACCCAGAAAGTGATCAAGGAAACCACGTAGAAAAACACTATGGAACCAAATTAGAAGGGACACAAAGTAGGTAATTTTGTGATCATAGCTGCCTGTTGCAGCTGTACAAACGAAGCTAATGAGAAGGTGATGTAATCTCTTGTTGCAAAGAATAAAGTGATTTCCCATGAGATTAAACATGAACTTCCCAACCCTGTGCTCAAGGTCTAGATATCTCCTCTGCTCTCCCCCAAACTCTAGGATCGTTATTGGACTTGAATTCATGAATTGAATGACTTGTAGAGTAAGCTGAATTTTGCAATCCTTTTAAAATTTTGCTTTTGATGTTTATGTCACAGTTCAGTAACAAACTTCTCATTGGTTTAGTTCCTAATGTCTGGATGATCTTGTAATGTAAGCTTTGTAGCTATATTCTCAGTGTTATGACCCTCGCAGAACTATCATACTGGCTGCTGGAAGAATCAGAATGAACCAGAAACTCTCCATCCCTGAATAGAGATTTGAGATTTTTCTTTTTAGTCACAGATAGAAACAAAATTCTTCAGTTTGTATTTTATGACCATTAAACAACGGTTGAGAGGTTGCCACAAGCTGGGTATTAGGTGTTACAGAGAGTTAATAAATGCAGCCTGTGGTCCAATCAGAACATCAGCATCATTCCTAGGTGTCTCAATAATTGTTTCTTTAAGGAATCAAATCTTTAATCTTTTAAGAACTGTATTCCATAGAATCTGTGCCGAGCGTGTCTTTAATTCATCTTCTCAGAAACTCAAGATGGCCTGTGCATTAGGTGGTGTGACAATGAACCACATATGTGCACAGTTCTTGTCTTCCTGTGAGTTTTAAATCTATTAGTGAACATGCCCCATGAGGGAGCAACCTGGGGTCTGCCTTGTCTTCCTTTGTATCCCTGTACCCAGCTTCAGGCCAGAACATCATGCATGCTCCATAAATATTTGTTGAGTATGTGAAGGAACATGTGGAATAGCCTTCCTTGAAATAGGTCACAGTGTGTTTCAGATTTAGAATGTGAGTATAGTAGACACCATTTAATTTCTGTCCTATAAGAAACACATGTATTTTTGCTTGCCTTTAATCTCATTAACTTTTTCATAATTGAGGGTTATCCCAGATCCTGACTTGCCTTCCTGTTTCTAGTCATTTCTTATCACACATATATTAGGCAAGCTATACACATTTGTTGACTTGATTCATTAATGTGAGATTTTTGTCCAAAGGTGGCCAGAAAAAGAAAATAAGGAAAACTTACCTTCATCTTTGGCAGCTGGCTAATGGAAAAGTTGAAACTAAAATGACCTGAACTTACTTGGCAAAAAAGGGTATGCTTAGTAGACCATGTGGGTATGAATATACAAATTTTCATTTACCAAATGCTAGCAACACACATTGTCCCACTGGCTCCTCACCACAATCCTGGATGGAAGGTGAGGTTTTCAAAATTCCCATTTTGGGAATCCCCATTAAGGGAAAACTGAGACTCTGCTCAAGTGACTTCCCAGTGGCCCATGGTTAATGAGTGTTGAGTTTAGCTCTTAAAACCTAGATGACTGGGCACCTCGGTGGCTCAGTTGGTTAAGCGACTGCTTTCGGCTCAGGTCGTGATCCTGGAGTCCCTGGATCGAGTCCCGCATCGGGGTCCCTGCTCGGCGGGGAGTCTGCTTCTCCCTCTGACCCTAACCCCTCTCATGTGCTCTCTCTCATTCTCTCTCAAATAAATAAATAAAATATTAAAACAAACAAACAAACCTAGACGACTTATTCCAAATTCACTATACCTTCCTATTCATTAAGTGTTAAAGGTCTGTTCTCTGTGTGTATGTGTGTCTCTGTGTGTGTGTTGCCGTGTACTTTGATGGCACATACTGAGCAGGACTTTCTAAAGCACTGACTTCCTGTATAAAGTGACTGGCCTAAGACACGAAGGCTGTCTTGGCTCTGCTGTGAACAGCGGTGCGTGTCTCTGAAGGAGGTCTTCCCATCTGTCTGCGGCTGGCTTTTCTTCTGCAAAAATGGTGGAATGAATACATGACCTGTCTCTACAGGACAGGATAGTTGGAGACAGTGCATCTCAGAAAGTTCATGAATATAAAATACCATCATCGGTTTAAAGCATGTCATCAATAAGTAGTTATTGAAAATATATTTTAATTTACATAGGAAGGCGATAGGGGTTTTTAGTAAAATTGCAAGTGAATATCCTTGACTCTTACCCATAGCTGTATTTTTGAACTTCTCATCTGTCTCCTAATATGTGCAAGAAATGTCCTCAGTTTAATGCAACATGCAAGATAGGCAGGTGTTGGGCATTCCCGTAATGTCAGTTCAGTGCAATCTTTTATTGTTGTGTACTCTAAACTGTGTAAGGGACTGGAGTGATGTTTATACAAAAAAAAATACAGCTGCCTTGATCTTGAAAGTATTCCAATTATTTAAGAGCACTTTGGCTTTTTATTTTTTAATTTGTGGGTAAACATTTTGAAAGAGTTTTTTTGTTGCTCTTTCAATTAAGGTCCAGCATTGTAGTTGTTTTTGAACAGCATCATGTGACAGGGATGACTTCTGCCATATAATTCTGCAAAGGATGACTATAAGGAAGTATTTAAGACTGTTTAAAAAATCTAAACCTGGATAAAAGAGGAGTTGGTGGAGCATCACTACTAAACTTATTAAGAGAAAGGTGCCTTTTAAAGGAGGATTTTTAGTGTATAAATTCTTTAATGGGGTGTTTATTATTCTTTCTGCTTTGGCTAATTAGCAACAATGCTTGGGGATCTGGTAGCAGTGATATTTTATTTCATTAGAAAATTGAAAAGTATTAGAGTAAGTGCTTGATCTAAAATGCGATGAATTGAATTAGTATAAAATAAACGCATACATATAAATGTAGAGAAACATTTATAGAGAACTTATTATGCACCAGGCTCTGTGCTAGCTCCTTATGTATTTTGTCCCATTTAAGCCTCAGTGACATCTATGCAGTTGGTACCATTATAATTCTATATTACAGTCAAGGCTGAAGTTAATGGACTTGCCCTAAGTAATAACCCCAGTGAATGGTGGAGCTGGGCTTTGGATTCAGTGAGCTGGACTCCAGAGCTAATGCTCTCAGCCCATATCAGTCTGCAGTCCACAGCTGTTAAAAAGGTTGTAGGTTCACATGTATTGATAAGGCATACTCTCCAAGGTACATTGTTCAACCTCCAAGTAATATTGGTAAGTGGCAAAACAAGGTGTAGGACAGTGCTTATGATACGCTACATCTGTCTTTTTAAAAAAATTATATGTATCTATGTATTTTCTTCGACAGGTCTTTAAGGTTACCTTTAGGGAATAGCCTGGGGCCTGTGGGACTGGGGTTACAGTGAGACTTACATCTTTTGAATCCTTTTGAATTATCAATACTGTGCACAGATACTATTTTAAAATCCAGTTTAAAATGATACTGTTAAGAACTAGTGAAAGAAGTAACATATCCTAAGTGTTCATAGATTTTAAAACTTTACTTTGGAGACATCTTATCTATCTGCTTTTTTTAAAGCAGGAGATATGGGACATTAACACTGCCCAAGAGAGTGTGCTGATCCAGGAAACTTGGATGCTGGGCCTGATTATACCACTAATCAGCTCTGGAGAAGTTACTCATTCATCATCATCAGGCTTCAATTTTCTAAGTTGTAAAATGAGGAGAGAACAAGTTGTCTTCCGACTTGAAAAACCAATAATTCCAAAATAAGTCATAAAGAAGAGCGCCATCTTGGCCCTCAGTGGGCAAAGAGGCATGTGTCTGCTCTGAGTGGTACCAGTTGGTGGGAGCATGTTGGAATTGCAGTGAAAGTTACCCAGAACAGCCGATTGATCCTTGGTGTGAAACCAGGATCCTGGCTGTCATAACCAGTGGGGCGATGGTTCTCAATTCATGAATACACAGTGTGTCAAAGTCAAATAGAAGCTGAATTCAAGCCTAATTACCAACCTATTTCAATGAATCTTTTGTTACTGATTTGTAGAGATCTATCAAGTATAAGGTCTTCAGAATTTTCTATAATTTTGGACTCCATGAATGATAACAGAAGTTGGCAAACTTACTCTGTAAAGAGCCAAATAGTAAAAATTGCATGCATTGTGGGCCATATGTTCTCTGTCATAGTAACTCCACTCTGCTGTCACAAAAGCAGCAGTAGATAATACATAAGTGAATGGGTATGGCTGGGGTCCAGTAAAACTTTATTTACAAAAACAGGCACTGGACCACATTTGGCCCATGGGTCGTAGTTTGCTGAACCCCAAGTTGTAATAAACCCCTGCCCTAGGTTTCTCTTTGCACTGCATCCTGAGATAAGGTACCTACCTGATGGCCTCTCCTCTCTAATTCCTGAATGTGAGAATAAATGCTTCCCTTCTGCAACCCCCTACCTTTCCATTATTCCTTTCTGAATTACCTAGTTCACAAATGCGACATTCCGCCACATCACCCTGATGCCGACCCTATTTTCCTTTTGCAGATTGCCTTCCTTGTTTCTTTTCACTCTGAACTATTTCCTGAAAACAAGAAGTTATAGTTGTTGTTTTTTTTTTTTTTTTTTTGCATTCCTTTGCTTATATTACCATTTTTACGTGATTTCAACCTTTACCCCCAAGATGTTTTGCTCACATATCTTCTGTACCTAGGGAATTGTGGTGAGCCTTATTGAGAATCTTTAAGCCATGATTGGTTAACCTCTCGCTAACCATATTCTTCCCTTTCTTAAGTGAAGATCACCCACATTTCACAAGCCACTCTCAATGAGCAAAAGGGGTCTGGAGGTAGAATTAGTCTTGGCAAATTGTTTGCAAAGACAGATGTTGGTCTCTGAACTTAATGCATTCCTGGAGAGACCCCTGTCTTGGCCAAGAGAATTGGGAACAGGCCTTGCCTGTAGTAGCTGGCTCCAGTCCTAGACACTTCCCTCCCAACCTTGATCCAGTTCATACCGGTGTCTTTTCTCTTGATGCCCCTCCCTGTCTCCATGACTGCTCTCCCAACATTTCTAAGTTCTAAAACTTCACCTGCTATGGACAAACTTGATGCTGGGAAAGCTCTCCACTTGTATGCGTGAAGGCTCATAGATTATTGAGATTTACTACATGCTTTAAATTCACTGCTTTTCCTATTCAGCAATTTAGCTGTAGCCCCGGATAAAGGTGATTTGTGTGATCCATCTTGCTTTATGTCTCACTTGACATTCTGCCTTTTTCATGACAGGTTGCTGAATGCTATAAAGCCAGGACTTGTTAAAAAGATCAATAGATTGCCTACCCCCATTGCGGGATTGGTGAGTATCCAGAATTGAGATTTATTTTCCAATATTCCTTGGCTCTAACCTAAGGGTCATGACAGTGCCATTTATTACAGTTCTCCCCCACAATATATATTCCACTTGAATGAGGATGCATTGAATCCATTAAACTGAGCGGTCACTTAAAAATGAAAGATCACAGTTATGCCTAAATGGCATCTTAATCTTTGTTTGTATCTTTCTCATGAGTGATAAGGACCGTCATTCTTAAAGAGGTGAATTTGTTTTGGGGGGAGAGGCTGATAATTAGGTTGACCCCAGGGGAGGAATGTGATTGTAATTATGGTTTTCTCATTTCAGTTTTTTATTGCATTCCCCTGGAATGAAGGGGAGAGAAGGTAGAGAAAGAGAATTTCATGATTTACAAGCAGCACTTCCATCAGAAATTGCCGTTTTTGGCCTTAAAATCCACTCATGTTTAAATACCACATCTGGAGACCAACTCTTTTAAAGACATAATGGACACCAAGGTGATCCTTATGTCATCTGGAGATTTGTTTCCTAAAAGCCCTTGCCCTTCTGAACCTATCTGTTTAAATAGACAAAACTCATGGGTTCACATGTGGTCAGAAGCTGAATTTTTTAATTCATTGATGATACATTTCATAATTCCTGGTGACTCATGTTAATTATTTAGTTGATGTTGCCTCTTATTTAAAAAAGGGGGAAAAGTGGAAGATCAAGAAGACAAACATAGCTTAGTTCTGGAAGGAATGTGCACACATATATGTGTGCACAAAAAGCTAAGGATGTATGTGGCCTGGTGAGGACTCAATGACTCTATCCAGTGTGACCTCCTTCTCTGCATGTGGTTTGGCAGAAAACAATTAGAAAAATGTCAAGAATTTAGGCAGGCTCCTACATAGACCTTACTGAGTGTTGTCAGAAAGTTTTTAGCCGTATCAGGATGACTAATTGAAATTAGATGTACCCCCCACCCCAAAAAAAGAGATTGTGTTTGAGAACTGTGAGGGTTATGGTAGTAAGGTATGTGGTTTCAGCAAGTTGAACAAAGTGGATTTTTTTTTTTTTAATTGTAAGAATTGCTATTTCTGTGGATGCATTTTATTTCCCATTCTGGTTAGTAGTAAGCTGGTAATTACGCATTAAAAATCCTTCTAATGTTGTTTGTTAGAATCATGTAGCCAACTAAGTTAACAGATGTATAGATAAATAGATAAATTTGGAAGGAATGGATTTGAATAATTTTATAAAATAATCTATATATCTGTATTATATATTATATATAGTAATGTGTATATATATTATTTTAGAATTTTTATGAAGTCCATTTCTTCCAAATGTTAAGGTCACAGTCTTAATGATGCTGACAAATACCTATTTGGCTTCAGGCCTGTGGCATCTCCTGACCTTGGAATTCTGGGATTTAATGGTATAGGAACAAAGCACACAGCGTGAAGTCAAGGGAGGTCTCAATGAAATCCATAGAAACAGAAGCAAGTAGCCCAGAGTCCAGAAAAGGAGAAAAAGGTTTTGAAACTTTAATTCAAATGTGAATCATAAATAATTCTAGTAAAATTACAGGTTTAGGACATGTGCATTGATCTTTATAGCATTTCTTATCATGGATCAAATGTTATTCTTTACATATTGCCTCTACTTTAGAGCAGGCAGGAATTTGACTCAAGAAAACAAGGGGCCCTGGTTGCTTTCCTCCCGTTTCTATCCTTGACTTTTATTTCTCCTCTTTCCCTTTCCATTTGAGTTTCCTTTCCATTTTGTCCTTTCCATCATTTTTTCCTCTTTGTTGCCCTTTTCCAAATAACACTTCCTCACTTACCTTCATTCTTTATCACTTATATCTTTTTTACTAGTTTGTTATTGTGGTCATTTGTAACAGGAAATATATATTTGGTCTTTGTCCATTTCTAGCACAGAGCTCCTAACACACTTGGGATTTCCTAAGCAATAAGAGCCATGGGAACATCTTTGTAGTAATATTTGGTCTTTTGTCATTGGTTCCTGAAATGGCTCCAGTCCTGTAAAGTTTGAAGGAGTGTCCTGTTATTCGTACCAAGCCCCTTTCAACCACACCTGACTTTATGTTAATGAGGTGACTTTTGGAAGGCCTCAAGGTTGGGGGGGGATCGTTGCCAGGGGAACCAAATAGGTGATTGGAGGGTTGGAAATTTCAGCCCCACCCCCAAACTTCAGGGAAGGAAGAGGGCTGGAAATTGAGTTCAACCCCCAGTGGCCAATGGAGCCTCCATAAAAAACCAAAAGAAAGGGGGTCTGGAGAGCTTCCAGGTTGGCGAACCCATGGAGATTTGGAGAGTGGTGGGTCCAGAAAGCATGGAGGTTCTCTGCCCTTTCCCATATACCTTGCCCTATGTACTTTTTCATGTGGCTCTTCATCTGTATCCTTTATAATATCTTTTATAATAAACTGGTTAATATCAGTCCATGTTTTTCTGAGTTCTGTGAGCCACTCTAGCAAATTAATCAAGCCCAAGGAGGGGGTCATGGGAACCTCAGATTTATAGCCCATTGGTCAGAAGCACAGGTGACAGCTTGGCTTTGGGATTAGTACGTGAAGTGGGGAGGGGAGCAAGTCTCATGGGACTGAGCCCCTAACCTACGGGATCTGACACAATCTCCAGGTACAGAGTGTCAGAACTGAGTTAATTGCGTGATGGTGTTGGAAACACACACAACAGAGTTATCCTTAATCCCCCTGAAAATACTTATCTAAGTGTAATTAATTGCTTCCCATTCATTAATGATTCTTGAAACTACAAATCTGGTCAAATGCTTTTCCTCTCCTACAATTACCTTCAAAACAACATTGCCAAAAACTAATTTAGTAGTTGGGCTCTTGGCAAGAAGCAAAATGACCACTCTTCTCTCCTCCATCCCCCCATTCTGTTAATGTTCTTCTAGGTCCTTTCTTCAAATCTCTTGTCTGATCTCTTTCTACACACATGTTCTTTTCGGTCTCCATGATTCCAACTCTTCATAGCACCAACCCAAATCATCATTGCTCTCCACATTTTTTTCTCCTGAACTCTGGACCTCTTGTTCTGTTTATTGGACAGCTCCATCTCAATGTCCCACCAGTACCACAACTTAACATATTCAAATTAGACTTAAATGACCACTCCCACCCACCGATTTCCTAGTGCCAATAAAGGCATCATAGACATGCATTTGCCCTAGTTCAGGTCTCAGAGAATTTGGCAGCTTTCCCCAATCTGTCTGCTTGTCTGCATCTCTTTGGCCTCTAGACAAGGCCTAGAGTAGGCCTCATCTCTTGCTTGGATTATTACAGTCAACCCACAGTTCCTCAAATATTATTCACTCTCATGTACAATGCCTTTGCTCATGATAGTTCTTGTGAATATAATGCTTTCCCCCTGGGCTCTCGATACAATTGCATTTATTTATCAAGACCCAGTGAAAAACCACTTCCTTTGGGAAGCCTTTAATGTTTATGGTGCATATGACCGCTTATCATAGAATACAGTTAGCGTTTCTTAGTTCAGGAAAAATGACTTAGTATGTTAGAGAGATAAAAGATAGCTCTGTTGAAATATGCTTTGAGGAATAAGATTTTAAATAACTGTTGTTAACAATTTGAAGTAGAAGGTGTGTAAATGGTTTAGTATTTATGTTAAGACATTGTAGTTTTAACAGTTAATTGGCCATGATCAAAGTTACCAATATGTATAAAGGGTACAAACAATGAAAGATGTCCTACTGAGGCACTAAGAAGTCACAGCATCACTTTGATAGAATGTCCGCCTAAATATTTGGCCTGAGTCCAACTCTGAGGGAACAATCAGACAAGTCCAGTATGAGGGGACATACCATGAAGACACCTCCCCTCCCCAAAGGCTAGAAAAATGGTTACAGATGAAAGGTGACTAAGGAGATATGCCAAAGACATGTGATCCTTGATTGAGAAGGAGCAACTATGATAGACATTATTGGGACAATTGGAGGCATTTGAGTGTAGATTGAATATTAGATGATAATATTCTCTCAGTCTTGAACTTCCTGCATGTGATAACTATATTGTCAAAGGTAGTTCTGTACATAGGGGAATACTCTTGATGTTAGGAGGTGCTTAAGCTGGCATATTTCGAGATCAAGTGTCACAATGTGTACATTAATCCTCAAATTGTTCAGCAAATAGAAGTCTGTGTCTGTAATGTATAATTTTATATACACAAACACTGGAGATAGAGAGAGAGACCGAAAAGAAGGAAGAGAGGAAGGGAAATGTGGCAAAATGTTGGATCTAGAGAAAGGGTATACAGTTTTCATGGTACTATTCTTGCAACTTTTTGGTAGGCTTGAAAATTTGCAATATAAAGAGTTGGAGATTAAAAGACATTAATTCTCTTATCTTTTCTTGAGGGGCTGGAGTGGGGAATCTTGAGTAAGCAGTAGATTTGGAGATGGCAGGGACCATCTTGGTTCAGCAGCGATACAGTCTTTTATGTGAGTGTGTTCTTCACATGACATTTTCTTCCTCTTTTATTTGTGACAGTCAGGAAAGAGCAGACAGAGCCCCTCAAGAAGCAAAATGGCCACCCTTCTCTCCTCCATCCCCCCATTCTGTTAATGTTCTTCTAGGTCCTTTCTTCAAATCTCTTGTCTGATCTCTGTCTACACACATGTTCTTTTCTGTCTCCATGATTCCAAATCTTCATAGCAGAAGAACTTTCTGGCTTGAACTTTGTCAGGGGGTTGACGGGTCCCTGGCCAGCTAGTGATCAAGAAGTCCTCAGTAGCAGGGGCCATGGAGACCTAAGAAGCATGGCCAGAGGGTTTTTCATGTGTGGAACCCATGCCTGTGTGTCTTAATGGCCTGGGTGTTGAGAAGAATCCATTAAGATGGCCCAGCTGCTTGACTTGAAGATAAATAGAAAAGTATGTTTTCACATAGCAACCCCAAATTATAAACATGTGTAGATTTACAAAGGCATGAATAGGTGTATTTTAGCCCCTGAGTTGAGCTGTGGTTACAAAGAATTCAGGGGTGAAGGTGTTAAAACAAAGTAGTTGAAAATGATTTCCTGGCAAGAATGCAAAGACCCTGGATCCGGGTCTGGGTTTCTTCTGTAGCAATTGCTGACATATGCAGCCGCATGGTGACCGCCTGCAGATGCTCGCATTCTTTTTTAGGTGTTAGTGATACTGTTAGCTATTGCCAGAGAGAAAGACCTCGAATGTAGGTCTTGGCATACCAAAGATGCTGAAAATGCTGCCCTTTAATCTGCCAGTTTGTCAGGATTGCACAATCAAGCCACATCCCGAAACGCAATTTAATGGTCATTAGAGATTGTGCGGAATTATCTTTCATCCCAGAAACAGACTTTGTGCAAGAGACACAAATGTATGAAGTCCTTGCTAACAATAGGAACTTAGGGATGAAGCTTTCTCTTGCCCAGATTTTAATTGTAAAAGCCACTGTGTGTGTGTGTGTGTGTGTGTGTATACACGCACGTGTGAAGTATAATTGGAAAGAGAATATTTGGGGATTCTGCCCTCGGGTGCTGAACCTTTCTAGAGTTGTCATGAAATACTTGCTTGATCTTGCATGTGAATCCATGAGGATGAAAGCGATCTGAGGAAAAGAGAATTTTACAGCTGGAGGGGCATCTTAGAAATATTTGTGTTACATATGAGGACATGTGGGTCTATAAAGGGGAATTATTTGCCCAAGATCACACAAAGAGTAAATGCTGAGTTGGATCCAGAGCCCAGGCCACCCTCCTCCTTGGTTGTGTTACTCATACGTTGAAAATGGGATACATGTAAATGACAGATTGTTTTCCCTCTTGTGAGAAAGAGGAGAAAGCAAAGACTTGCTCTTTTAGTTCATCTCTCTCCCTCCCCCACCCCCATCCTTTGGCCACTACCTTCAAAATATCTTCCCAAGCTCTGTGAAAGGCTGCACTTCATGGAACATCTCTTTGCCTCATGAATACTAGAAATTTAATTCTAGGTGAGGTTCAGTAGGATATAGCAGAAATGGAACTAGTAGAATTATCCTACCACTTTAGTTACCTAACCCACTCAAAAAATTAATTTTTAGAAAAAGGATGTATTTTTCTTTAATGAAAAGATAAGATTTCAAATATACTTAGAGCTGAGCTTCCTGAAATGGATAAAAAATGTAAGTTTCCATAAATTATGTGGACTTCAGGAAGCTTTCAAAGGGTATCTGCTTTATTTTATGAAACTGATACCAGAACAGTTGATGTTTCATCGTCTGACGGAGGTCAGAGCAGGGGGAAAGATGAAAAGGCCATAGAGATTTCCACATTATGAGAAGATGAAAAATATTGTTTTGGACAAAAGGTAAACACATGAAGCTGTGAGTAGCAGTTGTGAAAAGCCCTTACACAAACCTAATCATTTTAGGAAGATGACAACACCATAAATTTGAGTTCCAGGTGTTTTGGGTGTCTGCGTGCCAAGGGCTGGTTTTCTGCAAATCCTACCTGGAGGTTAGCTCATCTCTAGCCACGTCTGAGGTTTTAGTTTTATATCCTACAACTGCCTTTAGAGTTCCTTGAGCATTTCACTTCCCTTCAACGGGCTGGCTTATAGGTGTCCTCAGAAGAAGCTGGTCCAAGTTCTGTTCTGTGCCTGTTTCTCCTCCAGTTAAAGTTAACATTTGAGGCCAGGAGGGAGGCAGAGCAGGCAAAGAGGGAGGCTAGAGGTGTAAGTGACCATAACGATAACCATCATATAGTAAATACCTAGCATGTACTAGGTACAGTGCTGGATTATCCTTAATCTTTACAGTTGCCCTGCAATGGAGTTATTGCTGTATCCTTATATATCTCAGGAAACAAAGGTGCAAAGTAGTAAGTTACCCACTTTCCAGTAATAAGAGGCAGAATTGAGATTTGGACCCTGGTTTGCCCAACTCCAGAGACTGTGCCTTTTCTCCTGTGTTTACACTACGTCCTTAAAGCCTTCTCCTTTGTCATTGAACCTCAGCACTCCTGAGTATCTATTGGAGGTGTCAACCCTTAAGGAGATCTCATATGTTTTTAGAAGACAACCTCTTATCCCTTTCACTTAAGATGTATTAACTTTGCCAAGTTGAGGTGGCAGCCTGTTTTTTTTTTTTTTTAAGATTTTATTTATTTATTTGAGACAGAATGAGAGAGAGAGAGCTCATGAGAGGGGGGAGGGTCAGAGGGAGAAGCAGACCCCCCCGCCAAGCAGGGAGCCCAATGCGGGACTCGATCCCGGGACTCCAGGATCATGACCTGAGCCGAAGGCAGTCGCTTAACCGACTGAGCCACCCAGGCGCCCCGGCAGCCTGTTTTAAATGTAGTATTTCTACTGTCACTCCTATAAAATCAGTCTCCAGGCAGCCACACCTCAAGCCCCAGAGTCCGTGAAGCACCAGTTCAACAAATGATAAAATAATAGATGAGAAATCTGTACTGAAGTCTTTCAAAAGAATGTTATAGAGTGATTCCATTTATAACATGCAGCAGACCTTTCTAAAATGCCCTCCTTTCTTTCTCTCTGTTAGAATTTCTCTCTTTACACACACACATACACACACACAAATCTTACTCTTGCCAGCTCACTTCAAATCTCTCCCCACCTCCAACTACCTAAAATCGTCCAGACTCACACTGGACTAGGTCTTGTCTGTCTTGCTTCTAATCCTTTTCTCTGCCTCTACTCACCCTCAGCCTTGTCTGGTGCAAAGCAATCAGGTACACTCAGCTCCTTTCAATTCCCCCTTCACACATGGTTCTGATTCTGGGTAACAAAGACTTGGGAAGAAGGCGACACAGAATTCTCCTATGGCCAGGGGAGGGGGAGAGACTTGGAATCCTCCCACTCAATGTGTTTTCCTGCCTCACCCTGCTCTTTGTGGTTGTTGCATGGTATGATGAGGGCGTCTCTGGAGATGGTCTTGCTCTTCTTTGGGGGACAAGTAAAAACTGGTAGCTGAGTGATGTTCTGTGTGCAGGAGGTATTTTCACAGAAAGAAATGAATAGACCTTGTGAAGAATCTCAGCCAGAATTGAGTTTAATGACACATTTTCCTTTATCCTCATCCCTGGCATGGTGAGAGAAACCTTGGTCGGGTTCTCATACCACACACAGAAGGAATGCTCAATTTGCTGCTTTTGAGTGTGGTGCCAAGGCAGGGCAGAGGTAAGGATAGTGGTTAGCATTTTAGTAGGTTTGGACACAACAGAGCAAAGACTGCAGGGAAAAACAACAAAACATAAAGCCTTTGGTACGCATCCTGCTTTTAGTCAAATGGTAGAATGTGAGCCAAGGGGGTGCTTAGTTTATTTGTTGCCTCCCAAGTCAGTATGGCTTATGTGCTGCTAGTTGTAACAGCTTCCACAGGTAGCTTTTAAAAGACCAGATTGTCTCATGTCCCTTATCTTCTCAAATAACTTTCTCTGGCTGCCCACTGCATATGGAATACAATCCATATATCTCAGAAAGGCATTTAAGGCTTTCCCTGAGCTAAGGTGACATTCTAGGTTTCTTTCCCATTGAATATATCACTCTTAGGAACCAGGACTACAGGTAACTGGTGACCTAAACCAAAAGACTTGGCCACAGAGTGAATACCAGATGAAAGTGTGACCATTGATGAGAACCATTCTCCAGTGAGTTGGACAGAATGAAAGGGAATTCTGATGCCTACTGATGTGATTGGATCAGACCAATAAGTTAGTCCCCTTGTACATCTGTTTGGAGTACTTGGGAAGACTCAATAGAGGGGTTTTTTGGTCCTTCCCATTCATCCTATGATTATCTACCTTCTGATTTTCTTGTTTGGTGAGTGTATTAACTATCTATTACTATGTAACAGATTATCCCAAGACTTAGTGACTTAAAACAAAATTTATTGTCTCATACTTACTGTGGGTCAAGACTCTGGGCATGGCTTAGCTGGGTCCCTGTTTCAGCATCTCTCAGAAGGTGACAATCAAGGAGTTGGCCAATGTCATGTCAAGACTTGACTAGGGAAGGATCTGCTTCTAAACTCACTCACTTGGATATTGGCAGGATTCAGTTCCTTACAGGATGTTGGCCAAAGCCATCTTCCGTTGCTTGCCATGTGGGCCTGTTCGCATAAAACAGCTCACAGTGTGGCGGCTTGTTTCATCAGAGTGAGCAAGCAAGAAGAACCAGAAAGAGAGAGTGAGAACAAACAAGATGGAAGTCATAGTCCTTTATAACCTAATCTCAAAAGTGACATTTCATCACCTCTGCCATATTCTATTAATTAAAAGCAAGTCACAAAAATAAGATAAAATAAAAGCAAGTCACTAGTCCAGCCCACCCTCCAGGGTAGATCAGGAAGAAGGGTCACTGGGAGGTATTTAGAAGCTGCCTGCCACAGTGAGTGAAATGGTAATGTTAATCTATTTGAGAAACCAGGGCATAGATTGCTTATTTTCCTGAAAATGCATCTCTTATAGGACTTTAAAGATAACACAATTTTTGGGGCGCCTGGGTGGCTCAGTTGGTTAAGCGACTGCCTTCGGCTCAGGTCATGATCCTGGAGTCCTGGGATCGAGTCCCGCATCGGGCTCCCTGCTCAGCGGGGAGTCTGCTTCTCCCTCTGACCCTCCTCCCTCTCATGCTCTCTGTCTCTCATTCTCTCTCTCTCAAATAAATTAAAAAAAAAAAAAGATAACACAATTTTCCTTGGACCACCTCTCTTGCATCACGTTTAAGGTCTGAGTTCGTATTTTCCTCTGCACATAATGCACTAAAGAGAGATGGCATGTTCTCTCTTGCTTTCTAACTGAAAAATCTGCTTGTGACTCAAGACATAATTCCTGCCTTTCAGGAGGTTACCTTCTGGGAGACAAATGCACAAATAAGGTCTAATAAAGGTAGAATGTGAAATATTAATGAAATAGAATATGCAAGGAGGAACAAGGAAAAATATCTATTTGAGATTAAGAACTTTGGAAGTTGTGGGATCTGAACTGGGCATCCATTAATAGTGAAAAGTGAAGAGTTGGGGGAAGGACATTCTAGCTCTTGGGGGATGGAATGAGAAAGGTTTAGAGCTGCAAGAGCCTGGGTCTTGACTGGGAGTGGCTAGTATTTGCATGTGGCCGCAGCTGGAATCTCAGGGTCCCTGAGAGAAATCAGTGCTGTGGAAAGTGGACATGGAATAGTCAATTGAGACCAGAAACGCCACCTGAAGGTGTTTGGACATGTTTTCTGCGAGTAAGAGCCACTGAAAACAAAGGAATCTCATGTCCCAGACAACTCTGGGGGCTGTGTGAAAAGCAGATTGTGGAAAGAGACCAGCAGCAAAAGTCAATTAGGACACAAGTAGTCCAAATAAGAGATGACAAGTGCCTAAATCTTGGTAGAAGCAGTGGGAGTGGAGGTGAGGAGACAGGATTTATGTTTCTATGTTTTTCCCTGAATATAATATGTCATCAATTATAAGACACACCATTTTGTGAAATACAACTAATTGAAAAAAAGCTGCCAATTAAATTATGGCAGAGCACTAAGATACCAGCAATGGAAAGATGCATTTTTATCTCAGAGGTTAAAAAAAAAGTACATTGTAGAATTGATAAAATATGGTAAATATTCTGAGGAAGATGACATATACATTTTGGACTCAAACAACCTGGAGGATAATGATGCCATTAATAGGAATCATGGGAGCAGGGGATGAGAAGAGGGTTCCAAGAGAAAAGATGAATTATCTTTTGGACATTTTGAGTTGGCTATATCTAAGAGGTATTCATTCATGTGCAGATGTCTGGCAGACAACTGGAAATGTTGGTTTGGAACTCAAGGAAAAAGTTATAAAGAATTGGGCGAGGTTAATGAATGGATTATTTTGAAGTTAAATCCTTATGCTTAAGTATATATGAAGACAAATTACTTCTTTTTCTAAAACCACAAGCTTTGAATCTTTTCTCTCCCCAAATTATAGTCTTATCTTTGGAGTGTGTGAGCTATGTTGGCAGAGATAGTGAGGAGGAAGGAGAGGTGTTGAAATTAGTTGGAGACCACAGGAAGAGGCATTAGCAATTGCACTTAGATGGGAAAATCATGACAGATCATGGCTTAGAAAGATCTTCATATAATTGACAATTTATTGAAATGTGATATCCCACCAATCTCGCACCTTCTAACTTCTCATCTTCCTTGAGACTTCCCTCTTAGTACTAGGTAGGCAGGTTAGTTTTCTAGGGTTACCATGACAGACTATCACTGTCTGGGGGGGCCTAAGTAACGGAAATGAACTTTCTCACAGTTCTGGAGGCTGGAAGTCTTAAGATCAAGATGAGGGCAGCGTTGGTTTCTTCTGAGGCCTCTCCCCTTAGCTTGCCCACAGCCATCTTCGTATGGTCTCCCCTGTGTGTGTGTATGCGCGCATGTGCTTGTCCATGCCCTAATCTCTTCTTAGAAGGGCACCAGTTATATTGGATTAGGGCCCACTCTAATGGCTGCATTAACGTAATTACCTTTTTAAATACCCTATGTCCACATCTAGTCACATTTCTGAGTTACTGGGGCTTCTGACTTCAATATATATAAATGGGGCAGGGGGATACACTCATCAGCCCATAACAGCACGTAAGCCAGCCGAGCACTTCAATTCTTATTCACATGTGTTATGAATGCCTAGACCTATTGGCTAAAATCCTCTTCATGCACCAGAAATTATTTTTCCAGACTTGTTTCCATAATTATTTTGTGTCTTTGCCGGGGTGGAAGGTTATATATAGCAGTGCTATAAAACTTTTTTTTCAAGTTTTTTTCCCCCTTCCTGTCCCTGGGGGAAAAAAAAACAACCAAAAAAAACCATTCTTTGAAGAAAGAAGCCACTTGTTCTCCCTTATCTTTCATTGGACAGTGTTTAGTAGTTTGTGACATTACATCAGTTCCTCATTCTTTTCCCCTCAGGAACAGACCTTCAATTAGGAACTGTGAGGAAAAAAATATATAATAGCAGGAAATGCATATTTTAGCCTAAGTTTTACTTCTTCTATTTTTTTTTTTCATAGTCCTAGCTTACCTCAAGAAGAAATTTCTGTGGAACCAAGTTTTATCTTGTACTCCAAACCTGGGGTTATAGGGGTTCTGTTGTTTGACAACAGGAGAAAATTTCACAAAGCATTGTATGAAAGGGTGAAACCGTGCTAGACTCGACCAGTACTTCTCCTAAAATGTGCCATAATCTGAGATTGTTTTTGTAGGAAGTTTGTCTTGGCAAGAATTTCAAAAGAACTTGCTAGACACCTCTCTTGTAATTAGCTGGTTTCCTGCTAGAATCTTGGTTCTCCCCCTCATCTCAGTGGGTCCAAAAATTAGCCTCCCCCTCCGTCGTTCTCTCCCCAGTATAAAATATTGCATTTCTGAGTCAGTTGGTTGTTACATAATTTATCACTTGTTGATAAATTAATTATTGATTTATTAATTGTTGCTACTTAACCTTGTTCAGTTTGAAGTTTTGATTGGACTTAAATATGTTCCCCACTTACTCAGAAAACAAAAAGATGACTGATAGGATTTTATGAGAATGGTACTTCACCTCTGTGATCCTCCTCCCTAAAACCCATCACCCTAGTCTGACCATGAGAAAAATGTCAGACAAACCCAAAATGAAGTACAAAATACCTGACCAGGACTCCTCCTAACTGTCAAGGCCATCAAAAACGATGAAAGTCCGAGAAATAAAGGAAGTCCAGAGGAAGTTAAGGAGATAGGATAGCTAAAAATAATGCGGTGTCCTGGATGGGATCTTGGAACAGAAAAAAAGCCCATTAGTGAAAAACTAATGAAATCCAAATAAAACACGGAGTTCAGTTAATAGTCGGATCCCAGTGTTTGTTCATTAGCTGTGATAAATGTGTCGCATAGCAGTGTTAAATGTAGAGTGTGGGTTATGGTGAGACTCGTACTTTCTTTGCAGTTTTCCATAAATCTAAAAACTGTATTGAAATAAAAAGTTCATTTAAAAAATAGAACGAAGATAAAGATAAAATAGAGCATAATGCATGGAAACTATAAAATAGGCAAAGAAGCACAGAGGTTATTAATAAATATTGAATGTCAGCCTAACATTTGATGTATTGGTATCAATAAATGGCAGTATATACCAGTGAGTCAGTTGGCATATCAATCTAATAAACTCTTATAAATGATGAATTGGTTGTAAACACTGTGTTTTATAGCATTTGAAAATTCCAAATGGTAAATCCACACGTGAGGTTTCTGTTCACATATTTCAGGATCCCCGTTTTTAGAATCTGCACAAAGAAATATTTCATGTCCTTTAGGGAGGTTTAATAAAAAGCAACAGGTGGGAAATGGGTTTTGCAGTAGCGTGAACAGTCATAACCATAAATATCAGTACCTCAGAATTATACCAGCAGAGGACCGTAAACACATTAATCACCCAACAGGGCAGAAATTCCATTCTCAGATGTCATCTCAATTTCAGGCACAAAGATTAAATGCCTACATTTAAATGCAAAGCACAGAATGGATATGATGATTCTTTATTTTCGTGGGGATTCATGGAGTGAGTTCACCGGTTTCCTCATCTATACAATGGGGTTGGTAAATCTCCTCTCAGTATTGTGGGATTGAGTGAGAGGACATATATAAAATGCCTAATATGGTGGATGGTACATAGTAGGTTTCCAATGAAATTGTATCTGTGCTTATTATCTATTATGTTCACAATTATTACGATGGCTTTAGAAGTCCAGAAACAGACTCAGAAAGGCAGTGACTTGCCTGGGGTCATGCAGCTACTGTGTTCCAGAGTCAGGAATTGAACTCTTGTCCCTCAGGACCTGTGCCAGGTCCGTGTGGACCGATAGCCTCGGGTGCCTATCGTGCACTAGTGGCTGTCACAAAGTTCTCCGGCAGAATTGCATTTGGGCATCTCCACCTCTTGGGGATTCTGTTCCCTTCCTCGGAGGGAGCAGAATTCTCCGCCTCCCTCCCCAATAGGTGTGGCAATCACGCTCTCTTCCAGTAAGTTCCCTTTCACTGCATCAGCACTTCAGGCTGCTGCAGCCTGCTCCTGGGCAGAGCTGGGTTTGCCACGCTGGGGACGGGTTGGGGAGAGGGAATGTGAGGGAAGGTTGCAGCTGCTGTGTTGGAGCCCCAAGGAGAGATGCCCCACCCACCTCCCAGGGTGGGCACGCTGGAGTTTAATGCAGAGCAGGAGGACGCGTGGGCGTAAGTAAAATCCATCATGTATACATGTTATGGCTGTCCGTGAGGGAAGGAAAGAAGTGTTAGGGGCTAACACTTGGTTAAAAAAAAAAAAAAAAAGGTCCTTTTTATACACCTTCGGTGTGGCTAAAATATGATCACAATTACTTTCCTCTGGAGTTCACCTTGTCCCCTGATATTCCTACTACCTGTTGCTTTTTTTTTTTTTTTTAAGATTTTATTTATTTATTTGTCAGAGAGAGAGAGAGCGAGAGAGGGAACACAAGCAGGGGAGTGGGAGAGGGAGAAGCAAATTCCCTGCTGAGCAGAGAGCCCGATGTGGGGCTCGATCCCAGGACCCTGGGATCATGGCCTGAGCCGAAGGCAGATGCTCAACGACTGAGCCACCCAGGCGCCCCTACCTGTTGCTTTTTAATGAAGTCTTTTTTTTTTATTCTCTAAGGGAAAGCTTGTTTTTTCTTTTGGGGTGTGCCATGGAAGACACATAGACATATCGTTTGGTCAAAAGAAAGAGGACTTTCAAGAATTTTGTGAATTAAAAGCAACTCTGCTACATCTTAAAGATTTATCCCAACAGTCCTCTGGGTCTCCGCAGCACGTGGTGTCATGGGGAAAACACGACTGTGTACATCTGAGGTGTGGTTTCACCTGAGCCCCCTCTCACACTCTGTTCCGGTTTCCACCGACCCCTTTGCTTTCTAAAAATTTCCATTTCTGAAAATGAGAAGGGAAAGAATCGAGAAAATTGGGGAGGGGGGCTTCTAAAGACGCAGTGAGTCTGAGTTCAAGGGCCGCTTCTCCCAGCCTAGCCCTGCTGGAACCTTGTCCTTCAAAGTCAGTATTTATTGCAGGCCGGGGAAGGAATGGAGGTTATTTCTGGGCAGTTCTCTAATAAAACCCTGTCAGACCTGCCTGAATGCTAACAGCTTCATGGCACTGGTTATCTAGGGGAAGGAAATTTTCCTTAGTCAAATTTTTGAGGCTGGGTTGAAAACCAAGCTGAAACAGAGCCTAGCGAATCCCCATGGCAAAATGATTCATCTTCGTAGAGTTGGAAAATCTATTTTTATCACCTTTATTCAGCCAACTCCTCATTTTTATTCCCTCACCGAACGGCTGCTATTTCCTTCATGGTGCTGGATACAGCAAATGTCTCAGGAGTCTGAAATTTCCCTTCGGGTCGTTCCCAGCGGGGCTGATTCAGCAGCCCCGGGGAGCAGGGGATTGTTCTGCACCGCATGGGTGGGTTCTGCACCACGGGAAGGTCAGACTGAACAGAGGCTGCACGCGTCAGCAGCCTGCCTTTTACTCAGAGAATCTGCCTGGGCTACGTGCCACTCTGCCTCCTGCCTTTTGTAGAAGGTGTGTTCAGGGGAGTCCTGCCAGCCCAGGAGACCTCTCCGAGGGTGGGAGGAAGGGGCAAGAATATGCCACTCTCTCTCTGGCTTGCCTTTTTGACTATGAAGCAGGGCCCGGCAAGGTTGCCAAGGGACTTCCAGACACCATTTTATTCATTTCTTTAGTTCCATTCAGATCTCTGTCTGTGCCATCCCAGGCTGTGGCATCTTGCCCCTGGCTCTTGCTAGAGTTCCATAGAAGGCTGAGAGGAGGGATGGCTGTTTCCGGTAAGGGATTTTAAAAGATAAAGACAAGGAAAAAGAATGCTTCTTCCTGAATTTCCTAGGCTAACAGACTCTGCGTGCTTACTGCTTGAGAGATGTGGCAAATGGCAACGGGGAAAGCAACAGGAATGTGGCCTGTGACATAGAAACAGGGTTCATGGCTGTTGGGGGTGTTTGCAGCATCTGGCGTATAACAGGCGCTCAATAAAGGTTTTATTGAATGGATGGCCGGGATATAATTCCTCACAGCCCTCACTTAGTCTTCTTGACAGCTGTTTTTCAGGAGGCCGTATGGTGCCGTGATTAGGGGCTGGCATTCTGGAGTCAGATGGCCTAAATTCAAATCCTGGATTTGCAATTTAGCTGTGTGCTCTTTGGCAGGTTTAGGAAATCATTTGAGGCCTCTGTTTCCTCGTCTGTAAAATGGGAATAATATAGTCATATAGTATATGGTTTTTGTAAAGATTAAACTAGTTAATATAGGTAAAGAGCCTAGAAGTTTTCCTTTGATGTGGTTCCAGATATGAAGAGGAGAAAAAGCAGGACAAGGAAGGGGAGGGGAGAGGAGATTGGTTATTGGGATGCATTTGGGAACTTTTGAGATTTTTGACCCTGTCTTTTGGGTTCAATAATTCCCTTAAACCTGGATTTCAGTGATTTACAAACCCGCCTTTGCTTGGTACAGAGAATAACTTGAGAATAAAAGAATAAAGTGGAATTTAAGAAAAAAAAGATTACTTCTAATCTCTCAACAAATAGTTACTAAGCTCCTGCCCCATGCCAGGTACTAAACTAAACATGGACTATTCAGTATTGAAACCAACACAGTCACAGATGCTGTGGGTATAGACTCTGGTGGGCACTAAGAATTCATTGGCTCAGGGAATACAGCTGCTATGTTCCTTTTTCTCTGTTAAAAAAGTATGTTGACCTAAAACAATGATGTGTTCAAGCTTGGCACCCAACAACAAGTGAGGGGTAAGGAAGTAGGGAGAGTTGTATGCATATGGAGTGATGCACAAAGCCCAATTCTATGCTGCAAGGTAGGTAGGCATGGGTATTGGATTGACCCATGAAACTGGAGGGGAATCCAAAGCAGTGGTATGTATAATCAGCCTCTGGAACATAAAGGAACACAGATAAGTCGTGAAAGAATGAGAGAACCAAAGCAGTTGTTACAATGATATGAAGTAAGAGCCATTAGGCCCCAAGAGTCTCCAAGCTCAACTTTGAAAGTATAGATTAGAGAAGGCTGGATTCCTTCTCCCTTTTCAGCTTCCGGTACCTCCATGGCAGGTGGGCTTCTGCTTGGTCCTTTCAGAGCCTGGAGCCTCACATCTCTTAGAAATACCGGGATGTATGTGAGCTACTTATCTCCATCTGGTTTTGCCAGTTTGTAGGACACTCATATTTTAATTTGGAGAGTCCTTTTTCTTGACTTTGGAGAACTTCTGCAGTGATGCGTACCTTTGCTAGATCTGGTTTTGAGTGACGATTTTATCCTTAGATGTCCTACAGCCCAGACCTGGGAAAGTCAGTTAGTGTGATTTGTGGAATGGAATAATTAACAGTTTTTCATTCCACTTTCATCCTGGTGACTGGATTAATTCCTGGGGTCTCTGTTTTCCGTAAACAGTCATTTCTTCCACAGCAGCTGTCTGTAAAGAAACGGAGCTTATGAAATGAGTGGGACATGGCTGTGTTCAATTCTTTCTGTTTGATCCCCATGTAAGCTTTGGCAATGATTTCCACAGCGTTTTTGTGGGTGCTGCCGGAGAAGGAGTTTGGTAAACAGCCCCCTGGCTATTGTTGGCCCGATCCCTGCAGATACCATAATGGATACAACTTGAATACTCACGGAGGTTTCCCTGCCTTTCCCAGAGCTGACCCCAGCACTGACATCTGAGAACCTGACCTGAGCCATAGTGTAAGATTAGCAGCAGCTGGGAGCTGGCCTGTGTTTGCCAGCTTATCTCGGCTGCTCTGTGCTGGAGTGGAGTTCTGACTGCATCAAGTTTCCTTTCCTCTTATTGCACATCCAAGGATTTTCACCCTAGCCCTGAGTCCGCTGGAGTCTCTTCTGATAGACTCTCATTTCATCTTTGTCCTTTCTGTTTGAGTTTTCACTCCCAGAATGACTAACCAGCCTTAGAGGTCCCTAACTTACTGATTTTATCCAGACTCTACTACTGCTGCTATATTTTGCTTTTAGGCATATGGAGAAGCCTAGGAAATTCTATATATAGATATATGTAGTCTATAGATAAAGGTTTGTGTGTGTGTTTAAAGGGTTTGTTTTTGTTTTTCTTTAAGATTTTATTTATTTATTTATTTGACACAGAGAGAGAAAAACAGTGAGAGAGGGAACAACAAGCAGGGGGAGTGGGAGAGGGAGAAGCAGGCTTCCCGCCGAGCAGGGAGAGCCCGACATGGGGCTCGATCCCAGGACCCTGGGCTCATGACCTGAGCTGAAGGCAGATGCTTAACAACTGAGCCACCCAGGCACCCCTAAATGATTTGTTTTCTGAGAAAGGACTAATGGTAGGAGGTTTTTGCTCTCAAACTATTCAAACAAGGTAATTGAGGACTAAAAATTTAAATAAATGAAATTAACAATAAAAACCTGTAGAAAAAAAAAGAAATACCTAGGAGAAAAATTGATTTAAGTAGACTTGTAAAACAGAAAGGGGCGGGAGAGAGGAAGGAGAAAACTGATTGGCTGGCAACTGAGCATCCTTTTGTTTCCTGACTTTTTTTTTTTTTTTGCCCTTCAATAGCCCATGCTACCTATTTCCAGAAGTTGACCTATTTTCCCCATTTCTCTCTTGTTCCATTACTGTAAAACAAATATTTGTAAGGTTTCTTGCCACATGGTTATTTCAACTGTATCCAAAAATCCATCCATAGCTTGCATTTTATGATACTGTAAGCAAACCTGACCTAGCCATTTTCCTATGTCAGAGGACAGTCTCACATCAGTGCAGGGATTAACAGTAAGAGAGAAAAACTTACTGTAGTGTGCTTAGATGAATGAACTTCAATACAGTGAAAAGAAGGTAAAATCTTAATGGAATCTCACCATTACTGCTAAAGAATTAATCTGTTTTGATGTTGGCAAAAGTGACCACCAAATATAATGGCCAAGGGATCAGCTGACTTTCAAGAAATAATGGTCCTATCTTTGGTATCATCAACATGTTTTTTAAATGACATGTTGATTTGATGAGAGCAAAAATTTGTGATTTGTGAGGGAGAAAGTAACCCGTGGGACCATGTCTAAGAGATGCAAGTGTTTATTCTACTGGTGGATCCAGCATTTCCATCCCCAATGAGGAGTATTTGTTCCTAAGACAACTGCTGTCCTTCAAGCACAGAATGTCTGCCTCTGCTAAAGGTATTTCATTTTTCCTATAAATATACGATTGTATATTTTTATGTATTTTAATAGAAATATTTTAACCTATGTTTAAAGATGTAAATATAAAAACACAAAACACATGAAATAGATGTAGTACGGTATTAGGGACATCTTTGAGCTACTTCATGCATAGACAGTGTTTTGTCCCTAAGAGAACTTGAATTTTAAAAAGTTGGATTTTTCGTGAAATATACTCAAACAAAACAACACACCAGATTTAACATGTGACAATTAACCTTTAGGTCTGTTCTGTCCCAAATTGAAGCTTTCTTCTTTTTCTTTGAGTGCAGGATCAAGGCTAGGGTACTCTCCAGTAGACTGAAATGTATCCTTGTGATCATTCTGTCTGCCTTATGAGCATGATTAGTTGGACAGCAGATGAAGGAATGTTGTCACCATCTCAGTTTTTCCATCTCTGTCTGAGTTCCCCCTGCAGGCTTCAGAACCCCAGAGGAGTGCTACACTCCGGGGTCCTGATGTCTTGGCCAGGTTTCTGATGAAAAAACAAAGGCATTTCTGTGTCATACTTTTATAGAGAGCATATGGTGTGTATTTATTTTGTGATAGGTTTTTATCACTTGGTAGAAAGATGTTACTGTATTTGAAGTGAGCGATCACTCTCCCCTCCATCATTTCACAGATCCTAGTTGTTTTTTCACATGGGTGACGGATTTAGGGGCACGTCGACAAGACTGCCAGGAAATATTTCCTCTCTAGACATTGACTTTGTATCTTTTTTATCTGAAATTCAACCTTTTTTTGCCCATGGCCATGCTTTCCGCAGCAAATAACACGGTGAACTCTTGGTCTTGTGTTTCTGACTCCGCACCCCTGCCCCTCCAGCCTCCTCAACTCCAACCCATGATTATGCTGGATGCTTTCTGTGTTATGCTTTGGCTTGTAATGGGCCAGCTGAAAGATAAACTGCTATTAAATAAATCTATGACCCTTTTGAAAACAAATAGAGCTGTTGAAAGAGTTGAAGAACATAGTGACTCCTTGAAAGATGGTCAACATTCTTGAACCCTTTGACTAAAAATGAATTTTCTTGTGTGTGTGTGTGTATACTGGTTTTATAAAAAAGAACCTCAGTAGCAAGATATTTGAAGCCTTGTGTGTTCTTAACCTTGCAATGTTTTTCTTGGCAGGACTTGAAGAAAACTTAGCGGTCATCTATTTTCTGCTCCTGTTGAGGGGAGCAGCTGGAGTGGGAGACTCTGGGGTGGCAGGGAGAAGCCTGCAGAGCAAAGAGAGGCCCAGGTGTTGCTGGGGGCCCAATGCTTACCTACTTAACTCCACTGCCTTTACCCTGCTCCCCAAGGTGGAGTCTTTCTTTTCTTTTTATCTTTTCTCATGTGTCTCCATTGCCGTGGGGCTGGAGCACTGGAGTCTACCGTGGACCACACACATCCCCTGTTGCCACCGGGTTCATCTCTGGACCCTAGACCAGCCTGCTGCCCTTAGGATGGTTACACTTCCTCAGGAGCCTCGTTAATCGGTGCTGAGGCAGCTGATTGGGACTGTGCAAGCTTTTCTGTCATGGGCTTAGCTCTCTGTGGGACTCCCCTCATTGCCTGACTTCCCTCTTGGGTCTTTGATCTAAACTCTGGCTGCCAGGTAACCAAGACGCAGCCATTTGACTTGGTCTCTCTCCCCTCTTCTGTCTTGCTTCCATCCTGAAAAAAACTGCTCCGAATTGGCACATGCCTATGGGGACTTTGGTGTCATAACACAGGATACTTCACTCCTTTGTGTAATCTCAGAGTTACGCCAATATAAGGGGGAAACAGATTTTGTTCACCATCCTGAGTTGTAGTGTGATGTGAATTGGAATGCTAAGAGCAGCTTAGAGATATTTTTAGCAAAATGAAATATTTTGATGCATATCTGTCACTGAAATTTTTCCCAGATTTGCTATTTGTACCTTCTTAGCAGCTTCACAAAGGGGTATTGTATTTGAGTCGGAAGAGAAAAATATTTTTATTTCCTGCCCTTGACGTTTAGTGGAATTGATAAAAAGCATCAAGGCTCTTTGAGTTCTGGGTCTCTCCCACACACACAAAAACATTATGTAAGAAAAAACTTGAGTGGTTTTTTCCTGTTTGTCAGTATGAGGGGGGAGTTAATTGCGGAAAGTGGTGGGCAAATCAGCAGCAGGATTGGAAAACAAAGAGCTTTGCTAAGAAAATCATAGCAAGTGTGATTGGACAGCTACCATGTCATCTGGCTCTCAATGTAATATTAACCTTGACTGATGGCTTTGACTTCCCCCCTGCAGGTTCATTCAAAGGGTCTTTTACTTGTGTATATTCATGAAAAGAAACAGGTGCAGCTTGAGCTGTAGGGTGTTGGCACTACAGTGTGTTTTACTAAATGGTTATTTAGTCAATAAATGAGCGAGTGATAGTCTCTTGGTTGATCAGAAAATACTCATTAAAAAAGTCACGGGTTTGACTTTTCAAAAAGTTAAGTAAACACAGAGCTTATGTACTTAAGCAGTTGGATGACAGAATGAGGCTTTCAATCAAGAATATCCATTTCATTTCATACTTACTTGGCATTTTAATTTTGGGGGCCATGGTTTAGATGTTCTGTTGGTTAAATTTGCCAGCACGAAGTATTAACAACGGACTGAATACTTTACAAAAAATAAATTCTTCCTGCTTGGCCCGCCTATTTATTCATTTACCAAGATTTTCCAGATGTTGCCAACAGATTTATAAGCAGACGTCTGGTGACATATTGTTGTCAATGCATAGAAGACTGCCTTCTACGTAGAGTAGAAAGAAGCCCTTGCCTTTGTCTACTTTTTCTTAAATAAGAAAATCCCAGGAGACATTGTCTGTGTTGTTGTTACACTTGTCTGTCCATGGAATGAAATCCATGTGTTGTTTTTACTTCTCCCCTTTCTCCAATGTTCGCTCCCTTTTAACACCCCTCATTCGATTTCTTTACTCCTAGGTCTTTCGGGCACTTTCACCACACTCTTCCCTTGCCTGATTTAATGGTCCACCAGCACAACATTCCGGACAATGAACAGATTGCTTCCCCTGTGGTAGATCACAGCACTAAAATAGTAGTGAGCTTTAGTGCAATTGCAGCAAAAATTGCTCTCCTGGGTCAACTCCATTCTTCCTCTACGCAACTCCATGTTCTGTTAGCCACAGAAATGCCAAGAGTTTCCTCCCACCCACCCCCCGCCCTGCCCCAAAGTAATTCCTTAAGGTCTTCACTGTATTTATATCTCCCTGTCAATGTGGGTCTTTCATACTGAGAGAGACTAAGCTTTGCAAATGGACTTTTTCTTTGCACTTTCTCCTTCCCATTATTATTTATTTTATTGAGGTATAATTGACATGTAATATTGTATTAGTTTCAGGTATACAACATAATGATGCGTTATTTGTATATATTATGAATGATCACCACAGTAAGTCTAGTTACCGTCTGTCACCACACATAGTTACAGAATTTGTTTTTCCTGTGATGAGAACTTTTAAGATCTACACTCTTAACAACTTTCAAATATGCAATACAATATTATTAACGATCGTCACCATGCTGTCCAATACGTCTCCGGGACTTACTTATCTTATAACTAGAAGTTTTTACCTTTTGATTCCCTTCACCCATTTTGCCCACTCCCCACCCCCTGCCTCTGACAACCACCAATCCTATTATTCTTTTTTTTTTTTTTAAGATTTATTGATTTATTTTAGAGAGCAGGGTGGTTGGGGGGCAGAGGGAGAGGGAGAGAAAGTCTTAAGCAGACTCCACGCTGAGCCTGAAGCCTGATGTGGGGCTGATCTCATGACCCTGAGATCAGGACATGGGCCGAAACCAAGACTGGAACACTTAACACTTAACCAACTGTGCCACCCAGGCGCCCCCAGTCCTATTATTCTTAAAGATGTTAACTACAGAGGCCCAGATTTCTCTTCTGGGTTAACCACTTCCTGGTTAGGTGACCTTGGGCTAGTTATTTAACCTTATTCTAAACCTCAGCCTTCTCATCTATAAAATGAGGAACAACCATAGTACCAGCCTCATAAGACTGTTGTAAGGGTTAAAATGAGCTAATGCAGGTAAAACTAGTATGTTTACCTGGTGCATAATACATGCTCAAGAAAGGTAGTAATGATATTGGTGCTAATACAGATGGTAGTCATTTAATCCTTCCTGAAACCTCTATTTTCTCATCTGTAAAATGGCATGGTAATGGTACGTACCTCACTGGTTAGTGAGAAATAAAGATATATGGCTATGGATCAACTTAGTGTGTTGTCTGGCATCTTATATGCTCTCAGTGGTGGTGGTGGAGACTCTCACAATGATGTAGATTCATGATCCTTCTCCTGTTTATCTCTACTCTTAGTTTAGTTTCAGGACCTCATGGATAACTTTATGGCTCAAAGTGTAAGCCTTAAACAAAGTCACTTTGAGCAAGGCACTGGCTCTTTCTGTTTCTATTACCCATTGTAAAATGACAGTGTTGAACTAAATACCCTGAATAGTCTCTTCCTCTGAAGTATTTTAACAATGATCAGTCCATCAGTCAACTCAATTTTGGAAAATACCTCTTAATGAGAAACTCATCCAAAAGAACTTCTTTGCCCTCTACCACCAAAGACCTTACTAAACTAGTCTCCATCATCTCTTAGTAAATTTTCTCTTATTTAAAAAATCAGGCTGTTTTGTTTATATCAGTTGGCCCTATACAGAAGTGTGGCCAATCAGTCTCTATTTTCCAAAGCCATTCTCATTTCTCATAGTTATACTTTTAATCTATAAACTCTTGGCCAGTTTCACCACAAATTAAATCCTGATGCCTTTGAGATATATCCATTTTGAGGAAGAGTATTTAATTTTGTCTCTTTGCCAATGGCTACTCTCACTTTGTTCTACACCCCAAACTCCCATTCAGGAGAATAGACATGAAAAACTGGTTTCCATTGCAATCTCATCACCCCCGAGGTAGGAAGACTAAGTATGAAGTATGGTTTCAGGCCAAGAACATTGAACTGGAATCCCAAAGACCTGGACTGCAGTCCACTCTCTGCCCCCAGAGCTGAGGTTGTGGAAATAGTACAGTTACTGTTGCTTTAGTCCTTAGTTTTCCCATCTGTCAAATGAAAGATAGGACAGAAGGATCCCTAAGATTTATCTGCCTCTGAAGACTAATGGTCCCTATCCCTTCCCATTCTATCTCGTACTATTTTGTTTTGTTGTGGCTTATTTTTATTTGTATTGGAATAAGGTTATAATTGACATGCAATATTATATTAGTTTCAGGTGTACAACATAGTGATTCATTATTTGTATATATTACGAATGATCCCCACAATATCACCACAGTAGGTCTAGTTAACATCTGCTCCGTACTTAGTTACAGGATTTTTTTTTTCTTGTGATGAGAACTTTGAAGATCTACTCTCTTGGCAACTTTTTTTTAAAGAGAGGGGTAGGGGAGGAGGAGCAGAGGGAGAAGGAGAGAGAGAATCTTAAGCAGGCTTCACGCCCAGCATGGAGCCTGATGCAGGGCTCAGTCTGAGGACCCTGAGATCATGGCCTGAGCCGAAATCAGGAGTCAGATACTTAACTAACTGAGCCACCACCCAGGTGCCCCTTTCAAATATGCAGTATGATATTTTTAACTACAGTCTCCATGCTGTATATTACATCCTGGGAGTTACTTATTTTATAACTGGAAATTTGTGCCTTTTGACTCCCTTTACCCATTTTGTTCACCCCCACTTCTGGCAAACACCGGTCTGTTCTTTATATCTATGAGCTTTGTTTGTTTGTTTGTTGTTGTTTTTAATTTCACACCTAAGTGAGATCATATGGTATTTGTCTCTCTCTGGCTTACTTCTCTTAACATAATGCCCTTGAGGTCCCTCCATGTTATCACAAATGGCTAGATTTTTCTTTTTCATGGCTGAATAATATTCTGATAGCTAGCTAGCTGGATAGATAGATCTATCTCATAATTTCTTTACCCCTTTATCTATCTGGACACTCAGGCTGCTTTCATATCATGGCTATTTTATTTATTTTATATATTTTTTAAAGATTTTATTTATTTATTTGAAAGAGAGAATGAGAGAGAGAGAGAGCACATGAGAGGGGGGAGGGTTAGAAGGAGAAGCAGGCTCCTCGCCGAGCAGGGAGCCCGATGCAGGACTTGATCCCGGGACTCCAGGATCATGACCTGAGCCGAAGGCTGTCGCTTAACCAACTGAGCCACCCAGGCGCCCCAATCATGGCTATTTTAAATAATGATACAGTGAACATGGTTGTGCATATATCTTTTCAAGTTAGTGTTTTTTGTTTCCTTTGGATAAATACCCAGAAGTGGAATTGCTGGATCATATGGTAGTTCTCCTCTTAGTTTTTGAAGAACCTCCACACTGTTGTCCATAGTGGGTGCACCAATTTACATTCCCACCAACAGCACACAAAGCTTCCCTTTACCGCACATCTTTGCCAAGACTTGTTATTTCTTGTCTTTTTTATATTGGCCCTTCCAACTAGTGTGAGGTGACATCTCATTATGGCTTTGATTTGCATTTCCCTGATGATCAGTGATGTTGAGCATCTTTTTTCTACTGTCAATATTAACTACCACTTATTTAGTACCTACCTATAAATGTCAGACATTATTCTAAGAAGTTAACATTAATTGAATGCTCATTGTATGCTAAGCACTTTACATGTATTATTTACCAACCCCCCTTGTAACCCAATAAGGTAGATACAACTAGTATCCTCCTTTTATGGATGGGGAAACCAAGACTCAGGGATGTTAGGTGTATGCTTAAAGTGACTAAAGGAGCGAGTGAATGAGTCATGGAGTTGGAATTTGAATCCAGAAGTCTGATGCCATACACTTGCCATTAGTCATTTTATTGTACATCATTCCTAAGCACTTCCTTTTTTCCCCTTTGCCTTCCTGCAACAACACTAGGAAGGATGTAATAGTACCCTCATTTTATGGATGAAGAAACTAAGCACAGGAAGGTAAAACATTTGGCCATAGTAATCCAGCTAGTATGTGACAGAGCTGGGGTTCAAACCCAAGCCAGGCTCTTACCCAGCACAACCCATGGCCTCAGTGGATTTCTTACTACTCTCATAGGTACCTTTGGGATTAGTGTAAAGCTAAGTGATGGTACATTGTTTTTTGTATTTTATTTTTTTTAAAGCATGTAAGATCGAAGCTTTTATTTATTTATTTTTAAAGATTTTATTTCTTTATTTGAGAGAGACAGAGCGAACCTGATAGAGGGTTTTAAGATTTTTTAAGCACATAACAGCCCAGATTTACTCAAGGAGCCAGGTATAAATCGCTTTGTAATCAACATTATTTATTTGCAAATAGGTTCTTTTTATTTAGTAAGATATTACAGTTTAATCTAATTCCTGTCTGATTTGTCTCAGATTCCAAATAATGCTATTTGAGTTAATAAAACTTCATCATGAACCCAAATTGCAAGAGACAACAGGCTTCACCCCCAAAATCCTTAATGCAGCTCTAATTACTTATGTCCTCAATTATTCAGTCTGCCATTAAAAATCTATTTTCTGTTTACAGGAAGATGAGACCCAAAACTTGAAACAGAATCCAGTTGGTTTATTTTTATTGTATGTCTGCCATTCAGTAGGTGCTTAATTATTGCCTGTTGGCTGAATCAATAAGGAAAAATAATTTGATACCCTTACTTCGTTTTACTCTCCAAGGCATTAAAAGAATGAATCTTCTACTTTCTAAATGATATGGAGTAAATGACTCAGGCCACCCCATCTCACCATCTCTGGGTGCATCAAGTTGGAATCAATCACACACCACTTGGCCTGAAATTTTAACTTAGAGTTGACAGGAAGTGGGCAGGCGTTGTTACTTTGCTTTTTATTGTTTGTATAAATATTAAGTGTCATGGCAACAAAAAACTAACAGCCAGATGAAGAACAGAAACATATGGAGAAATGGAAGGCAGTCTTGAAAAAGGATATTTGAAAGAAATGATGCATTTGACTTATCTTGATATGAGTGTATTGCTAACATGGTTTATTCTGTTCCTGAAGAAAAATACGGATATCACCGAGGGAAAAAAATAAAAGCTTTGAGCATGAAAATTATCAATAGAGCCAAAAGATAAATATTTTTTTTTTAATTTCTATATTTGAGGCATAAACTTGACTCTGAGTTTTCTGGCAGCCACAACAAAAAGGAAAGCATGATTAATTATGAAGGTTTTCACTTCCCAGAGACATGGTCATATTAATTGATTTTGAAAGATAAGGCTATTCTTACTATCTAGGTTTCCAAGAAATTCCTTTTATAAGTCTTTCTATAGGGGACTAACTCTGATTCTAAACACTCAGAATGTTACCTTCCTACCTCCATGACAGGAAATTGACACCATTCATGAGAAGGAAATTTTATAAAAATCATTGTTAGGTTAGTTGTACAGTTAGATAAAAATGGGGGGGAAATAGGCGTCTTTCATCCTTCTCACACTGTCTACTGGATTCGTGAGTTTAGTTGAACTTTCATAATAATGGATATTTATAACAGCCTTACCTTATATTGTCAAGCTCATTAGAGACCATGCAATGTAGTACTTGACCCTTGACATTTTCTAAGGGTGTTGCTTGGGACAAAGTAACCCTAGTAAGGTTTGCTTTTCCTTATGCAGCTATATCATAAAATTAAAAGTTGCTCTTATCAAATCAAAATGGTCAGTACCGAGAATCTTCCAAGGGCAATCTGCTTTGCTAGCATTAGGCAGTAGGAGGATACAGATATGTAATTAGAATGCTCATGTAGAGAAGGGGCTCTCGGGGAACTGTGGCACACAGGCCGGAACCAGCCCACTGCCTTTTTTTTATGGCCTGCAAGCTCAGAATGTCTTTTATGTCTTTAAATGGCTAAAAAAAAAAAAAAAATTAATGAAGAATATTTGGTAACACATGAAAATTAAGTGAAATTTTAATTTTAGTGTGTATAGATAAAGTCATCCGAATATAGCCATGCTCATTCATGTATGTACTATCTGTGGCTACATATGACCACAAAGCCTAAAATATGCACCGTTAAGAAAAATTTGCTAACTCCTGTTATAGTGGAGAGAGTACTTTCTGTGCATTCATGAGCTATGCAGAGTCTAAAAAGAAGAGCTATTTTCTCTAAGCCTGAGGGGCCTCTGCTCATGTGGCCCGTCCCTTATATCCTCATGTCCTGATCTTTAAAACATGACACCTGCTAAGCCTGGATCAGGATCCATTTGAGAGGAAAAATGTTCCAGAAGGCTGGAATCATGAGCCCAAGACCCATTCTATTCATAAATACCATCACCTTGCTCTTGAAGCCTTTCCTTACCAACTCATGTTCTCCTGGAATCAGTCTTTTCCTTGTTCCTTGCTTCTTCTTGTCCTAGGCTACTTCCCACTAATGGGTAAAAATTATAACCATGGATATTTTAGAGTTTTGTGCCACCAAATATTCAATATGTCTACCTCACCTAGACACTCAGCCTGTTATTTATTACTCCTGTTCCTTTTCTTAGGAACTTGGAAACTAGCTTTTATAAATATTTTTCTAAATATTTTCTAAGTATTTGGTTAGGTCTATGTGGCTTCTAGACCCAATAAAACAATTGGCCCTCTTGGATTCAGGGACTGGGGGGCTACCCTTGCCATCTCCCATTCATATTTGGTTTAATAAATATCTATTGAATCCCTACCATGTGCTAGATCCTGTGATATTATCTGAATGTATAAGGATGAAAAAAACAAAACAGATAAGGTTCCTGAGCTAAGTGACCTGAGTCAAACTCTCTAATATTAAGCCAGGGCAGTCCAGGCCCAGTAGCCTCAGCCTGGCAAACCTGTGATGGGGTGGTCAGCTTCTCTGGTTTCTAAGCTCAAATTCAGTAGAGCCTGTTTGTTTGATGGATGGCTCCGGTCCTTATAAAGCTCCCATTTTCTAAGAGCCAAGGTTATCGTCTTCTGAGCCCCTAAGGATAAATTAATTCTTCCATCCTCATCTTCTAAAGAAATAGAACTATTTTGCTTCCTCTTGTATATGATAGGCCATCCACTATTTCTCTTTGTATCAGTCATCTCTTTTGCAGTTAAGCTATATAAAAACCAATCACATGACCTCATGAGTGTAAAACAAGTGTTTATTGCTCGCATACCTGGGATGGTCAGCCTTGTGTCTGCTGGGTGGGCTGGGCCCTCTCCTATGTCAGGGCGGGTGACCTGGCTGTCAGCCAGGGAGGTAGGGCTGAACTGGTGCTGTCCACTTGTCTGTGTTGCCGTGGTTGGCTGTCCTCATCATGTTCTCATGCTACACAGTTCCTCCACTATTACCTCTGAGACTTAGTTCCAGGACTACTCACCTTTATGTTAGAATTTTCCTTAAAATTCGCACCCAGACCTGGATAGCTCTCATCCAGGTGTGGTTTGACCAGCTAAAAATGCAGAGGAACTTTTTTTTTTTTTCTCTTCCCCTTATCCTCTGGACACATTGCCCTGTTGATTGTTAATTTGGGCTCGGATGGCCTTAGCTTATTTAGCAGATGAATTGCACAGTTGGCCCTCATCTCGTGTCAGGCTTGAGAAAAACAAAACCTCTCAGATCTTTTTCCGTATATACTGCTGCCAAGTCTCATTCATCCTGTTGACCAAAATCTTTATCTAGTCCTTGCACTGTGTCAATTGGGTTTCGTAAAGGGTCTTTGGAATATGTATTGAAGTGGCTGAATTTGTTCATTCATTCAGTACATATTTGTCCTGTGTCTGTTGGGTGCTAGGCACTATGCAAGGAACACGAACTGACATCGTCCTTGCTTTTCATGAAATTTGTGCTCTGACTGTAGCAGGGTACGGTGGGTGTTGAAGATTTAGCAGTCAGGATTAAAAGGCATTTATCAACTTTGCTGTACCTTTTTGCTATGGGAGCCTCTCCATTCTATTTGAGAACTCCTGTAGTTGATTAAAATTCCAGTCATTGCCTTTTGATTGATAATTTGGTGAAATGTTGACACATCTGCTTGAACAAGGCATGAATAAGTTAGCGGATGTGGAAACTGTTCACAAATTTCAAAAAGCAGGTTTCTCTTGAACATTATGAACTTGATCGACATCACACTCATGGTGATGTTTATTTAGCAAGAGTCTCCTACTGTTTTCATGGGAAGTTCAAACATCTTTCCCTTGATGGGCATAATGTGTGAAGGATTTTAGGCAAGGGAGCATGTTGTGAATACTTAAACCAATCTCAGGAAAGCTTTCTGTCACTCATACTACTTGGTATGCCTGTGTTGGGGCTAGTTAAATGCCTTCCATTGGTTCTGGGCACCCAGTTAGCAACACCATCAGTCTTGCACTGACCCTGGAGCTGATATGTGAGCACCATGAGGAAGCACTACCTCCCTTTCACTGACCCAACATTCAAATACAAAACAAACCTAGGCAGAGTTCTTCTTTCATTCATTCAACAAATATCGAGAATTCACTAAGTGCTGGAAATGCAGCAGTAGGCAAAAGAGACAAAACTCCTACTCTTGCAAGGCTTATAACCTAATGGGACAACAGATAATAATAAAACCTAATAAATAAGAAAATTATAGAGTATGTTAGGTGGCCATAAAATGTTGGGAGGAGGGTGCCTGGGTGGCTCAGTCAGTTAAGCATCTGCCTTCAGCTCAGGTCATGGTCTCAGGGTCCTGGGACCGAACCCCACATGGGGCTCCCTGCTCAATGGGGAGCCTGCTTCTCCCTCTCCCTCTGCCGCTCACCCTGCTTGTGCTCTCTCTCTCTCTGTCAAATAAATAAATAAAATCTTTAAAAAAAATGTTGGGAGGAACAGCTGTAGGTTGTCCTGTTGGAGTTGTTGAATGGTCAGTGTAGACCTCCTTGAGAAGAAAATATTTTGATCAAGCATCTGAAAAAAGTAAGAAGTGAGCCATACCGCTATTGGGAAAATATAATAGCATGTAGAGATAACAGCCAGTATCTAAACCCCTGGTTCTACTTTTTTGTAGTTAACTCTGCTGTCAGCCAACCAATAATAATGGTTACCACTTTTTGACTACCTGTGTCTGACCAGGCACTGGACACTTTACATATAGTGTTTGGACTCTGCCTAGGAGGTAGGTTATATTATCAATCCCCATTTACAGTTGAGGAAACTGAGACCCAGATAAATGTAAAAGTCTCCTGTCAGAAGCATCAGTGGAGATGGGATTTGAATCCATCTGACTTTGCACTTGAACTCCCGAAGCCTTAGCAGTTTCCCTTTTACCACGTGGTTTTCCTCATGTACATAACATTGGTGGGAACAGACTGGGCAATTACGCTTTGAATCAAGCAACTTGAGGAGTGTCCTTGGAACTGAGAGATCAGGTTTCTAAGAGACAAAATTATATCACTCACACATTTGGCAAAATCTGCCTAAGGAGCCACTCTTTCTGAGAAATCTCCCCAAATAAGGCGAAGTATTTGATTTGATCATCCAGCTGGATTAGAGCTCTTTGTATAACCTGTCTACTATAAAGGCAGTCATCCTACATGAAATTCTGTTTAACTATCATTAATGACTACTGTTGGCATATCTCTCTGATTAGTGATTGCTTGACAGTCTTGACCCATAATAAACACAGAACTTTCTTGTGCTCTAATGTTGCAAACTGTATCATCATGTGGGCTTTCCTGGAGTGGTTCTCATTGTTTGTGTGGCAACTACATGAGGACAGAGGACAGAGGAGTTGCCTACTTTTATAAAGACTAGGCATGGAATAGTCATCACGCCCAACAATGTCATAAAAGCAAAGATAAATGTAAAATCATGTTCTAAACCCTATAAAAAGGGTTATATATGGCACCAACACATACTCTTTTTCTAACCCTCCCCAGGCCGACCTCATCGTCCCCTGAAAATTGATGGACTACAGACAGGTTTTAAGGGCTGCAGATTCTTAGCCTTATTGTGGTGCCTACACACGCCAGCCTGGTGGTTGGAGTTCCTCAGAGACTCCTCACGGTGCCTGGTTGTCAAATTTATTTAAGTGTAGCTGCTACATTCACATCCGACCAAATAAAATCCACCCATAAACAGTCCGCGTTTTTAGGGCACTCTTTGACACTTTGGTGACAACTTTCAGACTATTTCACTCCTCTCTAAAACAAAAAAAACAAAAAACAAAAAAACAAAAAAACCCAGCAACATCAAAAAATAAAAGAACTTCAAAACTTGTCTCTCAGAGCCATAAAGGGAGGAATGAGACTGCATCGCCCTTCCTTAGATCTTGTGGGAATTCTCTATGAGGAGGGAGGTGGGGATCTGGAGAAGTTAAGAGTTGAGCCATCATCTAAGTAAATGGCTTGGAACAACTTAGGCAGTGATTTCTGGTTATGCTCCTTCCCAGTGCAAATTCTTTCATCGGTTCCATTCCCCAGCGGGATACAATCCGTATTTTTTTTCCAGTCTTTTCCCAGCCTCATTTCCTGCTCCTTCATTCCTACTTCCCCTACCACCCAGTGCTATTACCCATCACGCCCCTTCCCTCTTCAGAGAAGCAAACTGGAAGCCATCTTTGGAGACCCAGCTCACAGCACCTCTCTGAAGCTTCCTGGGGGAATTCTGAGTGGTTTCCCACACTCCTGTACAGTTGACACTGTATTGTACTTAGGAAAGATGAATTTGTGTTCCTCTCTGAGACAGTAAATTCCGTGGAATTTAGGGACCATTTACTATCGATCCCTTCAGTGTGTGGCATAATTCTTGCTCGTGGGTGATTGAATTAATGCTATAAATGCTGTAAAGAGGAAGCTTCCTGTATTTAATTTCAACACAAGTGCTGCTTCTTTCTTTGTTAAAATTCTTGAGTTTTGAATTTCAACATTCATTTCAACAAACACGTCTTTACCATATAAAAATATGATAAACGTTTGATTTACTAATGCAGAAATTTAGGTTTGTCAAACACACATAGATTTTTGGGTTGGTCTGTTTACTTTGTATTACCCAAAAAGTCCTCATCTGTGTAGCTGAAGAAAAGTAAATCTTTTGTCTGTTTTGGGAGGTTCATTTTGCAGGGCAGAGGTGGAGTTATGACAGTACATGCTGGAAGGCAGAGGTCTTTACATTTTGTCTTTTAAACCTAGTCCTCTAAGAATAGTAGATTTTTGAATAAAATACCCTTGCTGTTTTTGTCACTAAAACATGATAAAAATAAAAGTCCAGCTTCAAGTCATCTTCTAGAAGCACCCTCAACTTCCTTCATCTCTATCTCAGATGTTCTTTAGAGCCTGTTTTTTCCTCCTTCCCCCAATCCTGTCTTGGTCCTGCTTTCTTCTAGAATCTTCCTGAACCAGCCTCCACTATCACAGCTCACCTCTTTCACATTTTCCCTCTCTTACGTCACCACCGCCTCCTTCCCTTCAGTCTACAAACCTGTGCAGCCCCTTCTCACCCTTAACTCCCCTTTTCCTGAACTGGGCTGCTTCCTCCAACTTCCATCTCTCCACCGTCTTCTTCAGGGACAAACTTGTTGCAAAAACATACTACATTTACATCATCCATTTTCTCAGCGTCTTCTCACATTTGAATGACTTCCACCATTGGATTAAACCTACTCTCTGAGTCTCCGGAGGTCACTAACTACCTTCCACAAGATTGATCCCATTGATTGATCCCTACTTGATATTGCCTTTCCTCTTGATGTTGCAACACTACAGCTTCTAGCTTCCCCCTTGTTTCCCTACAATGGGGGAGTCTCCTCAGGCCTGTCCTTGGTCCTTTTTGCACCTCTCTGTACCTCATTCTCCTTGACAATTCTGCTTACTCCTTTCATCCCAACCCCAGGTCCATAGGCCAAGGACTCCCAAGTGTGTATTGGCAGTCCCAATCTCTCTCCAGGACTTTGTTTCCTTATTTCCCATGTTCTTGACAATTCCTCAATTTCATTCTGTTGAAAATACAGTCGATCTCACAACCTGTCCCTACATCAGCGTACCTTATTTCCTTTAACAACCTATTTTTCGTAATGGTAACACCCATCTTTTCGGTTAATGTGGTTGAAGGCATTCCCAGCACTCACCCCTACATCTAGTCATCCCAAAGTCCTGTAAATCCTACTCAAGCCCCCTCTCACACATCCCTCTCCTCTTTTCTCTTGCCACCAGCCTTTGTCAAAGCTCCTGTCACACGGTGGGGATTATATTCCTCTCCTGCCCCTTCAGTACAGCATTGAAAGACTTTGAAGACTATGTGGGTCTCACTGTAATTTACTTTGTATAATTACAAGGGCACAGTGGAAGGCAACACCCTGTTAATGAGAAAAAGCTCAGGCTTCTGAGGCATACACACACTAACAAAAACCTCAGTGATCCTCTCGCCCTCAAACCTGGTTTCTTCTTTCTAAGCTTCATCCTCCTAGCCTCCCCTCTCTATGGTCTTTCCTGGCTTTGGGCACAAAACTATTCCAACTCTTATCCACCCCAGGGTATTTCAGATCTGTGAGCAGACCCAAAGGATGAATTGGATCTGTAGAGGTTGTCAAGCTCTTTCTGACCCTGTATTGCTTAATCCAGCCAACCTAAATGTGAAAGGAAAAGAAACAATACTGCCCCAACACATATTTAAATACTTTGTAAATAATTCTCCGTTCCCATCTCTCTCCCTCTGGTTTAGAAATGCCATACTTAAATTTAGTTTCGCTTCCTTGGCTATATTTTTTTTTCCAGCACCGCGTGGATTTTTCTGTAGGTGTTAGAAAATCTGACTTCCAATTAACTTTGCCACTGATTGCTTTATAAATCTTGGTGAGTCAGGGCTTGTTCATAAGTGGTGATGAAAATTTTAAAGTTCTTTGAGCATGGCAACGCATGAGCGGAATACAGATAAACTAATTAGAATGTATAGTCGCTGCACTTGTATGTGTGGTTTTGAGAAGGAGGCTGTAAATAAATATGGAGCTTTCAAGTCTTGTTTATGGTTTTCAAGGGGAATTGGTGTGCTTTATCCTGTATGACAAACTACTCTATAAAATTCTCTAAATCTCTCTTAATCTTAAATTCATATTCTTGGGTATTAAAATATGGAACAAGCATCATGAAAAAAAAAACAGAAATGGGTATTCTTCAAAAAAATTCTAGTGGCACTGACTAACTGAACTATCAGGAATTTGATAAACAAGAGACCAAAGGCAAAGCAGGATGAGAAAAGTACCCAACAATTCTGTTCTTTATACCTCCTAATTATACAGTGAAGAAATAGAAGGATGTCACAAGAACATGCACTTCAATAAACATTTGCTTGAAAATGGTATTTAAGAATCCTCAGAAATCTCCCCAAAGGTCTCTAAAAATCCTTCTGCCTGGAGAGAATTCTGACAATAAAACATTATCTGCATGTCTCACCCTCTATTATAGGCAGTGTCATTATTGCTTGCGGGCTTGGGGTTTCTTGGCTTTTGCTTCTGTGGGGGGCCTCTGAGCTGTGTTGCAGAGTATCCAGAGCAGCCTCGTCCAGGTCCCACTAGCACTGGCACTGAGCCTGGGCTGCCAAAGAGTCAGAATTCAGTCTCTGCATAAGCCACTTCCTCACTTTTTAGCCAGAACTTTTCACAAACTCGTTGATTCCTTCAAAATATATATACATATATATATTTTTTCATCTTACCACAGGTTGAGCGATGGGCGTGTACAGGGAAGTGTTCTTTCAATGTGTTGAGGGCGAGTCAAGCTTTCTGAGTTGTTATTTTTAGCTTTCCTTTGTCCCCAATAGCATTCAAAGAAGTTGGAGAGAATGTCAATTAGCGAAGTTTCTATTCAAAAGTGAAAGGAAAAGGGGAAATGTCAGTTAGTATGGTAGTAGGAGAAGAGTTTTGGTGACATATTTAAATTATTTAAATAAAAAGGAAGTGTTTTTTGACCTGTTGTGAAAATTAGCATGGGACCAATCATCCTGTCCTAAAAGAAATTAATTTAGACTTTAAATAAATTGTACAATCAGATAGCAAAATCTGTAGCTACATTTAAGATTGTTACCCCTAGTATTGGACTATGACATATTCCACTGTGGCTGTTGTTATTGGTGTAGAGACATTTAAAATGGGAAGTTTAGGCTTTTTATGGGGCTAAGGGTTTGACAGAATTACCTCATCTTAGGTAGATATTTGAATATCTGTATCAGGGAGAAAATAATGCTCTCTCTGGGCCATTGGGATGGGTTTCTAGCTTTCCCTTTCACCAGAACTGGTAGACATTTGATAGAGAAATCTTCAGAATGCTGTGGGCAGCAATATTCCACTGACAGAGTATTATGAAAGGACGCAATCCCCCAATTATAGCATTCTTAACTAGATTAAACTGAACAGCAGTGTTTCTAATAAAGGTGGATCTTTTTTCCTCTCCAGATGGAACACCAGAAAAGATTGTCTTGTCAGCTTCAAACAGTGTGTTCAAATGGGGAAGTTTTCTCTTCTACCTTTAGTAGTTGAAGGTTTATAGCATGAACTATGGAGTGTAGACCTGAGTTCGAATCTCAATGCCATCCCCTGCGACAGTGAACAAGTCCCACACCTCGCGACACTCAGTGTCTTTGGTCTGTGAAACTTAGTGGTAATACATTCAAGCTACTGTTGTTTGGGTAAAAGATGATATACAGAAAGTGGCCAGCACTGCGTGGGCACATAGTAAGCGCTCGGTGTCCTGATATCCATATGCTGTGTATGTCATTCCCTTCCAGGATAGATGTGGAGCATGGATAATCGAAGCCCCACAAAGAGCTCATAAGGTGAATGTGATAACCACTACACTGTGAAAACACGGTATCCCACAAAAAGCTTGTCAAGTAAGAGGAGTATCTCCCAAATTGAAGTAATCAGCCCAGATATTTGCAGATGGATTTTACAATTTTTTCTTGTACGAAAGGGCAGAATTAAGTTACTCATAGTGACAGATACCCAAAAGAGGGCCATTTCTTTTCTTCATTGTCCTAAATCAATATAGTTTACTGAGAAACCCTGGGGAAATTCTCAGAAACCCAATATGCCAATGGTTTGAAAAGCAACTTTGCTTTGGAGAATACCACCTCCCTCTCTCCTATCCTGCAAAAATGCACCAACATTGCTTGTGAATGCTTTGTACAGTGGTGCTCCAGCTTCCCTTGCTGGAAACCACCCACCTCCAAGTCAGGTTTAATACGTAATTGCTTTCCTCATACTAGCCAGGTGTCATCAGATTTTATTACTTACGTCCTAAAAGATCTATATTAGAGATGAAAACAGAAGAATGATGTTTTGACTACTTCCTCATTCTTTTCCATCAGGGGTCTCCTGTCCATTCCCTGGAGGTCAGGAGTGCTGGACTCCTTAGAAATCTGTCCTAGAGCAGGAGGGTCTTTGGACCCTTGATTACACTCTGTTTTACACACAAGGAAATGGTGGAGCATGGCGGCTAAGTGACTTACCCCAGGCTTTTGGACTAGCAAATAATATAACAATAACTAATATTATACTGGATGCTCATTATAGGCTGAAAGCTCTCCTTAAATATTTTATATGTTATTTCAATTACTTCTCCTAAGAAGCCTATGAGGTATAAATAATACTATTATCCCCATTGTATGGTTGGGGAATGGAGCACAGAGAGGCTTGAGGTAACATCCCCAAGATGGTAGACCTGGGGTTAGAATTCAGGGGGCTGACTCCAGAGGCTTCTCTTACCCATTTGCTCTGCCAGCAGAGCCTCAGATGGAGGCTATTTCCAGCTTTCTGTAGAGATGACTCCTGGTTCTTATATAAGCCCTAATACTCAAGGTCATTATGGTGAAAAAGAAAGGCCTGCTTTTCTGCAATTCAGGAACATGTATTCAGAAAATATGTACTGAGTACATAATATGACTAAGGGTCTGTGCTAGGTTCTGTGGGGGGAATGCAAAGAGAGAGAGATGATCCCAGCTTTGTTCTCAAAGAAGAAATGTTCTATTCTTGAAACTTCACAGTGACTTCAGTAGTGTTAGCATGAGCAATGCCACTTTTTACCATCAGCCCTGTTGAGTCTTTAGGAAATCTGAATCACTTGAAGGACAATTAGTTCCTATTAAAACAAATAAGAGAATGATGTATGAATTAAAAATGTCCCTAAATTAGACCTGGGGTAAGTGGTGGAAATTACTTGACCATGCTGTGTGGACAGTGCCTAAGAGCTTGAGTGAGTTTGCAATGATTTTGGTTTTTGAGTTGTCACCATTCTGTCCCAAGTGAGGATCAGCCACCTGAGCCAAGATTTCCTTTGTTTATGCATAATGGTGTCATTGCTCTCCATTATGGGTTGACATCTTTGGAAAGAAAGTTAGAAATAACTTGACTCCCAGGGGGAATTTAGCTACTTCTGTACCTTTTTTTCTCCCCCCCAACTTGGTATTCATTTGGGGTCTGTTCTCATTGATCCAAACAGAGTCCTATAGTTTTCAGAATTTCCCATCTCATAGTAAAAACTATCATGTAGCTTTCATACCTTTCACTAAAAAGAATTCCACCATGTTTGCTGAAGTTCATGTATCTGTTACCATTGGTACACTTGGAGTAGTACATAGTTAAATCTCCAAATCCCAGGTAAGTAATGTTGAGAAAGAGAGAAGCGGGTGTTTTGGTTCTCATTCCCGGGACAGGGCTAGGATGTGTGTGGTGGGAACTTGGGAATCACAGTATCTCTCCAGCTCTGCCTGTGCTCTCCGGACTCTGGATCAGAGTGAGGGTCTCATTCCCAGTTGTGCCCCACATTTCCACTTTATACATCCAAGGTGATGATCCAAGATCCAAGATGATGATGGTAACAACTATAAGCAACTAACATTTGGGGATATGTATTGTATACCAGGCATGACACTAAGCTCTTGGGAGTTTCTTACAAGTTCTTGGGGAGTTCTTAATCCCCGTCGCTTATCATATAGATATTCTTATTCCTGTTTGGCAGAGAAGGAAACTTGCCTTAAGTCACAGAGTTAATAAGACAGAGCCAGTGTTCAAACCAATGTCTGTCTCATTCCATCCCCTAACAATTAACCACTAAAGTAGAGATCCCTGGTGGAGAGGACACCAAGGGCCATGCCATATGGGTGGTAGCAACTGTGAGGCTTTGAGTATGGGGAAGAGAAGCTGGAAGGGAGACATGAGGAAATCGCATGATGTTGAAGGACAGTTGCGTGGAGGAAAGCCTGAGCCGTGATGTGGGCAGTTTCATGGGATCAGAATTAGAACCAATGAGGAGAAACCACTGGGAACATTATGTTGGCAGGATGTAAGAAAGAGTTTTCTGTCACATTCAGAGTTATCCCAAAATGGGCTAAAATGCCTCAGAAATTGGTCACTGCCTTTTCACTGAAGCCCTTCATGCTTAGGCTGGACAGCTCCCTGGTGAGGACTCAACCACTGTCAATCCTACCAGTCTTTGATTCCAACCAGTAATGCTTATAAGTGCCCCAAAGTGCCCATCAGAATAATTGCAAAACCGTCTACCTTCTCAGACTTCTCTGTTCTTGAACCTCTTCTTCCTTTCACCAAGTTTAGGGAACTTCCAAGGGCTTTGCCAAATGGTCCATCGTGGCACAAGGCAAGACGGATGGGTATGCCGAGGGAGACAGAAGAGGGAACGTTCAGGTTAAGGGTAGGGTGTGCCAGGGCTTGGACCCTGGCTTAGCCACTTGCTGTGTGTGCATGATGAAATTACTAAACCTCTCTGTGCGTAGGTTTCCTCATATATTGTGCTATAAATAGGGTAATATTAAAATGGAGGTGTTTTCAGGATTAATGAGTTAATAGAGTTAAGGCCTTCAGAACAGTGCCTGGCAAGTTTTGGGTGCTCTGTGTTAGTGTTGGCTTTAGAGACCTGATGTGCTTTTGACTTGCTCTCAACCAGTTTATTCAGTAATAATAATGACAAGCTCAATAGTAGCAGCAATAGTAGTTTTAGTTAAAAGCCAGAATTAAATTCCAGAGTCCATACTTTTAACTACCTACTTGGCCTTGAGTGCTGAGTTAAGCACCGTACCTAAATGATCTCGCTTATTGCTCAGGAAAACCTGGTAGGTATGTTTTATCACATCTGACAAGGGAGGAACCTGGGCCTTAGAGGGATTATGTAGCTTGCCCAGTGTCACCAGTAAGTAGGAAAGCATGATTAGAACCCAGGTCTTTCTGTGTTCATCTTTGGACATATATCTACCCCTGTGCAATAATAATAATACACAGCCTTTTTTAAACAACTCCATAATTAAGTGGCATCAGAAATGATTATGTTTGTTTCACTTCATAGGTAATGTCCTTAAGATTTTCACCTCTGACATTTACTTAACATAGGCAGTACGATGGCATTTGAGAATCAATGGTCAATAGGATCCAGTATTTACAACTAAAAGTGATCATGAAATTACAGACTCACCACAAAGCTTTCCTTATCACTCTGCAATAAATCATGTGATCTGAAAATAATTTTTGTAAAACAATTATTGAGACCCAGCTTTGGGTTCTGCTATTGTTACACACTATTTGAAACACCAAAATTACAGGACGAGAGGGGCGCCTGGGTGGCTCAGTCAGTTAAGCGACCGCCTTCAGCTCAGGTCATGATCCTGGAGTCCCGGGATCGAGTCCCGCATCGGGCTCCCTGCTCAGCGGGGAGTCTGCTTCTCCCTCTGACCCTCCTCCCTCTCATGCTCTCTGTCTCTCATTCTCTCTCGCAAATAAATAAATAAAATCTTTAAAAAAAAATTACAGGACGAGAATTTCACAGCCCCTTGAAAAGGGGTGTCATGGAATTTGACCCATATGAACACTGAGTTTGTGTATTCAAAACTGTGGTGTCATAATGTTCTACTTATATTTGGACCTAAATATCTTCAAACACCAATGTAGAAAAATACTTTAAAATGGATTATTTCTTCTGGCTTTCCTTCAGAAAGACTACGAAAAATATAATGTTGCTAAAATGAGCCCAAACATGGATGAAATTCCTATTGATGATCTAGGTTATAATCAAATATAAATTGTCTTTTTTGTCATAAAATAGAGCCGGGCTATCAGTAGAAGTGTTGGCATTTCCTGTGAATAGTAAGGAACTGTTGAAAGGCAATGCTTGACTGTGGAATTGATTGCAAGAACAAACATTAAAAGTATTTTCCCAAATTCTAGGTCTTTGAGACATGTTATTGACCTTCTGTTCAGGTTACCCTGCCTGTCTTGGCTCATTGGCAATCTCACTAAGTTTTTCTTCTCTTCTGATCTATTTGTGTTCGTATCGCCAATTTTTCATCCTGTCGACCTTCCAGATATTGATGTAATGAAAATACACATGGAATTAAGAAATTAAGAAAACGATGTTGTGTTGTGCTTCTTAACACTGTAGTAAAAAAGGAATTCTCCACCAGGGGAAATAGAAAAGAATTGACTCTATAAATATCTGAACCCAAACCAGCATAGATATTGTTTAATAATTGGCTTTGTTTCTCACTATAATTACGCGTATCACCTGTTGCCCCACTTGAGCGATGTAGAAGTTCAACAGATAAAGATCAAAATGCTCGCTTTCTTACTGATAAGAACTAGGTAGAAGACCGTGACTTTGGCCTGGCAAGTGTGCTTACTCCTCTTTCAGCTCCCGCTAAGCTAGACTTACCCAGCCAGCCCCACAGAGAACCCACGAAGCAGGCCTTCCCTGCAGGAACTGTGCTTGTGCAACCTACAGCGTGGAGGAGGAGAGAAAGCACGCTTCTTGCCAGGAGCTACGGGAAGAGACTTGGCTAAAAATGCTGTCTCTTCTCCCTTCTCGGCACTCCGATAACTCATGAGCAGGTGGCAGAAAAATGCTCATGAGCATTACTCTAATGGAGCCCCCTTTACCTGGAAACCTGAAGCAAAGGAAGAAAAGGGCCTGCCCTCAGTGAATAAATTATAAAATAAGATACAGCTGAAATCTAGGATTTTTTTTTTAAGATTTTATTTATTTGAGAGAGAGAGCGCACAAGCAGGGAGAGCAGCCGGCAGAGGGAGAGGGAGAAACAGGCTCCCCGCTGAACAGGAAGCCCGATGTGGGGCTCGAGCCCAAGACCCTGGGATCGTGACCTGAGCCGAAGGCAGATGCCTAACCGACTGAGCCACCCAGGTGCCCCCAAATCGAGGACTTTTTAAAAACCTGAACGTATCAACTACAGTACATCGTGCTTGCCAAGCAGTATAATTAACAACATACATATGCAGATTACTAGAGATGGCTTGTCAAGGTGGTAAAGTCCAGAGCCATGTTCAATACTGGGGACAGTTTCAACGATAATGGTACAGAGTAAGGTCTCCAAAAATGCCACTAAAAGCAAATTCCCACTTCTGGCTGTGCATCAGATTCACCACTGAAAAAGAACCCCTGTTGATTTCCTCATCATCAGGAAGGAGTTTATGCAGAAAAGTCCCTACGCTATTTAATCTATGTAACATTTCTCTTGCTATTACAACTGAATTTTTCTTTGGTGAGGAAAGGAGAAAACAGGCAGCCATCCTGGCATCATGGTTGAGTGGACAGCTGGGGGTCGCACAGCATTAGCCATCTGTTTGCACAACGGTGCTGTGGCGACAGGTCCCCATGTGTGATAATAGGTATGGGTGTCATGGTGTTTCTCAGTAACATGCTACAGTACCCCTAACCATGTATTCTGGGACTCCCAGAAAACAGGAGATCCCCTCTATCAGCTTGAACACTGGAAAATGGTAAGCCTGCCTGGCACTTAGAATTCTGTAGCCATTCTGTGATTTAACCAGTAGTCCGAAAGCAAAGCTCTTACTTGAAGCATTCTGGTTATAACTCTAAAAAAAACTTGATCTCCCAAGGGGTTTAAGTAAATGATCAAAACATGTGCCCTCACCTCTGCTCAATCACTGTGGACATTCTGTGGTTTCAACAAGAGCTGTTACGTCTGAAGATTAAGCCTTGCTTTTGTTCCATTCAGCCCTCTTCTTCTTAGGTGATATGGTATGCCTTAATGTTGTAATGGAGCAGATGTAAACCCATATTCGTTTCTGCTTGCATGCTTACACTTAGGCAGAGGCATTAATTTTGTAGACAGAATGAATCACGATTTTGGACCTACGCACCCAGGAAAGGAAGAAATTGTCATTCAGCACCATCTGTAACAGTGACCATTCTTGGGACATTGTGTAGCATAAAAGGTGTCCTGTAGGTAGTTCTGGGAAGTCTTGAAGGATTCAAGAATCATAAATGTTTTGGCAAGGGTTAAAACCACAGGGATGCATGGGATGGCCTAAGAATAGACGGAGAAGAGAAATCAGCTATGGGGTATGAGTGGGGGAAACTATCAGTTACAGAATAGGGAGAAGGAGGGACCCAGGAAGAAGATCGAGAAAAGGGGGCAGAGAAATATTAGAAAGTGGAACATTATTGAATCAACAGGAGGGAGAATGTCTCAAGGAAGAAAAAGTTAATGAACTCCATCAAACGCAGGCAGAGTTAGCCCACTGTAAGAACTGAAAAGTCTCCCTTGGACTGGCATGATTGTTGACCTTAAGAACATTTGTACCAGATGGTGAGAATTAAAATCAACTTGTCAGGGGCTCAAAAGGGAGAGAAATAAAGGCTGTTACTGGCAACAACACATATGGGCATGAGAGCTGAGAAGGAAGCAGAGAGAAGGGGTGTTAGCCTGAGGGAGACACGGTGTGTGGAAGATTTTTCTATAGGGTAGGAACTGTTTTATCTTGTTTGTAGGACAAACAGAAGACTGGTGAGGAAAAGAAGAAAAAGATAGAGGAGAGAGGTAAACTAAATCAAATGAGGTCTTTGAACATAGGAAGGGATGACCTTGACAGAGAAGGAGAGACATCTTCTATCCTCATTCCAGAGGAAAAGAGGTGAACATGGGGCATATAAATAAGGAATGGAGTGTTGATAGTGTCCCCTCAAGGGCCTCAACTTTCTCAGTGCTGCAACAGACAAGCATATCTGAGAATAAGTGGGGCAGTGTTGCACAAAACACACAGAGGGAGAAGTGGGAGGTTGGATTTGTTCCTGAGGGAAATGGAAAAGTGCTCTCAGCGAGGACCCAACTAAGTTTAGAAATCATGAATTTATAGTAGTGCCAGCATGTTCCGTTGAGTGATCAAGGGGTTCAGAGTTTGTCATGAGGTCCAAGAACTAATGCATTTTGAGTGTGAGAGAGAGCTGGATGGATGATGTGTTCGATGGAACAGGGCACTGGATTTTCCAAGATATCACTATAGGTAATGACAAGGGTCTTAGTGAGTTTCCAGAGTGGAGCCTGGCCTGACAGGAAGGTGATACAGATGTCTCCCGGGTGGTTTGATGTCAGGGATGCTGAAATACCATTATCACTGCAAAAAAGGCACCCCTACCCCAAGTAGATATTTACAGGAGCCTAAAATTCCTATCTTGGGTGTTTTATACTTCCTTGCCTTTTTAGTAAACTAGTAATAGAACTGAGACTGGTAACGTTTTCATCTGTAATGATTTCTAGCTAAGCATGAATAAAAGATGAAAGGGACATTTCCCAGAAATACTGATTGGTTGGTTTATTGATAGGGGTAGGAGCATGTGGAGAAAGTGTGTGTGAACTCTGACCACGAGAGAAAAAGAGAAACTTCAGCTGCTGAACTGAATTCACCTTTGTCAAACTTTTCCAAAAGCAGCTCCATCTGCAAATGTCATTAACAACATCATCTCAGATTCATAAAAAGTGATCTTGCAAATGCCCCACTCAAATTATTATAAATAATATAGAGATGCTTACAGTTTGGGGATTTAGAATCACAGAGAAACAAATATTTGACAGTTAGCCACACACTGGATTTAGGTAGATTACCACTAGAATTGGTTATATACTCCATCTCAATGCCTAAGAGTGCATATTCTGTAACTTATACAGTCCTAGTTGTTTAGTTAGAGAAAGAGAATAAGAGACATCTTAATTCCTGGAGGAAAACTAAGAGTGGAGTTTGAGAAGGAGTTTGGCAGGGAAGTAAATAAAAAAGGGTCCATGAGAGAAGACATTCTGGCAAAAGAAAGCAAGGCTCTTAGTCGCAAATTTTAAATGAGCATGGTTAGGGAAAATAATGTGAAACAGATTCCTTTATAAGGAAGGAAGAGAGAACACAGAAAAGAAGAATACAAGGTCAGACCAAAATGAACCGGGGTTAGAGTTTGTGAAAGTGGATAACCAGAATATTGCCACATGGATTTGGGTTTTCAATTTCAGTATCTTGACAGATAGAACTTTGGCTTAAAAGTGGGGAAGGATCTAGTTAGTAAATCTTTGGTTGGTTAAGGACTTTCCTGTTCTGAGGCATCAAGAGACTGAAGGAAGAGAGAGATGAGAGCATTCACATAGGAGGAGGCAAGCACCTCTTAGAGGCTATTGCCATTGATTGACATCATGGAAATTCTTAGTTTAGGAGGTTTTTATTGCCTCAGACCAAGACATGGTTGTCTGCAGTAGGGGATAATTTCTACAGCTGGGGTTATACAGATAAAGGAAATCTCTAAGTAACTTTAGTCAGTTTGGCCTTCCAAATCTTCTCCAAACAAATGTATGGCAATCAGTCTGTCCTCCCGAAAAAGATGGCTCTGAGTTTCATTATCTCACTCCTTCTTTCTACACCAGTGATAATACCTGTAAGCACTGCAGAAGGCAAAAGAGAAATAGTCCTGCCTAACTAACTTGACTGTAACTGGAAATGGCTCATGGCTTACAAAGTCAACAGCATCAACAACCAATCTAAAAAGTCTTTAAAAGAAAATCCTATTTGTCATCTTTTTCTGGGTTTAACTGTAATATATAATCATAACATCTACCCTTTAGGTATAAACATAAAAATCAAAACTATATGGAAGGGAAAATAAAATTATGCATAATAGTGCACTCAGATCTTTAGCATTCTGGATTTCAGTCTTCTCGTTTTTTCCTCTGTATGCACGTATGTATACAAATGACATGGTTGAGGTTCTCTCAGTTTTCTTTTATTTTCCCTTGTCCTTGATGAGGAAGATTTTTCTGTGTTGTTTTCTTTGACAACACCATTTTGATGGCTGTATGATTTTTCCTACATGGACATTGAATAAATTATTTAAGTGTATTCTTTTTGTTGGGCATTTTGGTTATTTCCATTTTTAAGTTATTATAAATAAGCTTGTGATGAATGGTAGAGTACATAAATCTTCTCTTTATTTCTGTGACCATTTTTTAAGAACAAATTCCCACAGTCAAATTGCTGGAACAAAGGAAACCCATTATCTTTAAGTTTTTGAGACCTATTGTCAAGTTCCTCCCCACCCCCCCGAGAAGGTTATAATATACACTTTGCTTATGTAAAATATTATGAACACCTGAGGCAGGATACTTGATTATAAAGGCTAATGGCTATCCAGTCATTAGCTCTAAGACCTATTTTAAAAATTTTGAGTCCTGACCTTTGCTATAGACTCCCTTGTGTGATATAATTAAAGTAAATATAATATACTTTATATATATACTATATATAATAATATATAAAATATAATTAAATCTCTAAATAAATTAAATTAAATTAAATTAAATCTCTTTGGACGCCTGGGTGGCTCAGTCGGTTAAGTGTCTGCCTTCGGTTCAGGTCATGATCCCAGCATCCTGGGATCAAGCCCTGAACTGGGCTGCCTGCTCAGCCAGGAGCCTGCTTCTCCTTCTCCCTCTGCCTGCCACTCCCCCTGCTTGTACTCACATTCTCTCTCTCTCTCAAATAAATAAAGAAAATCTTAAAAAAAAAAAAAAAAGACACATCTCTCTTATATGCCATCAGTGAGGGAATTTATGCCAAACTGAACAGACAGACCTCTTTTTTTTTTTTTAAAGATTTATTTATTTATTTATTTGACAGAGAGAGAGACAACACAAGCAGGGGGAGTGGGAGAGGGGGAAACAGGCTTCCTGCCGAGCAGGAAGCCCGATGCGGGGCTCGATCCCAGGACCTGGGATCATGACCTGAGCCGAAGGCAGACGCTTAATGACTGAGCCACCCAGGCGCCCCCAGACCTCTTTTTTATACAGCCAGCCCAGGAGGCAGGAATTGTAAGGGGTTTGATCAAACTAGCTTCATTCCAGGCAGATCTTAAGTATAGAACAGGTGGGATTTGGCAAGGGTCACTGAGGGCAAATTTTAAAAAGACACAGTGTGTTTAGCGTGTGTGGAAGGACCAGCCTGGATTTCACTATTATCCATGAGGATCTGTTGTAGGATCCAGATCCATCTTCGGGAGACTAGTACAGGCCACAAAGCTGTCTGTTTAACCGTCACAACTGCCGTTGTTCTACTTTGTTGAATTTAAGCTTTCCAGACTTCAAGTGTGGCTTGAGTCCTCTATGATGCTATTTGTTTGGGACTTTATGGGAAAACGTTTATGAGACTAAGGGAGTGGGATGGGCCGGGCTCCTAGGATTCCGTGAGAACTGCAGCTCTACCACTTGCTGGCTCTGTGACGGAGGGGAAATCATTTCACCTCTCTGAGCCTTAATTTTCTTTCTGTGTGAGGAGCAACTGAGCCCACCTTGCAAGACTCTTGTGAGAATAAAAAGAATAGTATCTTTGAAATACTTGACACAATTTTACTTCTAAGTTTTTTTTATCGGGTAGATGCTCTGCCACTTGTGTGAAATCTCTCTCTCTCTCTCCTCTCACACACACACACACACACACACACACACACACACACACAATTTATTGTAGCATAGTATGAAATAGCAGAAGGTTGGAAACAGCCTAAAAGTCCATCCATAGAAGGCTAATGTAATTATTCCATGACTAGTGGCTGTTGTTATGCTTTAAGTGTGAAGAAAGTGACAAGATTAGCACTTCTTTAACATCTTGATTTTTGAAGGAATTGCAGTTAAGAGAGTAGAGTTTTGCCTGTCACCTCTGTAGTAGGTTATCAGGTGTGGTTTCTATAGGTAAATGTCTGTTTCACCCCAAATCAATCATTCAGGAAGTATTTTTTAGGTGCCAGCCCTTGTGCCATGGTTTCGCATAGTCATTTCAAGGTCAAAATGTAAAAATTGCATTCATGTTGGTACGTAATCTTTTGGAAATAATTTTCAAATGCTGTTCCATCATGTGGATATGAAGTTCTTAGGAAAGCTCTCATAGACATCCTCCCTCATACATTTGAGAACACTCTGTACTTGGTCTTGTAACTTCGTGGCATACAAATTCACGGGAGAGACATAAAGCTCATGTTGGGCACGTCTTGTGAATGGCAGGAAGATGTTTAAGGTTAAGGCCTGAGTAGATGAGACAATTACAACATATTTTGGCAGGTGCGGATTTCATTTCATAAGTGAAAGAATCTGCGGCTTTTCTCCCAGAGCTTCTATCCGTGAAGTAAGAGGAAGTCTGTCCCGGAGATAGCGGATAGTTGTCTCTTGCTGTGTTGAGATGGCACGATTTTGGCGGACACTCCCAGGCCGTTGGCCCTCCGCAGAGATTTCCCTACCACTTTGGGGTTTCGGGTCCAGCCGCCGTTACAGACACCACAGTAGCTGCCCCGAAGTGGTAGAGCTCTCCTATTGGGACTGTTTGTTCTCTGAGAAGAAGAAAGACCGGCCTCTGTCAGCCTTTTGTTGTCCCTTATTGACTTCAAATGGAAACTAACTTGCCTCGATGGGCAAAGAGAAGAAGGTACAAGGTATAGAATCAAAAGAGGGTGGGAGACGCCCAGAGACATTACTAAGCATTATATTTACAAAGAGCTTTTCTAGTTCACCCTGTAACTGCATTATCTATTCATTGGCACCATTTCTTGTGGGTTGGTTTGTTTTTGAAACTTACGGGTGGTCTTGATATGCTCAATTTTAAGTATTTCCAGTCTTGGGTTTCTATATGTGTTTCTTAGGCTGTCTTCCCATAGCCACAAGGGTGACTTTCCTGGTCACCAAGGCAGTGCATGCATGTTGGGGTTACCTTTACCTTTTCTATAAGTTGTACCAAAACATCTACTTAACTTCTTTCATTTGTACCATTCTTCAAATAATTTGGTTCCCCCCCCCAAAAAAAGAATGCTTTCAACTTGCTAAGTCTACATTTTTCACATTACTTAATTTTTAAAGTTAATGTATTGTTTCATCTTATTATTAAAGCAGTACTTATTTCAGAAAAAGAAAATGTAAACAATTGCAACCTTTTTGGACAACAACCTGGAAATATCTATCAAATAAAAATCATTCCGGTATCTTTGACTAAGCAATTTCACTTCTAAGTCTTCTGTCCTGCAAATGTACTCCCACTTGTGTGAAATGACACACATATCAGGTTTTTATTGCAGCATTTTTGCTCTCGCAAATCATTAGAAATAACCTAAGTTCCATCAAAAGGGAACTGATTAATAAGTTGTGGTCATTAATGGACAGGATGACCATACATCCAGGTTTGTCTGAGACAGTCCTGGCTTTTGCACTGTTGTTTCACTATAATTAGGAATAGCATCCCTTTCAAAAGTGTCTTGATTTGGCTGATAAATTATTTTTACCCTAATTTTGGCCCACTCATACTATAGAATACCATATAGTCATTAAAAAAAAAAGAATGATGACACTCTTTATCTATTGACTAATATGATAATTAAGAAAAAACAACATGTATCTACATTGGGTTCTTTTAAAAGGTGGGAGAGGTTGCAGAATATATGTAAAGAGATTTGTATACACAAAAAGTACTTCTGGAAAAATAGGCGAGAAACTGGAAATATCCGTTGCCTTGGGAGTGGGATCTGGGAGATTGCAAGACAGAAGTATTTTGTATATTCTTTTAACCATGTGAGTAAGTCACCTCTTCAAACACTCAGAAGAATTTTAGAAAGAGGAAAAATTATCTACGTAGTAAAGATCACTTAAAAATTAATTTTTAAGTGATTTATTTAAATAATTAATAAAATAATTAAAACTACTTATTCTGAGTAGTTCCATCGCAAGTTCTTTTTTATAGTCATCTTTTAAAATATCTGCAGAATTTGGACTTCAGGATTAAATTGCCTAGATTCTTCAAATCATTTTAATGCCAACGTAAGTATACACCGACAAGAGCATGTATCACAATAGTTTCCAATATAAGTACTATCCCGTAGTTGACCGTTTATGTTGTTTCCAGTTTTTCATTTTAAACAATATTGCAGTGGACATTCTTTTACAAAAATCTTTATAAATGACTCATATTCATGTCTTTAGAACATATTCTTAAAAGGGAAATTGCCAAAGCCAAGGAATGTAAAGTCCTAAGGCTTTTGGCACTTCTTTTTTTTCCTTTCCAAGTTTTTATTTAAATTCCAGTTAGTTAACATGCACTGTAATATTAGTTTCAGGTGTAGAATTTAGTGATTCGTCACTTCCATACATCAGCTCACAACAAGTTGGCACTTATTTCTAAATCACCCCCTGAAAGGTAGTATAGAACCAATTTACATTCTCTCTAGCTCAATAGCATGACGGCCAACTGCTCCATACCTTCCCCGACACTGGGTTTTAGCATTTGTACTCATCTTGGCCAATCTGATAGTAAAACTGTTTTTTATGCTGTTGTTTTCATTTGTTTTGGGGGTAGGTTAAAATTTCCCCCACATATTTATTGGCCATTTGTATTTCTTATGAATAAAAGCTAGCAAAAGAAAAACAAATTTTTAGTGGGACAAATGCCTTGAAAGAGTGTTCTGGGAGGATGAGATGAGATTGTGTGGTTTTTGTTATTGTTGTCCAAATACTCAGATTAAAAGCTTTTACAAATATCACATCTAAAATGATTATGTAAATCTACGGGCCAGCATTTGTGTTATGACTGACTGTACCTCTCAGCTTAGGGCTGTTCACCACATCCTAGTGCCTGTCCTAAAAGAGTCTTACCCAGTCACAGAAACTGGCCCAACAACGATATCACCCCTTCTGATTCTTACGCAGTGGTATTGACCCAGGAAGAAGAGGTCTTAAAAGTTCATTGTAGTTTGTCGAATGATTTGAACTCACAATAGAATGATGTACCCTTAAACATGGGGAGGGGAGATCATCTGTGTTAGGATGGTTTTACCTTAATCTGCTTTTCAAATGGTGCTGAGTCAGATGTCTCGACATAGTCGCCGTCCATCTGGCGTGCAGACGGTCATCATTAATCCAGCAGTTATCTGCATCATGTGAATATGTCCAAACATCAAACAAATCAAACTCTTTTGATGTCCTTCTCAATCAGTCTTTAGTTTCAAAAATACTCTCTACAATAAAATTGCTTTAAGTCTCCTTCTCCATGCCTGCCCCACCCCCCCAACCCCCCACCTCTGCTTCTGCACACTCACGCAGTGTTTTAAGGGACTTTAAACACTAAACTGCTTCAAAGACACTTGGTCTGGGATGACTGCCTTTTTCTAGAATCCTCTGGGGCGTGTGTCACATGCATGCAATGGTATGTCCGTTTCTCCACACTGTGTGGTCCCAGACACCCGACAAGATGCAGTCTCCATTTGGAGGCTTTTCTGGTGCCTACCATGGCTGTCGAGAGCTGCTTCTTAAGTGCAGTATTTCGATGGCTCACTGGAATGTTCAGGAAGGCACTGCGCAGAAGAACACACCAGCCTTATTTAATTTTCTCACTAGTGACATTGTGAGGCCAGTAAGCGTGATTTACATTTTATAGATCAGGTAACTGAGACCCAGATTTGCAAAGGGAAGAGACAGGAGTTTTAAATTCCAAATCTCATGCTTTTTCTGATCATATCATAGTAGGTGTCCTGTAGAACAATTATTAAGTGAGCTGATTTCATGTCACCTTTGCAAAGATCATAGTTGGTTGATAAAAATAGGTAAATGTTCCCGATCATTCAACACGGTCACCCTTCCCCTGAATCATGCACTTACCCACAAAGAACACCTTCTAGGACTCCAGGACAGGAGAGAGATTTAACGGCACACTCCCTGGTTATAATGCAATGAGAATAGAAAGAAGAGGCAAGAAGGCAATGTAAAAAACCTTATCCACTTGCAAATTCTGAAACACTCTCATTGATAACCCCGGAATCAAAAAGGAAATCAAAGAAGTAGTAAAAGTTATTGGGGAAGAAATGAAGAAGGAATATTTTGTTAATCGGATTTCTAAGTGTAGTGAAAGCTGTACTCAGAAGAAATGTCTTATTCTTTGTTAAAGAACAAAGAGAAAACAGGGCAACGTATCACTCAGAAAATAAAGAGAAACAAACATAAAAAATTAGTAAGATAATTAATAGATAAAAGTTTAAATGAAAGGGATGGGGCACCGGCTGGCTCAGTCAGAAGAACATTGCGACTCTTGATCTCAGGGTCACCCCATACTGGGTGTAGAGATTACTTAAAAATAAAATCTTTAAAAAATAATTTTAAAAATTAATTAATTTATTAAAGAGATAGATATATGATACATCTGAAACTGCTATAACACTATACGTTAACTATGCTGGCATTAAAATTAAAAGAAAAAATAAAGGGATAGAATGATAAATAAATCCCAAAGCTGGTCCTTTGGAAAGACCACTAAAAATAGATAAACCCCTTGCAAGCCCAGTTAAGGATAAAACATGACAACAAGAGAATGCAAAACAAAGATTAAAAAAAGGAAAAGAAATGGCAAAGCAATAGATAGAAGAAAAATTAAAATCATTTTGAGACTCGTATAAACAAATCTGCGGTAAGGGGGTTGAAAACCAACAGAAAAGGATGATTTCTTAGTAAAATATAAATGATCGAAATTGTCCCCAGGAGCAGTCTCGAAACCCTGAAGATACTGAATTACCATAGAAGAGACTGGAAAGGTGGAGTTGCCACCGACAAAGACTCAAGGACCAGATGGTTACAGAGCTAACCTTTAAAGAACAGATCATAGTGATATTATTTAAACTATTCCAGGTGAACTAAGAAAAACTTACTGAAGACATATACTAACCATAGTGCTAATCCTAAAATAGTGGGTACATACATGAGCATGAATTCATGCATGAGAATTCATGATACAATGGGAAAATAAGTCATGGACTGTAACCAGAACACAGGCCTAGGTGCTTGGTTCAGGCATTACCAAGGGAGCATGGCCCAGAGCCACATGAAAGACCTTCTAGAAGGCAGTGTTTAAGCCATCTTTAGAATATCTTCCACAGAGACTATGTATGAACTAACATTTATTAACTTATCTAAACATTATTTATGACCTATCGACATTTTTGGTTTGTGAATAATCTTGAGACTAATGAGGTTTGTGTCTTTATGTGCTGTTTACATAAATTTATATGACAAGAGGCAGTGCAGTAATGTGGTGAAGAGTAGGGGATCTGGGATCAGACTTCCTGGATTTAATAGCTGGGTCCCCTTGAGGAAGCAACATTACCTCTCTGTACTTCACTTTCTCAAGATAGGGGTAACAATAATATCTACCTTGTAGGGTTGTAGTGAGCATTTAGTATATAAATACACATGAATTACATAGAATAGCATCTGGCACAAAATACACACTCAAGAATAGATGATGCGGGGCACCTGGGTGGCTCAGTTGGTTGAGTGACCAGCTCTTGATTTTGGCTCAGGTCATGATCTCACAGTTGTGGGATCGAGCCTCACATCAGGCTGCATGCTCAGCGTGGAATCTGTTTGAGATTCTCTCTCCCCCTCTCCCTCTGCCCCACCCCCCACTCGCACGTACTGTCTCTCTCTCAAAACAAATAAAATGTTTTTTAAAAAAAGCAGATGAGGAGGATAAGGATGAAGTGAGGATGAGGATGATGATATTTTTTATTATCACCATCATCTTTATCATTATTTTTTTTAAGATCTTATTTATTTATTTGACAGAGAGTTCACAAATAGGCAGAGTGACAGGCAGAGGGAGAGGGAGAAGCAGGCTCCGCGCTGAGCAGGGAGCCCGATGCAGGACTCGATCCCAGGACCCTGGGATCACGACCCAAGCCAAAGGCACATGCTTAACTGACTGAGCCACCCAGGCATCCCTTTATCATTATTTTTGAGAGATGCAGAGAAAGACTATGGGCTTTGGGGTCAGACTGGCATACCTCTTAGCTTTGTCATGGATACACGGTTTAACCTTGGGAAGTTACTGAAGTTACTGAACTTGTGGTAAAATATACGTAACATAAAATTGACCATTTTAACCATTTTTTTTAAGTGTCCAGTTCAGTAGCTTGAAGTACATGCACACTATCGTGTAACCATCATTACCATTCATCTTCAGAACTTTGTCAGTATCCCAGACTGGAAATCTGTACCACTAAACAATAATCTCAACTGAACTTATTTTAAACACCATCTTGTTCCACATCTGTTAAGGCTGGCATCATGGGGGCTGGGTTGCTAGAATTAAATGTGTTGGAAATTGCAAAGCCCCAAACATCTTACAGGTCCTTGGTACTTTCCATCCTTTGGTTCCAGCCCCCTGGATGCAACTTCAAAACTCCAGGTTGTGGGCAAAGTGTCCTTTGTAGCCACATTGGTGGCCCTCTACATTCCTATGCTCTCCCTCCCCGCCCGTGGTGCTCTGGTGATTTTTTTTTTTCTCAGAAATCTTCTTTTGTGAACATGAACAGCATATGCAGCGTGTTAACTCTTTTCAGATGCTTTTCAGATGTGCAAGGTGCTATTTGTGAGAGATAACTTGCCCATTAGATTTATTGTATAAATTAGGCCGAACACTAACTTGGAAAGAGGAAGCCAGTATCCATGGAAAATTTATTATTTTGAATCTACTGTTTAAAAAATGTTTCTTGAAGATGAAATGTGGTTTCCACTTGTGCATGATTACAAAGTCGAGAATCTAGAGTCATTTGAAGATAATCTTTCCTCCACACCTTTTTTGAATTACATACCAAAAAAATTGGAAGAGTTAAGGGGGCCCCCGACTTGGTTTAAGAACCTGATAAACTTGAAAGAATACAAAAAATGGCAGTGATGTTTTCACCAGATTTTCCCTTTTTTTTGCTTCGAATTCCTACCCTGCATACCTCTTCTTCCTTGTCACATGTGTTTTAATATCAGCAGAACATTTGAAGCGAACTTTTCCCCAGGCAAAAATTTTAAAGACTAAAATTACTTCAGGCCGTGGTGTGTGTCGACGAGTGCAAAGGTTGATTTTGGTGTTTTACTTTGTGGTATTTCCTTTCTTGCTGGCTTTTTTTGTCTTCTCAGTAGAGAGGTTGTGACCTCTAAATATGATAGGGGTAATGGTATTTGGATCTATCAATATGGCTCCTGCTTTGCACACTCATTTGCCTTCTAAAAGCCTGTTTCTTTTTCTAATGTCCTCCACATGTCTGACCTGGACCATGAAGTGCTTTGTTCCTGGGGTCATTCTGACTAGTAAATCGTTGGCTTCGCTTGCAGCCCGATAAAGGCAGATGTCAAATGTATCCTTCTTGTGAGGCTTGAGGGAGGTAGCAGTGACCCAGGTTCTGGCTGTCTGAGTTCTGTTAACCTGGCGTGCCGTGGGGCTTGGCATTGCCAGTGTAGAAACTGACCAGAGGGTTGAAGCAAAGGCTGACAATTTCAGATTAGGGGCCACAACCTAAGTGTGATGACTCTTTTCACTCTTAATTGTGGGCAGCATGAAAGTGTGAACCATGTCTCAGCTGTTCCTCGGGAGCTCAGCATTTCTTTATGTTTTATTCCAGCAAAAGGTGGATAGGGTGATGGAAAGGGTCCTGAAGTCCAGTGTAGGAAATGCCGAGTTCAAGTAAAGAGTTTAAAATAAACAGAGTAGAGGGAATTTCTCAGAACTGTTAGTCCTAAGCATTATGAACTCGAAGGTGGGGGGCAGCACTTTCCAGGTTTTATTTAATCCAGAACCCCCGAGGACATGGATACTCTAGGATGGGGATTTGCAACTGTTGTGATGAAGAGCAAGTTTTGTGGTTGGGCGGAGGGGTGTGAGCATTTTTTATTATGGCAAAATATACGTAACATAAAATTTACCATTTGAACCATTTTTAGGTGTCTAGTTCAGTGGCATGAAGTACATTAACCATGTTGGTGCAGTCATCACTATCCGTTTTTATTTTTTATTTTTTTTCATCACTATCCGTTTTTAGAACTTCTCATCATCCCACACTGAAACCCTGTACCCATTAAACAATAGCTCCATTCATCTGAATCCTTAGCCCCTAGTAACCTCCCTTATCCATTCTGTCTCTATGAATTTTCCTGTCATTGTACAAGTGGAATCAGATCATATTTATCCTTTTGCATCTGGCTTATTTCACTTAGCACGATATCTTCAAGGTTCATCCATCTTGCAGCATGTGTCAGAATTTCCTTCTTTTTTATGGCTGAATAATATTCCATTGTGTGTATATATCACATTTTGTTTATCCATTCCTCTGTTGATGGGCAGATGGTTTGGCTTGTTTCCACCTTTTGGCTACTGTGAATATGAACATTGATGTACAAGAATCTGTTTGAATCCCTTCTTCCAATTCCTTTGGGTATATACCTAGAAGGGGAATTGCTGGATCATACCGGAACTCCGTGTTTATCTTTTTAGGGACTGCCAAACTATCTTCCGCAAAAGCTATACCATTTTACATTCCCACCAGCAATGCACAGAGATTCCAGTGTCTTCACATCCTTGCCAACTCTTGTTATTTTCCTTGTATTTTTTTAAATAGCCATTCTGCTGGGTGTCAAATGGCATCTCATTGTGGTTTTGATTTTCATTTTGTTGCTGTTTGTTTGATTTCTAGTCCAGTTTGGACTGATACGTGATTCGACTACCATTAACTACACAGTTCACATAATATGCAGGTTGGATAAGCATCCAGAATGGTGTATACCTTGTTCAGTGAGATGTGTCTATTGATCACATGCTTGGATGTGGTTAGATTGCCAAATTGTTATAAGAGTTTCTGAAAACTCATTTCTGGCTCTGCATTTATCTCATCATGTGTGAGTCATCCATGGACCCCAGTTTGACTGTCACTGCCTGAGAAATGCACAAGTCATATATTACATATCAAATATGTGAGTATTGTTTAATGAGGTATGATAGTTTCAGCAGTTTTATTCTACCATAATGTAAAGCTATTTTCATTAAATTCCCAAATGCAGTGAGTGAATGATGTTGGAAAACAATCTGGCAATATAACAATAACACTTAGGCCGTGTTTTAGAGCTAGTCTGAATAGTTTGGGGAATAGTTTGGTCATTTTTTGGAGAGATCGAGGCCTTTTGGAGAGATCGAGACAGCTTTTCTGATAGGCTGGAATTCCGATTCTCCTGAGATAGTACTATGGTATTGACCCTCCAGTAGGCTTGAATGTCAAGTTCTGAAGAGGAGAAGCTGCTGCTATGTGGACAGTCATGAGTCTGGAATCCAGAAGGAGAGAGAAAATCAAGATGCTGGAGCCTTTGGGATTACACACTCTCTTTTCCTAAATGTCCTGAGGGAAGAAGAGCTAGCTAGGCTCCAGTCACTGTATTGACCAGGAACTGTGCTTGAAATCTCTTCCAACAGAGTTAGTTCATTAATTACATTCGCTTCGTTCTGTGGCTGGCTGTCTTTGGCATCAAGCCTATTAAGTTTGGGAAAGTGAGGCAGCATTACAGCTTAGTGTATAGGCTCTCTCAAAAGAACATCTTTAAAGGAAAACTAAATTTGTGATCAGTTATATTTAGAATGCTGAAAAACGGTAGTAGCAGTTCTGTACTCTACTCCATAAGAACTTTGAGAGAAAAATCCACAGCTGATCCACTCTTGTGAAGGTGGCCAGTGTTGCTAGCTTTGTCTGCCCTGGGTCCCCTTACTAGGGAATTCTCCTTCTTTTGGAAACTCTTCTGCCCCCCACCCTTAGCCCTACCATTGATTAAAATGACTCCCGGTCTCTTTTACCCCATCCCATTAGTCACTGTAGGAGGGAACCTATTGGCCCTAGGCAGGCCAATAATGGTCTTTTCCTTATCCTGTGATTTTTTTTGAACTGCATGTGAAAAAGAGAATTAGTCCTCTTGGGAGGGTGACAACCTTCATATATGAAACTTGGGAACCAGGGATCCATGTGGAGGAAACCCGTCTGCGATGAAAGCAAATAAGCTAACATGCAGAATGAGCAGGCAAGAAATGAAGCAATTCCAGCTTCCAAACACACAAGGCCCTGGTTTCCAGTTGTTTCAAAGGGTCAGCTGCATCCCTACTCCCCTGTGGCTGGGAGGTATTGGGCTCTCTAATCCAGTATATGTCTATTTCCACCCAGGGTTTTCTCACTTGCAAATTAGAGTCCCAACTCTAACCGTGACCCCTTCCCACCTAAAGCCTTTCATACAATAAGTTTGCAATAAGTACCTTTGAATAAATTTTAAAAATAAACTAAAATTAATATAGTATAACCACTGGCTGTTGGATCTTCACTCTAACAGAGACTTATATTTTGCCTCCATTGCTGAAAAAATGTTAACAGATTGTTTTCAAATGCCTTACAATATCCAACTTTATATTCTTTTTTAAAAATTTTTTTTATTTTAAAGATTTTATTTATTTGAGAGAGAGAGAGAGAAACAGCATGAGAGGGGAGAGGGTCAGAGGGAGAAGCAGGCTCCCCGCTGAGCTGGGAGCCTGATGTGGGACTCGATCCTAGGACTCTGGGATCATGACCTGAGCCGAAGGCAGTCGCTTAACCAACTGAGCCACCCAGGCACCCTTTATATTCTTTTTTTAAAAAGCTTTTATATACAGAACCTGGCATCAGTGGAGTGAAGGGATTTAACTCTTGGGGGTTAATGGCCTCTATCTGTTGATGGAGGAAAAGTTGAAGGTGTAGTAGAGAGATTTTAGAACACAGAGGGGGCGTGTGAAAACCTCAGCAAGGATTGGGACAGGGGACTGACCAGGGACACCCAGAAGGATTACCAAGTGGACAAGGGGCCCAGTGAGGTGGGAGCTTATAAATTTATAGCAGCTCCAGATCCAATAACAGCACCATTATTTCCAGTAGCACCAGGATCGGGTCATTGGGGATTTAGGGTGATCAGTAAATAATACTCCTCTCTTCCTCCACCAGCTGAGGTATAAACACAGGAGGCAGATAGAGACCAAAATATCAGCTTTACTTCTCATGAAACAAATAGGAGAGCATGGGTTCAGAGCTGCAGCCAAGAGCATTTGCTGATCCTCACTCATGAATTAAACAGATTTATCCACCCATTCCTGGCACAGCTGGACAACCACAGGCCTCCCCCACAGAGAGAGGGCTCTTACCACATGGCAGAGACAGACAGGACACATATGTCTTATAGACAGGCTGACTTCCACCGCAGGGAAGTCCAAACTGGCAGGCTGAGCATGCCCCATTTCTTCCACCAATGCAACCAGGCAGAGGAGGCGTGAGGGGCTGGAAGCGTTGTCCCTCCATGTAGAAACATGAAGAGTGGGCATACCTGATCCCCAGAGCTGATTGGGTGGCTTGGCCGCCAGGCTCATCTCCAAGGCTGACTGTTCCACCTGCACTATTTCCTTTTCCTAGTCTTTGCTCCCTAACAGAAAGACAGAGAGGTGAGGATGTCGAAGATACAGGAAGGGGAGGGGTGGAATAGTCTCACTTGTCTGGACTGGATCATGAAGGAAACCAGGCAGCGAGGGGAGAGGGAAATGGACTGAGAAAGAAGGGCAGCACCTGGAGATGAAAGAGGGGCCGTTATGAGAGAAGGAGCCAGAAGCCTGGAGGGAGAGGGGCTAAATCCAGAGCAGGATGTTGGAGTTTAAAATTCCACAGGCTAGGTATAGGTGATGATTATGATCCTGAAACGGAGTGTGTAAGGAAAAACTATTGGAATCAAAGAAGTCAGAGAACTGTAAAGCCAGGTTATTGAACAGGCTGTCCATGAAGAATTTAAAGTCACCTAAAATGTTGACTGTTGAGTGGTGAGCTTGGCATCAGAGTCCCCCATGATTGTGACAGAAATAATGAGTAGAACAGAAGATCATTATGGTGAAGAACTGATGGCTCAAACCTCAAATGAAATGAGGATGGCTCCTGAGGATGATAAGACCAAGATGATTGTCTGGGAGGGGCAAGGAAGAGCTGGGTCAATCAGGGTGCCATGTTTCTCCTGATGTGCAGCTTGCCTAAAAGAAATAATTGGCCAACCATCTTTTGACCCATTATACCTTATCTCATAATCTCTTCTCTGCCAAACTCCCCAAAGGTGTCTCTATGTGTATTCTCCATTGTTTTGGTTCTACACTGATCTCTTAACTTTCTGCAATCTGGTTTTTACCCTATCGTTACAGTGAAGTTCTCCCAAAAGTCAGTAATGTCCCTTTAATCAGAAAATCCATTCATTGATGACTTGACAGTTTTCATTCTAATGGAAGTGAGTATCATAATGGAAAACATTCATTGTGCCAAACATTGTTCTCTTCTGGGCACTTTATGTATATTTTCTTACTTAACTCCACACAAGAGCCCTATGATATTATGCGTATCCCCATTTTTATGGTTGTTTGTTCATTTTCTGCATATTTATTGGAGATGTGCTTACCATATACCAGAGATTGTTTTAGGTAATATCTAGGTAAGAAAAAGAGCAGCGCTGAGGCCCCCGGAAGGGTTGGTTGAAGAACAGTATGGAATTGTATCTGGTTGCAGGGAGAGGGAGAGTGGTGGAGACAAGTTCCGAGAGGTAGTGGGCAGAAGCTTCTGTAGGGCTTTGGAGACCACTGTGAGGATTTGTGCTGTTAGAAGAGGAAACTGAGGCAGGGACCGGTTAAACAACTTGCCCATGGCTATGCGGTCAGGAAGTGGCAGCGTGGGGACTCTGGATGTGATGCTGCAGCATTTGGCACTGGACACATAGGCTCTCTGAACAGTGCTCTCATTTGGCTTCCCTGGCCGTCTTGCCTGGTTCTCCTTCTACTCTCATTTGCTTCTCCTCAGTCATAATGGGCTCCTTCTCTTCGAACAGTCCTTTAAATATTGGCATTCTGGATGGTCCTGTTTTAGTCTCTCCTGTTCTGTCTAAACTCCCCTGGGCAGTATCATGCTCTGCCCTCCTTCTGCAATGGGCATGTTCTGGTGATTTCCAAACCTGCATATTCCCCTGGAGTGTCACTTCTGAGCTCCAGACCCAAATATAAGCTCCCAAAGGACTGTGGTTCTTTGAATATATGTTCCAGCCTTTATCATTTCTGATTCTCACAAATCTCCCCTTCCTGTGTTCCTTCAGATGGCCTCAGTGGCTAAAAACCTCAGCCTCAAACCCCCTCCTCCTCCTCATTCTCTACTCTCAAATCCACTCAACTGCCAAGCCAACAGGGCTGCTCACAACCGCCTCCTCTTTTCTGTTCTTACTGCTGGGTGAGTTCAGGCTTTCCACGTCTCTCCCTGAGCTCTTGTAATAATCTCTTAAGTGGACCCTATCCCCTCCTCCCAGTGGATCTCTCCCACTGCCACTGGACACAGTCTCTTTAAATAAAGATTGGATCCTCAGACTCCTTCCGTCCTCATCAACTGGCCTTGATTTCCCCCTGCCTACACAACAGTCCAGATCCTTCACAGGGCTCCACATGTCCTCCAGCTCCCCTCTCGTAACTTTCTTCCCCTCCCCCAGCTTTTCCTTCTCTCCCTGCCACCCGCCATGCTTCTGCTCATTTTCCATCCATAAATTGTTTTCTGCTCCTTCAAGCAGCCACCCAGCTGCCACCTTCTGGGTCAGGCTTCCCCAGAACCCCTCCCCCCCGCTCCCCCCCTCCCCTGCCCCAGGCAGAACAAGCCACCTCCCGATGGAAGGCCTGCTATCCTCATTAAGCACTCCCAGCAAATATAAATGCATTGAAAGTCTGCCCAGTGCTGATTGTTCTGGGCACCTGCCAGTTGCTGGAGCTTGGCTGGAACCCATACAGGCTGGGAGAGCAACTGTGAACACATGGCAGGTATAGGAAATCCCCAAATTCTATTAATTGTGGGGTAAGTTCCCAGAGATCTTTTGGTAATGTATTCCTTAAGTTCTGAATTTTGTTATTGCTTTTCTGCTAAAGGCAGTTTATTTGCTTCAAATGTAGAAAACCTAACAAAAATCATGTTTTTATTAAAAAAAAAAAAAGGCCTTATAGGTAGAATAGAAAAGTAACATTAGGGTTATTGATTTTCCAAAAGGCTCTGATCTTCTCTGATACACTTGCAGATCTTTTTGAGATATCCTAATCCTTATTAAGATTTTTAAAGCAAATATTTATTATATCTATACATTATAGAAAATGTATTAAAATAAGATCAGCAGGTATAATTCCAGTTTACATTTTGATAGATACTCTTTTCATCTATCAAAACAGAAAATTATAGGGATGCTTTTTATATATGGCATTTTGAATACCTGCAGGATAGGAGTCTCGGTTCATCTGAAACACAAACTGAGCATTATCTTCATTTTCTGTGAACTCCAAATCCACCATCATGTTGACCTGTCCTTATTGGCTGTAAAGGAAAGAAAGCCAAGGAGATTGGACAGAGAAGGGAGCTTCCTACCACCTGTCTGGTTTCCCTAGAGAACCATTAAATGCTGGAGCCTTCCCCTGAGCCAGAAAGCTGCATGCTGTCCCACAGTGGATCAAGGAGAGAGAGAAGTCCCTTTCCGGTTGGAAATGACAGCTGGAGAAAGGGAAAGGTCGCAGCAGATCCTTGCCTGCCATCTGAAGACAAGAGGGAGAAAGGATCAGCTGTGGTGTGTCTTGGGGGTTACACTGATATGAATTGCTGACCCACCTTTCTCCCCTCTTCCCTCCCGTCGTACTGCCTTGGGCTGAGGAAGCCTTTTCTGTGGCCTCTGGGATCATTCATCTTACTTTAGCCAAGAGGGATGTTGCTTGGCATTTCTCAATACATGCTCTTTCCCACTGGAATGTTGTTCTGCTCAGCAGGTAGGTCCATTCAGGTACATTTTGGATTAAGTAAGCATTCCAGTTCTGGGGGCTACCATGAAAAGACGATTTCCATGAGATAATTACAAATGAGCAGCTATCTTACAAATGGACTTTTGGTACATAGCTTGTGAGTAAATTTGAGGCAGCCTGAAGAAAAGTGCCAGGATGGCAGTTGGTAACAGTAACTGAACAACAATAACAGCAACTCTGTTTTAAAATGTTCCTTCTTTCTTTTTTAACCAGGTCCCATGTCATTGGCAAGAGCTATAAATAGACACTGGGTCTGTTTTTCATGGATGGATCAAGTGTTCCTCATTTCACCTTCCACAGGCTTTTCTTGTCCCAAGTTGACAAGAATGTAATAATAACTTTCATATAATGAGTGCCCAGAAGGAGCCAGACATTGGGCTGTGCTTTTAATATGTAGCTTCTGGGGCGCCTGGGTGGCTCAGTCGGTTAAGCGACTGCCTTCGGCTCAGGTCATGATCCTGGAGTCCCGGGATCGAGTCCCGCATCGGGTTCCCTGCTTGGCAGGGAGTCTGCTTCTCCCTCTGACCCTCCTCCCTCTCATGCTCTCTGTCTCTCATTCTCTCTGTCTCAAATAAATAAATAAAATCTTAAAAAAAAAAAAATATGTAGCTTCTGTAATTCTAGTGTCTCTGTAAGGTTGATGGCTCCCCCACCTTTCAGATTCGGAATCTGAGGATCAGAAAGGTTAGGGACGATGCCCATGGCCACAAAGCTAATAAATGGTTGAGACTGGAATTCTAACTGGAGACCTTCAGATTCCAAAGCTGTTTTGCTGTGTCCCTTGATATATTTGTTCTTCTCTCACTTCACTCTTCTTTTTTTTTTTTTTTTTAAGAGAGAGAGAGCACGGGGGTGGAGGGAGGTGCGGGGGGAGGAGCAGGGGCAGAGGCAGAGGGAGAGAGAGAATCTTAAGCAGGCTCCACACCCAGCACAGAGCCTGTTGTGGGGCTTGATCTCATGACCCCGAGATCCTGACCTGAGCCAAAATCAAGAGTCAGACACTCAACTGACTGAGCCACCCAGGCACCCCTCATTTCCACCATCTAATTGGAAGGCAGACCTTTGTTTAGGGGTGTCTTGAACAAATCCAGCTATTTAATATATCATGGACATTAATCCAGAAGATAAGACACTTTTGTTGTTAAATCCTTATTATTTCACCTACTAGAATGTCAGCTCCATGAGGATAAAGAATTTTTTTTTCCATTCTTGTAAGTCCCTAGAATGCAGTATTTAATTTACTTTAAATATTTAGTGAGTACCTGCTATATTCCGGGGATAGTGCTATAGTCTGGAGGTAGAGACCATCCTGGGCTTTCCTTCATCTTGCCTTTGAAGCAAGAAAAGAAGGTGGCAAAGTACAAGGACCTTTTTCAGAGAAGAGGCCCTGGCGGGGTAGAAAGCTCAGGCCTTAACCCTGGAGCTCTGGGGAGTGTTTTCATGCACAGCGCAGGCCCACAAATTAATGCAATGGGAAGCCACTGAACCAAGAACAAGGAGGAGCTAATACATGGTGGTTACAAAAGCAGCAGTATGAATACATACATTAATATTAGTCTCACACAAAATGGACTCTTTAGGAACTTGATGTTAAGCATCTGGGTTGAATTGAGACTCATGTTACAGTATTTTCCAGTCAGCCAGAGATGGTAACTTTCCATTAGTGGTGCTGGAGCATTTACCTTGGTGACTTGCACTAGTTGTCCCTGAGGCAACCATTATTTTCTGCTTGAGTTTTATGACATTGGTCTTGCCAGCCACGTCATGTAGTTGAATACACTTCTACGAAAAATTTTTTAAAGATTTTATTTATTTATTTTAGAAAGAGCGAGAAAGAGAGTGCAAGTGGGGTGGGGAGGGGCAGGGGGAGAGAGAGAATCTCAAGCAGACTCCGTGCTGAGCAAGGAGCCTGACAAGGGGCTTGATCTCACGACCCTGAGGTCATGACCTGAGCCAAAACCAAGAGCTGGACGCTTAACTGACTGAGCCACCCAGGCGCCCCATGCTTCTACACATTTAAAAACCTTCTCTTCAAACTTTTTTTGGAAAATGTTCAAAGGTACAGAGAAGTTGGAAGAATGACATAGTGAATCCCTGCATCTCATTCACCTGGACTAGGGCCTATGGGCCAAATCCAGCCCAGGGCCTGTTTTTGTAAATGTGTCAGAATACACACACTCTCATTCATTTATGTATTGTCTGGCTACAGTGACAGAATTGAGTCATTTTGACAGAGACCATTATGGGCCTACAAAGCCATAATTACTACCTAGTCTTTTACAGAAGAAGTCTGCCAATCCCTAATTTAGATTCACCAATTGTTAATATTTTGCCATATTTGCTTTACCTCTTTCTCTATGGTGGGTAAACATTCTCTCTCTCTCTCTTACATGCACACACCCTTATTTTTTTTTTCTGACCATTTGAAATTATGTCGTAGGCATTATGATAAATTGTCCTAAATAATGTATATGTTTGCTTAAAAATAAAGGCATTCTCTCATATAATTACAATATCACCATCATCCTGCCTAAGAAAATTAACATTCATTCAATAACATCATCCAACATACAGTCCATATTTAAATTAGATGTTTATAGCCTTATTTTCCTTTTTTGCATCTAGGATCCAGTCAGAGGTCATCAATTACATTTGGTCCTCATGTCTCTGTAATGTCCAGTTTTTGTTTTTTTTAATGACATTGACTTTTTTGAAGAGTCCCTTAAAAACTCTTTCTGAAGACTTCCTAAGTTTTAATGGGTTTGTAACACTACGATAGTGAGAGCTAACATATTGGTCACTGTCGTAAATCAGTGACTTTTACTTCTTCTCCTGAGGGATTGAGATGCTGTTGTACTGCTTGCCTTCTGGAGCTAACACACTAAGATGTGAGTTTTGCTTGGAATTGTGAATGTGGAAAAATTTTAGCACGAAGAGCAAGGCAGATGGGAGTTTGCAGGATGCATTTTATGTAATTAAAGGCACAGTCCTTTTTACCCACTCTGGTTGTTGCCCCTGTAAACTCTTGGCCATGGAGCTTTTTCTTCTGGTTTTCTCCTGGTCGGGGTCTGGCTCCCCTCTAGCATCATTGGTTGCAGCAAGGAGCTGGAAGGAGACCTGCAGTCCTTTAAATCTCCCAGTCCAAATTGTTCAGTGGACAACACGATGTTGTTGGGTTTGCAGTCTGTGTAATGAAGATAGTGTGGCACTCCAGGGCACATCTGGGAATGCATAAGGGAAGGGCACCTCCTTGCCTTTCTTAAGAAACTGAGGTGCCACAGTCATGTTCCTCTTATGGGCCTCGTGCTGGTCACAGGTTGGTCCTTATCTTGTGATCCCAAATGACTCCTAGAGAGTGCCAGGACCCATCCTTTGTTTTCCTCTGGGCAACAAGCCCTCAGACCAACCAGAAAGATAGTTGCATGCCATAGAAGAGACTCACATGAACATCTAATAAAACTCTGAAGATGGGAGGGGGGATAGAAAAACTTCAAGGAGATATTTGATAATTTTAAAACCTGCAAAGTAATTGAAGGAGAGACTGGCAGGGTATGACTAACTTCAGACTATGACCAGCTCATTGTCACTCTACAAGAGGTCTTTTTTTTTTTTTTAAAGATTTTATTTATTTATTTGACAGAGACAGATAGCGACAGCAGGAACACAAGCAGGGGGAGTGGGAGAGGGAGAAGCAGGCTTCCTGCAGAGCAGGGAGCCCAATGTGGGGCTCGATCCCAGGACCCTGGGATCATGACCGGAGCCGAAGGCAGACGCTTAATGACTGAGCCACCCAGGCGCCCCTCTACAAGAGGTCTTGTGAATGACATGGGTCTTGTGCATGATGGCACATTGTAACTGCTGAAGAAAATCCAGGGACCCAGGGAAAACACGGGAAAGAAGACATTCTGGGAGGGGCCACCCTCCATGATTGGGGGGGGGAGTGAGATTGTGGTATCTCCTCATCGGTTTCCCTGCCTCCTGTCTTAGTCCTTTGAAGTCCTTCATACCCTCTACTTTCCCCTACGCCTGCCCCCAAAAATCTACTTCTGCTGCAGATCTGAGCATCATTTCTCAGATTACAGCCCCTCTCCGATTTCCACAGCCTACCTTCCATGGCCATCAAGGCCTCTGTGATCAGCCCCTAACTTCCTTTGGTGCCAGCCTCAGATTTGATGCCTCAGTTTGTCTTATATGCCGTGTGTTTGCACCTCCATCCTTTGCTGGCTGTGTGACCTTGGGCAAGGTGCTTGATTGTTCTGTGCCTCAGATTGCTCATCCATAAATGAGGATGATAATAGTATCTGTTATTGGTGCCTACTAAGTACCTACTAAGGTCAGATAGTAGTCCCTACTAAGGTCGTACAGGGGTTAAGTGAGTTAGCATATACAAAGCTCTTGGGGGAATATTTGGCATATAAAAGTTATATAAAGGTTAGCAATCTATTGCTATTGCTCTTACTGTTTTGCGCCTGGGTATATTAATTTTTCATTGTTGCATAAAAAATTACTATAAACTTAGAGTCTTAAATCAACACCCATTTCTTATCTTAGTTTCTGTAGATCAGAAGTATGGACATGGCATGACCTTGGCTCAGAGTCTCAAGGGGCTGAAATCAAGGTGTTCATGGGGGCTGAGGTTCTATCTGAGCTTCCAAGCCTCATCCAAGCTTATGTGTTTGTTGATAGAATCCATCTCCTTGCAGCCATAGAACTCTTGGCCACCAGGAATTCTATTCACTTTCTTTTAAATCCTCCCCTGATTATGTCAGGTCCAATCAGATAATCTTCCTTTTGATTAACTCAGAGGCTACTGGTTAGTAAGGTAATCACAGAGTAATATCCATCACCTTCACAGGTCCCACTTGCTCTTCAGGGGAGGCGATTATGCAGGCTGTGTATGCCAGGGAGCAGCATTCTTGAGGGTCATCTTAGAATGTTACCTGTAGACTGGGTGATTGGGAAATACTATGCCTCTTGTTTGCTTTGTTGAACTGTGCTTGCGTGAGTATATGATTCAGTAACTACCATCATCATTTCTGATTTCTGTAGCAACTTTCTTAGAGTTTTCAGATGGATTCACACTGGTCTGGCCCCAGGAGCCAACCTTTATTATTCCTCTCTTGTAGTTCTAACTGATGGGACCAGTTAGCTTGTCAGAAATCTTCTAGAAAGAGGACAATTAGGAACTTGCAACCGAGGAATCTGCTGCTAATACCCGGGAGTTCCAAAAGGCTGACCCACAGCTGCAATCCCTTCCAGGGTCATCTGCTCATTCTTGACTCTCAACAGATGAAGGGCAGAACCCTTAATTGTCAATTGTGCCTGATATTCTGCCAGTTCAAAGAAAATATGTACCTGCTAGAGAAAATGTTCACTTTGAAAAGGTCTTTTGCATTGTTTTCAAAAGCTTTCCTTGCTCCTCTTTTTTCCCTTCACTATTAAGTCTAGATTTTCCCATTTTCCCAGTCTAAATTTTTTCCCATTTAATTCAATTCATAGGTCACAAAGAGGTATTATCAGTCAAAACCTGCTGATAAAAAATGTATTTTAGAAGGTCAGTTTAAAAGAAAAACCAATTGATGACATTTGGGTAGTAAAACCAACTTTTAAAAAATATATCAGTTTTGAACCAAATTCTTGCAATAAGACATGGACAAAACTTGGAAGTTCTCGGGGATACCTGGCTACTATGAGTCCTGGTCCCCCAAAAGATGCTATGTTCTGCTTTGCAATGATATTTTACTTGCAGTTTTATGCAAATGTGTTAAGGTAAAGGGGGAAAAATGCATTTGGCATGGCTGTGGGTTTAGAAGATTGAAAGTGTCTGTTTATCTTGGAATATCCTAACAAAGTATGATTCTATTATCCAACAAGCCAAAATTTAGGTCTGATTCTTGCTGTCTTAATGATTGACATCCCTCTGGTAATTTGGACTATTAGAGAGGAGGGACTGGTTCATAAAGATAATATAAAATAATATAGACTTGGATTTCTTTTCTTCCTTTCAGGACAATATCATCTTGTTCTTGAGAGGTTGTAAAGAGCTTGGTCTTAGAGAATCTCAACTTTTTGACCCAAGTGACCTACAGGATACGTCCAACAGAGTAACAGTCAAGTAAGTAACACAAGATTTATGTTTAAGGAAAACCTATTTATGGTTTGATTTGTAGCTTTATGATAATGTTGTAATGTTTAAGAGGCAGAGTATTGGACATGTCTAATAAAATAAAAATGTGAAGGTAAAGAGCAAGCTTTCAAAACAAGACACATTGGCCTTCCCCCTGTGTGTAGCTTTCATTTTGGTCAAACGTAATTTCTTTGAAATGCAAAAATCACACATAGAGTGTTAAAATGTTAAAGAGGAGAAACATGTTAGGTGAGACTTACTGGAGGGAGAGGTAAGGGAGAAATATGCACAGAATCTGTGTGTGTTAGACAGAAAGAAAACCTTTATTCACTCTAGTTGGGCATTTGAATAGGCTCTTGGAAGACTACAAACTTGGTAAACAGATCCAAACTCTGTTTATTATGCAAAGAGGTCAATAGATTATGGAGAAATGGCTTCCTCATTTACATTTGTAACTGTTTTCTCATATGTCAGTGATCAGGTTCTTTGAAGATGGATTATTGGCCATTTGACTGTTGTTGACTGTGTCTACTCACTGAGCCATGTTTGCAGCCAAAGAATTTTTGGGAAAGAATGGCACAGTAAGAGAAAAGGCAGTGTGTTTCTCTGGAAAGGAATAGCTGGTGACCGGGGTAATGAGAAGAAAGACTCTTATGAGATGATAGCGACGACTTTTCCTGTAGTTTAGAAGTCCTTCCCAGTCTACACATTTCATACAAAACATTTTCCACTTCAAACAATATTTGACATGAATATGCCTTAATAATAGGCTTAATTACATACAAAGGGTTTGTGGATTGGCTACACTTCTTTTGATCACTTTTGGATCATTGTATCATGGAAGTACAGAGAAGGGACAGAAGCCAAAATGCAGAGCTGCTAATTTGATACTCTTTGCCAATATGGATTGGGGGAAAAAACGGAAACTACTGAATGAAATCAAGCTAGTTTATATTGGATTTTATGATTCATGACTGGGAATAAGGGAGAATCAGCCATAATTGATTATATAAAATCACACTTCTCTGTTGTCAATGTGCCTTTCTTTGATATTTCTCATGGAAAAATTTTACTTAAGGGCAAAAATAGAATACAAATTATGGTATTTGAATATGGAAAACCACCATAAACCTCATTTTAAGATGGTTATTTCTTTCTTTATTTATTTGAGAAAGCATGAGCAGGGGGAGAGACAGAGGGAGAGGGAGAAGCAGACTCCCCGCTGAGCAGGGAGCCTGACGTGGGGCTCAATCCCAGGACCCTGGGATCATGACCTGAACTGAAGGCAGACGCTTAACCGCTTAACCAACTGAGCCACCCCGGCGCCCCTCCCTCATTTTAGACATCACGTGCTCCGTATATTACTGCACCTAAAACCAGCCTATATAAATTGTTCATTTTAGGAAATGGTTTCTGACTCAGATCTGACGTTTGTTCCACCTGAGTGGCACGGGACCAGAAACAATAGTAACTATATGACGTCATAACAATTAGTCTCACACACACGTTGCTTGTGTGTGACCAGTAGTATAGTGAGCTAAGGTAGTGAAGAAAAGTTTCTTTTGATGGTGTTGTCAGCTGCATTTCCTTTTTTTGGAGCTACTCTAAATCCATATGTCACTAAACCAGGAGAATTCGGAGACAGTTTGGTTTTAGAAATTAAGAATTTTTCTTACCTTTATTGCTTATCTACAAATAACTGGCATCAGGAAGTCAGGGGTCTGGCCCTCGATCTGCTACTCCCTTTTGTATAATCCTAAGCAAGTTCCTTTCCTTTGGTAGGGCTCTGTGTCTTCAACTGTAAGATGGAATTGGACAGAAGGTCCTCACAGGCATGATGCTAGCTAAAACCTGCTCAGTGCTCCGCTTGCTCAGTTCTGGGAAGATGATTCAGCCAACTTCCAAAGAAAAAGGCACAGAAAACAACGTAAAGAGGAAAAGTCCCTTAGACCAATGGCACACACAGTCACATCTCCATTACACTGTACCATCTTCCCCTTCTCCTGTTTCTTTTCCCCTCTGTCATTTTTCTTTATCTTTCTAGCTGCTTCTTTCTCCATCTCCTTTTCTTCCTGGTGCTTCCCTTCCCTTCTTTATCCTGTCTTTCCATCTCTCTCCCCTTTTGCATTCCTTCTCATTTTCTTCCCTTTTTAGTTTTTCCTTTACTTGAGCATTATTATTTTCTTTAAGCAATGCTTTTCCATCGCCTTCTCCTATGACTTTATCGTTTTTCATTCATTCAATAACTATTTACTGAGCAGCTACTATGTGTCAGATACTTTCCAGTCATTAGACAGTTGGAATGAGCAAGATAGCCAACACTCCCTGTTCACATGTAATTTACACACAGTGTCAGGAAATAAGAAATAAACAAGTAAATAAATAAAAAAAACTGCAGGGAGTGGTAAGTGCTAAGAAGGAAGTAAAAGATGATGTGAAAGATAGTGACCATCACAATATATACATATATCAAATCAGCATGTTGTGTTCTTTAAACTTATACAATGTCATATGCCTATTACATCTCAATAAAACTGGGGAAAAAAAAGATAGTGACCAGTCCAGGAGTGGTCAAGCATAGCCTCTCTGAAGAGGTGGCATTTCAGCTGAAGGCTATGGGCGGAGACATGAGTGGGAGAAAGCAAGAACCCATCAAGCGAAGACCTGTAGAGTGTTCAAGGCAGAGGAAGATCAAGTAGAAAGGCTGGGGAAGAGAAACAAACTCAGTGTTTAAAAAGAAAAGTATGTGGTGTGGTAGAAGGGTGATGAGCAAGAACAAGTGTGGTGGGAGGAATGGTCGGTCCGTAAGCACTGCAGGATGCTGAACCTGGATTAATTATGGAGAAAAATTTTCATTTCACAGTATGAGTATCTAGAAGAACATAAAGAATTTTACATCCAAGTTATGCCATAAATTCATTTACAGTACTTAGAAAATCATTTCTAGTTTCAGTGAAGGGTGGGGCACGGAATGAGCTCTCTGCTTCACAACTTTTCTGTAAATGATCCTGGTGTCGTTTGGCACTGGATGAGGGACATTTGCAACATATGTAGATTTCATAGCCATGGTAGAGTAAAGTAGAACTGCTACATTCTTCTGCTCTACCCTCTGAGGGGTGAGCAGAGCATTCGCAGAGATAGAAAACACCCCACGGACCCCACCAATTAATAATGTAAGCAATAAAGTCTAGGGGTAGATCCCACAGAGCGAATTTTGATGCTTCCCTGAAATTGTTTTTGAAAAAATGCTCTTTAGTTTAGCTTTTATTGTAGGTAATTTTTCTTACTTTATTTTTTTGAGAAGTAACTTGAGTAGGCTAAAGGAAAAAAGAAAGAGAGGGAAAAGCTGCAAATGATTACTGCATGTGTAATTTTGTGAACTCTACCTATAATGGATGCCAGACGACCTTGATGGGAAATGAGAGCATAATCCAGAAGGGCATGCAGCAAGTATTATTCCAGGGAATTGAAACAATTGGATGAAAATGAGGAAAGGCTTTGGATTGCTCCTGAATATGTCTCTTGAAAAATTTGGAAGCATTTTCGCATAATTGGTTGTTAGGTAGAAGTCATTCAACAGATATTTTGTGAGCTCCTGCTATGTGCCAAGCATGATTTTTTTTTAGAACTGGGTCACAATTTTAGTCAATGAAGTTTTATTGTCAATGCAGAAAACGTTTTATGTTCCCTATTCTTATTTTTCATTAAAATTTCAAAGCTTTCATAGATTTTTTTTCCTTTTCATCTGGAGTTTTTATAAGTTAAAAAAAAATCCTGGAGGGGTGCCTGGGCGGCGCAGTCGTTAAGCGTCTGCCTTAGGCTCAGGTCATGATCCCAGTGTCCTGGGATCGAGTCCCGCATCAGGCACCCTGCTCCGCGGGAAGCCTGCTTCTCCCTCTCCCACTCCCCCTGCTTATGTTCCCTCTCTCGCTGTGTCTCTCTCTGTCAAATAAATAAAATAAAATCTTAAAAAAAAAATCCTAGAAAATAATGCCATGTTTTTTTCTATTAAAAATGGTAAACTTGAAAACATTCTCTTAATCAAATCCAAATTAGACCAATGTTTCCTTCAATCCAAGTCCCTGTTGATGGGTTTATCTCCTTAGTATATACTACATTGTGTTCTGTTCCCTGAAATCTCAATTGACTTAAGATTGTGCACCTATTCATTAATATGTTCTTTGGGTCAGAATATGCAGCAATATGGGCCCCTGTGGCTCAGTCAGTTAAGCATCCAACTCTTGGTTTCAGCTCAGGTCATGATCTCATGGTCATGAGGTCAAGCCCCATGTCGGGCTCTTCGCTCAGCGTGGTGTCTGCTTCCGATTCTCTCTCCCTCTCCCTCCTGCTCTCTCTCTCTGGAACAAATAAATAAATAAAATCTTAAAAAAAAAAAAAAGATTATGCAGCAATGAGGTAACTGGGGTCTAAAAACTTGAAAGAATTCTTGACCAGTTTATACAATAGAATTACATTCTTTCTTCCTCCACTCCCCACCCCAACTGAAGTTACTAGGGGTAAAGAAATGCTTGTTTCATTTTTCCTAGCATTTATTTGGTGACGTGTTAAAGAAGCTTTGGAATAATTTTGTAGAAACTTTTATATTTCACTGTATGAATATTTCAAAAATACCACCAACTAGCTTTTTTTTTTTTTTTTAAGATTTTATTTATTTATTTGACAGAGAGAGACAGGGAGAGAAGGAACACAAGCAGGGGGATCGGGAGAGGGAGAAACAGGCTTCCTGCTGAGCAGGGAGCCCGATGTGGGGCTCGATCCCAGAATCCTGGGATCATGACCTGAGCCGAAGGCAGACGCTTAACGACTGAGCCACCCAGGTGTCCCAGCACCAACTAGCTTTTTTTTTGTTGTTTATGGTTTGAGAGTAAACATCTATGTATTTTGAAGAATGCACATGTGTATATTCGAACATAACACACATATTTTCCTGTTTATGGCTAATTCCCAACACTAATTTCTATCTGTAGCAGACAGGAACAAATATTTAGATAGCATTGCCTCTTCTATGTATATTTTCAGGTCTATTTAATGAAGTAAGGTTTTAGACCTCTGTTAAAAGTACTAGTTATATGAAGATTTTGGAAGTGTAGTAAGATTTCAATTTGACAGTGGTCTTTAATCAGGGCACAAATTTTGCTTTTAACAATTGAGCTTCAAGAATACAAATATCAAGCGTCCCAGTTTTAGATGGAATCCTTCATTTTCCAGATGTTATGAAGCATTCATCTTTTCATGGTGCACTTTGGAAGTTTAATTCCATCTTGTCCTTCTACATTTGTTTCCCTAAATGATTTTATTCAGTACCTGAAATCGCTAATCATGGACCTTAGAAAAAATACTGTATTCTGCTGATTCCGTTATATTTGTTAGCTTCACATACATCTTAGAGGTGTTTAAGGGATGATCATGAAGCAACTGCCATTCTGACCAGATTTTTTTTTCCTTTCCCTTCATTAGGAGCCTTGATTACAGTAGGAAACTGAAAAATGTAAGTGTTTTGACTTCGCTTTGAAAATGTTTTTCCTTCTCACTTTGATGGCTCAAGTGTAAAATGTAGCTCCTAAGTTCAGTGACTCTCGTATGCCTTGCTGGGAAGAGTCCTCAGCAAACGAGTGAGTATAGGTGTCTCTGATGGAACAGTCGATCGATCACTGTGACAGAAACACAAATTGTAGAGGGGGGAGGTCTCTGTAATTAACAAGGGCTCGTTCTAGAAGTAAATAAATGAAAGCTTGCGCTCTGTAATTCCATTGCTTGAACACAAGATGATCTGTCTCGGCACTAATATCAGTTGCTTTCTGTCAGTTGGCACAGGTGGGATTATTAAATAAAGTAGTTGGACATGATTTTTTAGGGAAAAGATCAGCATAATATAACTCTTGTTGACTGTCACGGGCCTGCACTTTTTCTGTTTTTTTTTCTTATTAATGTTTTGAGCTTTTATTAGTACTTCCCCAAAATCAACTTTTTGGAACTGGATCTCATTTTCAAAGAGCAAGTATGTTAGTGTCCTTTTATTTTAAGTTTAAATTGAGGAATGTAAAAAAATGACTTCCTGCATATAAAATTTAAAATTAGCTGTGACCGACCCCTCCTTTTTTTAATTTCCAGGGTGCTATTACATTTGATTGACATTTTCATTCTCGTCTTCCTTTTCTTCCTCTATACAACTAGGGATATATGCCATTTTTCATCAGGCAGTCTTAAACAAATCAGAAAACCCGTAATCTGAAACACAACACAGTGTCATGTTTCTCCTACTACACCTTCCAAAATGGCCTCATACTCTTAGCACACATTAGTTGTTTTATGGTCCTAGTTAACGTCCTGACATGTGGAATTGTCTGTTCTCTGGAAATTTATTTGTAAGCAATCAATGTTAAAAAGACCCTCTGGAAGCCTTGAAGGATTCCTGACATGCGCTTTTCCCACAGAGGTAGAAAACCGAATCACGTCATAGCGTTGATACACACAACCATATTTTGGGCGTGTTGCCATGTGGAACCATGTACACATATCTTTCCTGATCTAGCAAGTGGAAGCAGGGTACAACCAGCACTTCCCTGCCTGATTGAAGCAATAAGACCAAATGTGAAAATAAAATAATAGCTTTTCTGTAAGCTTCAGATCCAAAGAATTCAGCTTTAAGGAGCTCACCTTCAGCCTTCTGGGCTTTATGGAAAAATCACTGTATAGAGCATTTGCTTTTGTGCACAGTTATTTTGGAAAGACAGAAAAAAATGAACTGAGGACTGTAGCTTCAGACCATTGAACATTCATGGACATTTGTAAGCACCCAAGGTTATTTAGTTGGCAGTAATTTTGTCCAGGCTAAAAATTTCCCATCTCCGAGGAATAGGAATTTAACTCTACGCCAACGCTAGGTAGCTGAAGATCATACTCTTCATTACTTTGCTTTCTTCTGATTTCAGTTAGATATATGCTGTTTCTCTTGTGCTGGGAACCACTAATTAACCTGGATCTCTGCCTCTGTGCCCACAAGTAGGAATTGTAAGCCTTTAAAAGCACCTCTTTCAAAAGGATTTGACAACCCATTTCATGCTCATCTGGGTGAAGACGCCAGAGTTTCTGAAAATTTTCACTTTCTACCTTTATTACCGAAAAATGATTTTGGAGGATTTATTTTTCCTTCTTGCTGTCTTAAAGATCATTTTCTTACAACCAAAATTTCCTAAAACTGGAGCTTTCTTTTAACTACCGAATCATGTTTGTGTTGACTGATAGAGCATTGGGTTCTTATTAAAATGATTTCACATTTAATGGATACCTCATGGATGGTGGTTTTTGTAAATCAGTGTCACATTCTCTCCTTCCGGCTTTCCTCTTGATGGGGCACTATTGATTCCTTAGTTTAAAAGTCATTCTTGAGGGAAAATTCTCCTGCTCTTGTGCCTGGTTTTGTTTCACAGGTACTAGTTACCATTTACTGGCTGGGAAAAGCAGCAAATAGCTCGGCATCCTATAGCGGCACAACACTGAACCTGAAGGAGTTTGAAGGCTTGCTGGCTCAGATGAGAAAGGTAACTTGACTTTCCCTCTTTTTTTTTTTTAGATTTTATTTATTTATTTGAAAGAGAGAGACACAGCGAGAGAGGGAACACAAGCAGGGGGAGTGGGAGAGGGAGAAACAGGCCTCCCACCAAGCAGGGAGCCTGATGCGGGGCTCGATCCCAGGACCCTGGGATCATGACCTGAGCTGAAGGCAGACGCTTAACCGACTGAGCCACCCAGGCGCCCCTTGACTTTCCTTCTTTATCCCAAGAGGTTAATATAAGATGGGAAATTGACACATTTACTTCATTTTTTTTAGATGTTATTTAGCACAAGTAGGGGGAGGGGCAGAGGGAGAAGCAGGCTTCCTGCTGAGCAGAGAGCCCGACATGGGGCTCGATCCCAGGACCCCAGGATCATGACCCAAGCCAAAGGCCCATGCTTAACCGACTGAGCCACCCAGGCGTCCCACATTTGCTTCTTTTTAAGATCCTTAACAGTTCACCGGGGTGAAATTGCACAGAACAGAGATGTCCTGCCCTCCAGGAAAGGACTAGTTGACTTACCAATGCGGTCTTTGCCTTGTGTGTCCCATGCCTACCTGAACTTTTATAGCCTTCAGAGAATGGAAGGTCTGAGTTCTCTCCAACTTTAATTCCAAAAGAGCAAATGCAATCTGTCAGCATGTGGCTTTGTATGCCAGAGAGCTCTGCACTTGTTTTCTTGAGGGAATAACACCTGAATTAAACAATACAGTATTATACAAAAATGAAGACTTGCTCTGCATTTGTCCTAAAGGTCATTTTGCTTACCCGTCACGGCCTTGGTATGGGTGAAGTCATGTCTGCCAAGCTCTTGCCTGGCCATCCACCCTGGACGGGCCCTGACAAATTAGAAGCATTCTCTGCGGAGATGTGCATTTTACGGCCATTGTATTTGGGTGACCTGGAAATTCGGAAGACTTTTTTTTTTACAGTATTTAAAGCTTTATTTGTTTATTTGGTTATGGGAAAGACTGACTTAAGGTAGGAATTTGTCAAAGAAACAGGGGGATGTATTATGTATGTCTGCCTGTGTGTTCCTTTTTAAGGTTCAGCAATGTACAGGAACTCACCCAAAGTCCTAGGATATAGGACTGCACACAGGCAGGCCCACCCAGCCAGCCTAGTGAGTGGATGAGGCTCAGTTGTCACATCCGTGGATTTTGGATAAGATCCCTATCATAGCACAAATAGTCCAGGCCTTGCCCTTCCTCATTTCTCTAACATGCAAACGAAATGCACTAATGAGACCTTGAGAGACATTCCCCGCTTTACAGACTTTCTTTTCATACTGAAAACAAGAATGTGCTCCACCTTTCTAATAATTTATCCTTCTTTCTTTAAATTAAAGATAATGGTCCTGACAGTTCTTCCCATTTGGCTTGAGCCGATCTGGCTCATGTATTTTGTAAATGGACAAAGCTTTCATACTGGTTGTTATGCATATAAACAAAGTCCTTTAAGCTAAATTCCTTTAAAAATAAACTGAACACACCCACACAATACACTGTTTCTTACTTTTTACTCTCGTGGGTCCTTTAATTTTTCATGTAACTCTATTCTTAGAGCAAGTACAAAGGTAAGGTTTAGTCTGATTTGTGAAATTTGAATGCTTATTTTTTTATATTAAATTCGGATTTGAATAATGATACATGGGGTCATCTCTTTTTTTTTAAAGTTATTTATTTATTTATTTGAGAGAGAGAGAGAGAGAAATCACGAGTTGGGGGAGAAGCAGGGGGAGAAGCAGAGGGAGAAGGACAAGCAGCCTCCACGCTGAGCAGTGAGCCCGATGTGGGGTTTGATCCCATGACCCTGAGATCATGACCTGAGCCCAAATCAAGAGTCGCATGCTCAACCGACTGAGCCACCCATGGGTCATCTTTGTACAACTGTTTAAAAGCCCTGCCTCACAGTTCCTTTCTTTGCTGGATTCCCTTGGAACCTGATTTATTCTTGCTATGGACATTTCTTACCATCACTAGTCCAGCTCCTCTATACTCTAAGCAGCTATGGTTTCTTCAGCAACCCTTCTACTGAGACCATATTGAGCTGACCCTTGTTACGTCAGCTGCCTTGAAATGACCTGTCGTTGCTAACAGCGGTTCCCTTCTTTTAGTGAACGTAGTACAATATCACAGGACCCAAGAGAGTACTTGGTATCACTGGACACAGCATGACTTAACTAAATGGCCAACTGTGGTACTCCCATGCCTCTGAATAGAGAGTAATTGATCTGAACATCACAGATATATCCAATGCCTAGAGATACTAATTTATCTGGAATAGATATTATCTCATTTTACCGATTAAAATTGGATTTGTCTGGGAAGTGCAGAAAACTCTAAATGTGGCTTAAATAAGATGAATTTAATTTCGAACTTACATAAAAGAGGTCTGAACATGAGCAGTGGGCAGGTGATCATCAGGGACCCAGGGTCCTTCTGTCCTTTTACTCCAACATCCTCAATCCTTGGGTTCTCACCTTCTGGTCCATCATGGTTGTGCAAGCTTTAGCCACCATATCCACATCTGAGCCAGGAGAAAGGAGGGATGAGGAGATGAAGGACCTCTGCCCTCCCTTTAAACACACGTCTGTTAAGTCATACACTACTCCTCTGCTCATATCCTATTGACCTAAACTTGGTCACACATCCAAACCTACCTGCAAGGAGAGACTTGGGAAAGGTAGGCTGTATTTCAGCTAAATCCTGTGGGTGTTTTCCCTGGAGAAGAAAAGGAGCAGATACTGAGGAGACAACTAGAATTGCTTCGGCATGGAGACAGGCTGAAAGAAATTTGCAATTGAAATGTTTTCTTTCACAAAGGAGACTAACCAGAAATTTTTTATATTCATTTTTCTAGTGAGAGAAATGTTTGTAAAAAATTATCAACTTGTAGGGGTGCCGGGGTGGCTCAGTCAGTTAAGCATTTGCCTTTGGCTCAGGTCATGATCCTGGGATCGAGCCCCGAATCGGGCTCCCTGCTCAGTGGGGAGACTCCTTCTCCCTCTCCCTCTCCCCACTGCTCGTGTCCTTTCGCTCTCTCTTTCTCTCTCAAAAATCAATAAATTAAATCTTTTAAAAATATTTCTAAAAATTACCAACTTGTACAGTAACATGTGTAGAGCCCTTAGCAGACGCGTCTGACACATAGTAGGTATTCATAGTAGGTTGCTGTTGCTATATGCCAAAAAAAAAGATCTCTGAGAGCATAGTGACAATGGCCTTTCAGTGAGCCCAGATATGTCAGAGGAGGTCTCCCAACAGAGGGGACACTGAAGTGGAACAAAGGGGCATTACTGTGAGAATGTTGAGGTTGAAGGAAGAATCATGGGGACTAAGTGGCCTTAGAATCTCAGGGACTAGAGCTGGAAAGTGAGCAGTCTAGGCTCTTCCTTTTTGTGTCTCTCTCTCACCTCTTCCTATCTCTCCTTGAGATTTCCTCGCATCAGGGAACATGGCCAAAAGCATCTCCAGGATTACCTGTTCTAGCTCCTTGCCCAGAAAACAAGGAAATTCTTCCTTCTAGGCCCAGCTGCAAAATTCTTAGGGGTATACTCTGGCCCAGTCTCTGTGACCAAGGGTAACAGGTACCAGGATTGGCCTAAGCACTACCGTTTCAGGAGGGGAGGGGTGTTAACTAGAACAAGGGGATAAAGACGGGGGAATGAGATGGGCAAGAACAGACCTCTGCCTAAAATAGCAACCAACATCAGCTTCTCTTCCCTTAACCTGCCTTATTTTTTCATGGTACTTACCACTCAACTTTGTATTCATTTATCGGTTTTTCCATTTCCCTTTTGTCTTCCCTACTAGAACATAAGGCCCGTGAGGACAGGGTATTTATTGACTTTGCTGAATGTTGTGTGCCCAGCATTAGGACCGTGTCTGACACATAGAAGATGCTCGGTAAATATCCGAGGAGTGAATAGCTTCCCCAGCCAGAGTGTGGTAGGTGCAGATGGGTCATCAAGCTGGAAAAGCAGAACCCTAAAACACTCCAGAATAGGATTTAGCTGCTTTATAAATCACAAAGGAAGCAGAAAATGTTGAGTGGTAACACAGAAGCATCTGGAGTTTCTCAGATACTGTAAGTCACCCACAACCTTAGCTGGTTCTCATTATCTCTGACAAAGAGGGATAAGAAAAGGACAGATGAGTGAAACGATCCAAAAATACCATAGATGTTGATAGTTCTCACCGCATTCATTAACGTACGTTTATTAGAACAACTAGCAGTTAGTACAATGGATAGATTTGGGTCTTGTCTCCTATCCCTAAAGTGCTCTCTGTAGATGTCGAAAATTTCCTGGGTTCCTGGATGAAAAGCATCGATGACATAACTAGACCCCGCAAAGGAGAATTTGGCCCATGCTAGCCTTTGTGCTGGTTTATAGCTTTTGTTCTCCCCCAAAAGCTTAACTTTGGTTGATTTGACGGAATCCAATAAAATTGCTTATCCAGCTGATGTCCACATCTTTATTTTTGGCTGAAGAACCAACTTCTTGCCTCACCCTGAGGTTCCAAGGGACCAGACTGGCCAAGGGTGACCACGGGTGGCCTGTTTTTCACTTTTCAAACTGGCCATGCCTTTCGGCTTCCTGCTCTCTTGCTGGATCCGTGATTTTATTCTTGGCTTTCTACGCAGTCATGAACAGAATGGCTTTTCTGTTTTTCTTTCCCATAACAAGCGGTGAGAAAGCAGCCGATGCTCCAAGAGACATGTTGACTTTTTCTTTCTTTCTTTCTGTTCTCTTGTGGTTTGTAGTAGGGGTGGGGAAGACATTTGGGCCTTTGGAAGAGCACTTCTGATTATTGTTATTTTCTTGAAAATCCAGTTGGTAACGCTGCACCAAGCAGCTCATAAAATTGTGTCACTTCTAGACATGACGAGTGACCTGGTTCCGAGGGTCTGCCCTCTCTGATGGGAACCTCGGTCCAAGGCAACTAGTTATGGGATATAAATGGAGAAGGATCCGTGCATATACAGGTTGTGTCCTTCCCTACATTCACAAAGTCTGTATGATTTACATATTGACATTTACATACCCAAATGAATACATAGAAGTAATTCTAACCATAGCTAACACTTTTTGAGCACTTACGCATCAGGCATTCTTCTGAGTGCTCTCTGTATGTTAACATGTTTAACCCTCCTAGCAATCCTGCGAGACAGATGGTATTATCAGCTCCATTGAACAGATGAGAAAACTGAAATCAGACTAGAAAACTAATAACTTGCCTGAGGTCATGTAGATGACGAGAGGCGGAGGCAGGATTTAAACCCAGTCAGTTGAGCTTCCAAGACCTACCCTAAGCTCCTAACCTACCCTAAGCTGCTTCTCTTTTGCAGTATTTATAGTTTGGTGATGTAGGCATAAACAGCAGTTAGGAAAGGGGCATCCCCCAGATTAGCATCATTCACAGAGTAAGGAGGCAGTGAGTGTCCCGTAGTTGGAGAGGTGATGATGGTAATGAGGCAACTATAACTACCTCAAGTTTGATCAGATTTTGGCAGGTTTTACCCTTTGGGATTTGGAGATGGAATCCTGTGTTGGAATCACAGTTTTGCTGCTTACTCTGTGACCTCAGCCAAGTTACTTAACCTCTCTGATTCTTATTGTCCTCTTCTGTAAAATGAGGACAATGCTAACGACATCATTGTAGGGTTGTGAGGATTAAATACATGTGCAAAAAGCAACAAGTGTAGCCCTAGACCCATAGTAAGTATTCAATAGGAGTGACCTTCATTTTTTTAGCCATTTGGCCTATCCTTGGTGAATCAATAACCCATGATTATTACTTGCATTTCCAAAGAAATTAAATACAGAACCATATCCAATTTAAATCTATACTTCTCAGTTAGTTGATGAGTTCTTCCTTTTGCAGCTAGTCAGGCCTGGCTTTTGTTCAAGTCTTGGTGAACTTCTGACCTACAAGTAAACTACCTTAATTTCCATAACTGGAATTTCTGCCTTCCTCTGGAGGGTCAAGTGGGCTGCGCTCACCCGGGCCATGTGACAACCTCTTCTTCCGGGGCCCTAATCAGGGCCTCTGTGTGGAGGCTGCAGGGTGTGTCTCTCTGTTCTGCCCTCCTGTCTCCCACTCCCTTCTCTCCAGGCCAAACCCCTGTGTGCCTTGCAAATTACAGCCACGCCGGCCCTTCGGAATGCCTCCCGCTGGGGAGTGCATTGGGGACGCTGGAGAGAACGGATAAGCACCTGGCAAAGCCATGTGCTACAAAGGCCTGGGCTCCAGTGGGCATATCAGTCGGTTCAGGCAGTTTCCAAAATTGCTACCATGCAGAGAATATCTGTTTATTTGTCCTCTCTATTGGGAATGTGGAGGGGACCTTCCCGAGCATCCCAGGACATCCACAGGGTGACATTCCAGTCTTTGCCGAGGAGCTCGGGCCCCTCTGCCAGCATCCTCCGCAGCCCAGATTTTAAGCGACAGTCTGGAGGAGATTAAATTGAGGTTTATCTTTGAGTGACCGGCGTTATTTTTGTTTTCGTCAGCCTGGCCGATTGTAATGAATGCAACGACACTGGCGGGAACAAGGCTTTTATTCTAATGCAAGGGTGAGGATGGCTTTGACTGACCTTTCCGCTGCTGGGGTTTCAGTGTTTTAGTATGTGCTGCTTGCGCTGGAAAGAATTTATAATCACAGGCTGTCAAAGACAGCCATTGTTCTCCCTGCTCCGAACATGTGGGTCAGCCGCAAGCGCTTCAGCTCCCCCAGCGCCAGGGGCTGGCCGAGAGCGAGAGCATGCCTGGATTCTTCTGAGGCATCGGGAAAAGCAGTTTGCATATTTTTCATTGCCTTTTTTTTTTTTTTTTTTTTTTTTAAACTTTCTGCCTCCGAAAGACAGCTCCCTTTCAGAGCAGGAATTTCCCTTCAAGGTAGCAGGAGATGGACGTGTGCTGCTTGCTCCAGACTTTACAGACCTGATTCTGCGGCAAAAACAAACGCTGTGTGCCTTGGCCAGCTAGCGTAACCAGGAGCAATCGCGCTGCCAACCCGGGGGCTCGGTCCCAGAACAGGCATGCGCCTATGGATTCCGAGAGACGGGTCAAGGTTAAGGCTTTTGGTGTTTAGTTTTGTTTTGGTCGGTCTCTGTACTCTTGTGAATCCAAACTTAATGAGGCTTTTATTCTTCGTTCCTTCCATTTTTTTTTTTTTTTAAACGTGGTAAGGTGTGAGTTACTTGGATTTTTATTTATTTATTTATTTATTTATTTATTTATTTATTTATTTATTTGAAATGTGCACGCTTTTCTCATGGGGAAAGTTGAGGCAGGGAGGGTGGAAGGATGCAACGTTGGCTTGTGGATGATAATCCGGGCCATAATTTTTTCCATCCTGACACCACACGCGGGATCTTTTGAAGACCACCCGGAGCTAGATTTTCCTGGTATCAGAGGCTCTCCATCTGTTGCTCAAGTGTCTGTAATATCTTTTTCGTTTTATTTTTGGACAGGAGACTGATGACATTGAGAGTCCCAAACGTAGTATCCGAGACAGTGGCTACATAGACTGCTGGGATTCCGAGCGCAGTGACTCCCTGTCTCCCCCTCGCCACGGCAGAGATGATTCCTTCGACAGCCTGGATTCCTTTGGCTCCCGTTCCCGGCAGACCCCTTCACCAGATGTAGTCCTCAGGGGAAGCAGCGATGGTAGGTTGCAGCCTTCGTACACTGCACGTCTTAGAGTTGAACATTCACAAGAGCTGCCTTGTCACCCGTGGACGGAAGGCAGGCTCCAGGTCCACCGTGCTGGGACCCGGTAACTCTAAGCTGGGAGAAGAAGAGCATTTTTAATGTTGTTTTTCGTGGCCCTTAGAATTTGGCTTGGCTTTGCCAGCAGTTTGAACATTGCCTCAGTGAGCCTCTCTTCTCTTGGAAAATATGTTACATCATTCCTCCCTTGGTCTCAGTGAATCAAGACGCTGTGCAGGCCGTTAGCTCATAAAGTGTGCCGAAGGTTTATATGCTCTGGGTATGAGGAAGGGAAATGTGTGAGTACCACAGTGCAGAAGCGAAAATGAATCAACTTCCAGCTAGCTGGAAATGCACTACACGCACTTGGGAAGGTGCTGAAGCCCGGGACACTTTAATTGGCAGGGTTTTGGCAATCTGTTCGATGCTTATGATACCTGGCCGTTGCCTGGAGCGTTGTGGGTGGCCCCCAATGTACACAGCCCAGACTGCCTGCTTGTTCCGAGTCTGGGTTTGATTTAAATCCCCTGGATTTTCTACCACCTGTAAGGGCTGATCATTTTTCTTTAAAAATGTGTGGTCGTGCGACCTGATGTAAATTTAAGGCATATTTTCCAGAAGCTGTTTACGTCACTTATCTTGTAGCTTTGTACTTTTAGGAAGGGAAAATGGCTTGGTTCGGCATATATAAACTTAAACTTGCAGGAACGCACTGAGGTTAGTGGGGCATTTTTTATTTGTTTCTGTTTTTTTAATGCATTGCTCGATTGATGCTAATATTCCTAGAGACTTAAGGCTTCTCTCTGAGATGAAAATTCCCTTTTATGGCTGAAAGATCCCTTTCAGCTATAAAACTGTCTAAAATCCTTGAGTATTTAATGTGCCTAGGTCCTGAATTAATTACTTGACACCTAGCATATCATTTAGCCCTTAGCACCAGAGTACGAGATACATAGTTTCTGACTTAGTCCCCCACCCCCACCCCCCCCACACCCCCGGGCTGTGAGACATTCCTTGTCTGTATTTTACAGATGAATCTTATAGAGGTTAAGTAATTGTCCTCAAGTTGTTAAGTGACAAATATCACTGTCATTAAGTAGTGTAACAATGTTAGCCTCAAGAAGTGTGAGTCCAAAACTTAAACTCTTAAACCTAATTTGCCCACAACTTCTGTTTACCTAATAAATTTTTTAAATTCTAGAATGACTGAACTAATGCCTTTGTTTAGTGCTTAAGCTTTCCAACAAATAGATTAGCCTCAGGGCAACATAGTATGTGACTCCAAAAGAATTCCATGGTGCATTGTGAACTGCTTGAAAAACATTTCTAAAATTTTATATGACATCTTAAGTACCATCCACAGCATTAGAAGTTACAATGCCAAGTACGTGACCTAACTGAAGTTTAACATAACCAAAAGGTAGATTTACTTGCACAAAACATATCTGAACCAGATTATTTCATTTTATTTTGATTGTTTTTTTAAAAAATTATTACTTTGTTCATCTTGGTTTTATAAGTGGTTTTATATTCTTTCACAGCTTTGAGGGGCTCAGAGTTTGTAATGAGTGACATCTTGAAGGGATTTGAGATGGTAATTACTAATATTGCACTAATATGTGCTGAGAGGCACAATTTAATTTGCAGCAATTAAGATTGATAAGCTAGAGTCTTTTTATAAATATTTTTCCATGTAAAGAATAATATGAAATTGAGCCTCACGGAACATCATCCATGAAAGAGAGCACGTTAAACATAGATTTCACCAAGCAGCCTGATACCTTCAGGCTTATGTTCTTATAAACAAATCAAGACCTAATGAGGTTTAAAACACACACACACACACACACACTTTTTAAAATCTGCCTTTAAAAATAGTGTAATTTTATTCAAATAGGTGTTGTGTTTTATTAGAATTTATGGTCTATTTTTAATGATGCTAATCAATAAGATTGCTAGTCCTAATAAACACTTTCAAATTTAGAAGAACATTTTTTTTTTAAGTCTTGAAAATTTATTTCCTAAGGACTCACAATCAATTAGGGAAAATCTTAGCATAAAATTGTCCAGTTCCACATTGGGTCAATATTTTAATATCTTCAAGGCCCACTGACCCATTCAGTGGGGACAGTCAAGAACCACGCTCATAAGAGGTGCCGCGATTCTATGGGTTGCACCCGAGAGCTACCCGGTCGGGATGCTGTGGGTCCCCAGGGTTAGTTCCGCCAATCTGTCTTGCTACACAGGTCCCGGTTCCTCCCCTCACCTCTGCTAGCATCCTCCTGAGGCCACTTAATGGACCTCACTGAAGAGGAAACATAAACCTTTCTACTCAGATGCATTTAAAATGAAGAACATAGTTTAGAAATATGATGTATTTTGTTAAATGAGTGTTCTTTTATAGAAAAGAGGAGTTGAGGGAGAGAAATAAGGAAAGAAAGAAATTAAGGTGGTAGAGGGAGATGAGAAAGCCAAGGGCTAGGGGTGTGTATGGCCAAAATATGGGGAAAAAAGAACATCCCCCCCCAACTCCAGTTACTGGAAAGGGGAGAAATGTAGCCCTCGGGGAAGGAAGACTCAGACTTTGATAAAGTAATATCATCATCAACATGTGCTGCATTGTCATTTCCTAACTTTGGGTATAAATAGCGAAGCCACCCTAGTATATATATCTGTGTTTTCGGGGTGAAGTCAAACTCTTTGGAAGTCCTGGCCTTTGATAAGGATTCTAGCATTTACTGAGGGTGTGTTGTACCAGCTACTCCCTAGATGCTTTGCACCATCTTCTTGAATCCTCACAATACCTGTCAGAGCTGCCTTAACATCTCCATGTGTCCGATGAGGACCCTGAGGAACGGAGGGTTTAAATTTCGCAGAGCTACACAGCTAGTAGGATGGAGCCGAAATTAGAGCCTGGCCCCTAAGTCCAGAAAACTGCACTTCTTTCAGCTGAGTCACTCTGCCTCAGGGCATCTGCAAATTAACTTTCCTTGCACTGTCTGTTGAAGACATTTATCAAAGAGTAATTGTGGGAAGGAAAAGGGTGATCTGTGTATTTGTTAAACAACCTATTTTGAGACTTTCACTGAGATTATTACAGATAATATGTTTTTAGATACTGTACACAAAGAAGGTTCATAGATGATAGGATTTTAGACATTAGAAAATGGAGACAACTCTTAATTCATTACTAAGCCTTCATAGATGATTGAAGAATCATTTTCTTTCATTCGTTTATTCGAGAAAGTGTAGTGCTTCCCCTAGTCAGGATGCTTTAAGCAGAGGACATTTCTCCAAGAGAAGTTCGTCACAGAGGAAGGAACTTTGGATTGGAGTCTGGAGAAAGAAATTGGGAGTCCTGAGCCATTACGTTCCAGCCATGTGGAAGGGGCTCTTTCTGCGTCTCTGAGCCTCTGTTTCCACCTCTGTAAAATGGGGATAATACTAAATCAGAAAACAAATCTAAGAGTTTGGCAAGGGAAGGCAGTGTTAGCGTTTGTTTATAAAGATTTCACGGGGCCTCTAACCGTTCCACTGGGACACTGAGACAGGTGGATACCATTGATGAAAGACTTGGGGTGGGAAGGTGCTAAGTTATGAATCAAAAACCAGCAAGTACTGAAACGGTCAAAACTTCAGAAGGGAGGCTGAAAGCAAGTGCGATGAATAATTCATAAACTGCCTATTTCATCCTGCAACAATGAACGACTTGTTTATGGTCAATGCTTTTAACTTGTAAAGTCTTTTAAAAGCCATTAAATCATTTAATCTTCAGGGCAAATCATTTCATTCTAATTTTTACAGAAGAGGACAGGCAAGTGTGATAGAGCCAGCCTAGGATAGGAGCCCACAGCTCAGTAGCGACAGGTCGAGAACTATGATGACATCGAGAGTAGTCAGCATTTATCAAGCACTTACCCTGTACCAAGTACTATACCAACAGTTTACATGTATGCGGTCCTCGCAAAAGCCCTACAAAGTAGGTGGCGTTATTATCCTCACTTTGCAGATTGGGGAAACTGAGGCTTCGAGAGGTGAGTTAACAACTGCAGAGTCTCACAGCTAGTGAGTGGCAGAGCTCAAAACAAAGTAGATCTGGCTTAAGACCCTGTGCACTGCCCAGTTGGCTAGGCTGCCCCATCTCTTGACTCAGTTGAAGGCTGTTTTCACAAATGTAAAGAAGTAAATTTTAGTTGCTGTCAACGAAGTTGAGTAACCTATTCCTGATCCTCTCGTTGATGAAGAGTTTCCAACCAACTCTCACATGGCGGCCTCTGTAATAGTAGTGTTTGTTTTAATGACAGCTTCGCTCTCATAGATCTTACCAATTGAGTGAGATGAGACTCAGGAAACAGGGATACAAGATAATTATTGGGGCTCTTGCCCCCCCCAAAACTGTTTGGCAACATTGAATTCTCTTGCGTTGCCTAAAACACTCTTTAAGCCAAACCAATTCATTTATTCCTCAGATAATTTGAAAATGCCCACTAGGTGCAAAGACGCTGTGATCAGTGCTGTAAATGATGTAAAGCCCTTGTTCTCAGAATACAAGGTCGAAAGGGTAATGTGCCCGAAGAAAAGACTAGATTGGGCCATGGGGCTCACAGGAAGAAAAGATGGCCTTCAGCTATGGGTACCAGGAAGGGCTCTGATATAAAGGAATATGCTTTTATTGTAACTCAAACCACTTCCTGGAAGGCAAACCCTTGGTCTAATCTAAATCTGCCATTTTCCAAATTCCTTTTCTTCTTAGCCGTCTTTGCCCCTTGATGATAACTAATATTCTCCAGGCGTTTCATGGATTGTTAAAGGTACCTCCAAGACAAAAATGTCATTTTATGACATCTCCTCTATAAAACAGAATCCTTTATAATTCTTATTTGTGTGAATATCTAGCACAGTGTAAGACACGCAATAGCAGGTGTTCAGTAGAAACTCCATCGGTTGATTTATGTCTTTTCTTTGCAGAGTGGCAGAATCTGAGCAGCCTCTAGTTCTGCTGCAACTGTGTTGCGAATCGTAGTTCTCAGATACAATTAGGCTTACCTCTATTTTTTCAATTGAATTTTTTTCCCTCTGATTTGAGTTCGGAGCTTTTCCCAGAACAGACTAATTTAGACGGATACTTCAGATTCGTTAAGTGAATAATTTAAGGAAGGAATCCCCAGCACCCACAGATCTAACCACATCCCTAATACAGCACACTCGCCATCGGGAACTGTTCAGCTACCCCCGCGCACATTTTCAGCACCCATCCTCTCTTCCCCAGGGAGAGGAAGTGACTCGGAATCCGACTTGCCACATCGGAAGCTGCCAGATGTGAAGAAGGATGACATGTCTGCGAGGCGGACTTCCCACGGTGAGCCGAAATCAGCAGTGCCTTTTAACCAGTACCTCCCGAACAAAAGCAATCAGACGGCCTACGTCCCCGCTCCTCTGAGGAAGAAGAAAGCAGAGCGAGAGGAATACCGCAAGAGCTGGAGTACTGCCACCTCCCCCCTGGGTGGGGAGAGGCCCTTCAGGTAAGCCCTGAGCTATGCTGCCCGCATCCTGGCTTGCGCACTGGCGGTGAAGGGACCACACAGCTCCAGCACACGATCGAGCTCAGATAACCATTCCAGAACCTCGACGTCAGATTACAAATGGCAGGGGCACCTGGGTGGCTCAGTCGTTGAGCGTCTGCCTTCGGCTCAGGTCGTGATCCTGGGGTCCTGGGATCGAGCCCCGCATCGGGCTCCCCGCTCAGCGGGAAGCCTGCTTCTCCCTCTCCCGCTCCCCCTGTTTGTGTTCCCTCTCTCGCTGTGTCTCTCTCGGTCAAAGAAATAAATAAATAAAATCTTATTTAAAAAAAAAAGATTACAAATGGCAGTGGGCAAGACAGCTCTTTGGAGAGAGATTGTAATGACAGAATCTAAGCTTCATGAAGGCACCGAGAATAGTGCCTGCCACACAGTGGTACTCAACAGATCCCTTGTCTAATGAGCAGATTTTTGAAACCAGTTCTAGTGAGGGGACATGGAGAGCAGATCTGTCACCCATGTCTTTCTGAGGAGACTGCCTGACTCCCACTCCTGTTAAATTAGGTGCAGAAAGCCACATCTCTGTGCAAGAAGTCTTTTTCTTAAATCTAGACACGTGATTATCTAGATACAAGCTCAAGTATGTAAGGGATGCATGAAACAGGCTTCAGAATCGCTTGGAGAAACTCCTAGTCAATGGACGATACATTGAACTGCTCATCTCTTTAGAGAAGCAAGCAGGGATTTCCCCTAAACTCTGATTATGTCTTTATATTTATGCATTCATTTAGTCTGCAGGTATTTATTTGGCACCTACTACATGCTAGGCGCTGTCTTTTAGGCACCGGGGACCCAGTAGTAAATAAGGTAGAGTCCCTGCCTTCAAGAACCTTCTAGTCCAATAAAAGAAACTTATGGTCCAGTCTAATCCTTTGAGCAAAACCACCCTGATCACTGCATGCTTATTTCTAATAATCCACCTTTATTATCTATGAATTTCATCGAATAAACATTTTATTGAAAGTTTTGATGATTGAATCAAACATGACTTTTACCTTTCCAGCAGAAAAGGCTTTTTGCCTTTCAATATCAATTTTTAAGTAGCTCTTACTGTTAAGATTATGATGCATCATATTTATTAACAAATTAATGGCCGCATTTAACTTTCTTCGCGTTACCAGGATCATATTGCATGCTATGACTTTTTTCTTTAAGTGAAAAATAATATCAGAATGACCAGGAAATGACGTATGGCTTGCTCCCCAGCCCAGACTGTTAGTTTGGTAAACTGTGTTGTCCAACTCACTAGCTGTCCTGAAACAATAGAGGAAGAGGGAAGTGAAGTGGGGTCTCCTTGTGAAGAGGACCCAGTCGGCCCAGTGGATCCTGGTGGGAAGCCTTCTGATGGTGGGTTAGAATTGCCCACTGGCAGTGGCCAGGAGCAGCCTCCTCCAGAGGGGGCTGTGGAGGCACCAGCTCCCAAGTCTGAAGAAAAAGATGCCGTTGAAATCCAAAAGCGCCGAAGGCTAGAACAAGCTGGAATCAAGGTCATGCCTGCGGCACAGCGCTTTGCCAGGTTAGCTCCGCAGGCCGAAGGCTGGCCTGGCCGCCTCTGGTCATGCCTGGGGTTTGGAATCTGCCTGGCTTGCTGGAGTTTCCATCCTGTTTCCCCTTTGCAGCTCGATTCCCCGCTTCTCCTCCTCCAGCAAGTAGACAGCTGCGAGTCTTTGCAGGGGCGTGTCTCCACCAAGAACTTGGTTGTTCTAAATGGAGGTGAAGAGTGAGCTTCTTGCTGCTTGATTAGACCTTGTCCTAGTCAAGGATTAGTGGTCAGTCATTTGTGGGCTGCGGGATTCACCTAGCAATAACATTTTATTTTTCAGTTGTTTGCGGCTTGTTAATTTTCACGCTACTCCTAAATGGCTCTTACCTTACTTGACACGTCACTGGAAAATCGTTCCTTTGAAATGGGGAGCACTCTCTTTAGAAAGAGTGGTTGGCTTACAAAAACCCACTTACTTTCTTTGTCCCAAGGGAGTGGTAAGATCGCACTTACTTGACTCGTTTCCTAAGGCACTGTGATTCAAAAACAAAGAACGGAGTAATTCCTTCTCTTAAGTGTAACAAGGGCACCAGCATCCAGCACGGCTGACTTCATATTACATGTGTGATGGAAACCTTCAGCAGCCCAAGCCACAGAAAACTATAGTTCTACAGTTTTAGGTAGTGTTTTGAGAAGCTGCTTAATTTTTCTCATATAATAACCACAAAGTTCCTAACAAATCATAATGAGATGAAAATTTATTTGACAATTTAAAATTCATAACAGTTTGATAATTGAAATTCCGTTGCCATCTGCTGTTCCATTTAATTGGGAGAAGTAGGTGATGTACCCATTTTCAAGAAGGGTAAACTGAGGATCAGTGGTAGTAAGTGACTTGCTGGTCTGAGAGCTAGTTACCGCTGACCTGGTGGCCAGATCCAAATGTTCAGACTACAGTACCACATCTGCCTCCCACACATTTAACAGAACATTTTCCATTTCTCTGTACAATTCCAAATGTGGTTAGAGCTATATGGTCTAGTTCTTAAACTGAAAGTTCCAGCATTGACTTATATGTATTTAATTCTAGAGTAGCTTTGTATTGATTAAAAAAACAAAAACAAAAACCCCAAGGGTATACTTCTTCCCTGTCTGTGGTATCTCACAGATAAGTATATCTATCCTAAACATATATGTGCTTCTAGAAAACTCTACCATAAAATTGTGCTTGTGTTCCAAGCAGCTCTCTGTTTTTCTGAGATAATAGAGAGTAATATAGAATCATAAAAAACAAAATCAAATCCAGATATTCTATAAATTTTGGTACAGAGACCTTATCAGACACATATTTTTTCAACATCATTTTAGTATTACTTGTATCAGAGAACAAGCTCGATGCTGAGAACACAAAAATGAATAGTATCCCCTTACCACGTTTCATTTTTCAGACTTTTCCTTCTGTTTTCAAATTTAGGGCCCAGTGGGAGTAGGTATTATAGGTAAGAGTATGAATTTACAAAAAAATTTTAATCTTAATATCCTTGACACACATAACTTCGTTTTTATCACATCTGAGAAGTCTTTAAGCTAAAATTTACTGAAGACACCGTGGTATTTTTTTTTCTGTTTTATTATCATTTTCAAAAGTTACAACTCCGCTTGGTTAAAATGAATCTCATTTTTAAAGATTGATTTTTCTATAATTACCAATCTGGTTGAATATTATAATATGTGTATTGGCTATTCGGGTTTCTTCTTCCATATGCTGTGCCACCTTTTCCCATTTAAAAAAAATCCATTTTACTGTGGTAAGAACACTTAACATGAGATCTCCCCTCTGAACAAATCTTGAATTGTTCAAAAGAGTTTTGTTAACTATAGATATGATGTTGTACACTAGATCTCTAGAATTTGTTCATCCAGCCTAACTGAAACTTTATGCCCATTGATTAGCAACTCCCCATTTCCCCCTCCCTCAGCCCCTGGCAACCACCATTCTATTCTTTGATACTATGTATTTGACTCTTAGATATGGCATATCTATCGTGCAGTATTTTTCCTTCTGTGACTAGCTTATTTCATGTAACATAATGTCCTCAAGGTTCATCTGTATTATCACATACAGAGGAATCGTGCAGTATTTTTCCTTCTGTGACTAGCTTATTTCACGTAACATAATGTCCTCAAGGTTCATCTGTATTATCACATAGTGCAGAATTTTCTTCTTTTTAAAGACTGAGTGATAGTCCATTATGTATGAATGTCACATTTTCTTGCATTCGTCCATTAGTGGACATTTAGGTTGTCTCCACATCTTGGCTATTGTGAATAGTATAGCAGTGAACATGGGAGTGTGCTACTACTATCTTTTAGGGATCTTGACTTCAATTGTTTTGGATAAATAGCCAGAAGTGAGATTGCCAGGTCATATAGCAGATGTATTTTTAATTTTTCAAGGAATCTCTATATCATCTTCAGAGTATCCAAAAGAGCAACAAGATATGAGTGGGGAGCCTCATTAAGTTAACTCAGCACACCCAGGAATCATGGTGATGGAGAGAAGAGATGGGACAAGTCTGGGAATTCCATGGGTGTCCTGTGTCAGTGACTGTGAGGTTTATTTTGTAATGAAATATTGAAATCTTTTATCATAGTTCCCATTCTGTGCACAAACCTAGAATCATGGTTAGTTTACAAATGTAATTCTGATGGATGAATATTATATTTATATGGAAAACTTTGCTCCCGTCCACATTTCCTGTCATCTGGCTCAGTTGTTTACATATTTCATCCAAGTTAGCTCTATTAAGCAGAAATTCCCAGGTCTGTTAAGATCATCACACCTGAGATCTTCTGGCTTAACATTTAAAATTGGGTTCAGGAAAATTTTGCATATTCCCAGAGAATGTGCCCAACAGCAATGTGACATTGTGTCTCCGAACACCCAGAATTCATTTGTTGGCAGATTGTTCAGCTGCTAGCTCTCTCTAAAGGGTTTATACATCCCGTGTCACTAGCCTGGCCTATCTGTGTCCCTGTCATTTACTTTCTGTAGCCTTCATCAGAGTTGAAAGTCATGCTAAGTTTATCCTGGTTTTCATGTGGCAGAAAGTAGCTTAACTGGAATGAAACACATAAAGATGAAAAGGCTTCTTGGTATCTGAAAAATAAGAATACAAAATATGTAAATATGCTGATGTCTCTCAAAACATTTAACCTCCATCTCCTGTCTTTGCCATCCAGATGAATTTTGGCTTCCACATCTTTGAACCCAGCAAGAGGCCCAACATATGTTCTGTGGTCCATTTCTTGGCTGGGAAATTCTGAGTCTGTAGAGATGGGTAATCATACAAAGTCATGGGCAAGGGATGGAGGTACACAGACAGAGGACAAGGCTTTATTTCTATAGGCTGTTTTACTGTTGTTTTTTCCCAAGTATTCTCAAACACCTCCTTGTGTTATTTCTAATTCAGTATATAAAAAGGAGTAAGAGAGCATGGTACTCCATTTTCACATGAGTTTAGAAGCGCAGAAGTCCCAAGCTTCCTGTCAAACCATATATTAGGAGGTATCTTAGCATCAAGGGACAGAAAGTAGGGCTTCTTAATAAATATGTGGAGTTTAATATTTATTAGAGTCACCACTGAAGTAAGAAGTATATAAACTACTTTTTCTTCTATTTTAGTTTATGATTAAGTTAGCTTAATTACCCCCAAAATATGAGACTCTGCCAAAAAAGCCAAGATTTCTGTTTTTAAGAGGATAAAATGGGAACCAAGATCCACTTCCTCTGAATTAAAATGCCATGGAGATTTGAGTTCTCTTACTTGGTGTTTCCCATTGGAGAAGTAAACTTTTTTTTTTTTCGAACTGAATTATAGGTTTCACGTGACTGTACTTCTTTTCTAATTGTTTTCATATGTTTCAGCACTCAGTCTTTTCCTCTGGTCTGTGGATCTTCTCAACCACATGGTAATTAATTACAGAGGGCAAAAAAACCCTCCAAGGAACAATAGACATTTTTGAAATCTTTAGAGGAAAGAGTGGATGCAGCTAAGTGCCAGACACGTATTCCTCTACACCCCTGCTCAGCAGACTCCTGTGTCCCTGGTTGTTGCTGAACAGACCCTTGGGGATCGGGAGCAGACAGACACATAGCTTGCAGGAGCCTCTGTGACCCTGGTTGTGGTCGCACTGTGTGGGCAGTGGGTGAGCCAGGAGGTTTCTGGTGTTGCCCCTGACATTCCCAGGAGAGCCCAGTTTCTTTCAATAGAACAGACTGGCTGCCAGTCTGAGCTGGTTGCTTGTGTTTTACCAAGGGAAAAGGGGTGAAAGAAAATGCCAGTTCTTCCTTCGTTTCAATCATTATCTCATTCACTTTGAAACCTATAACTTTGAGCCAAGAGCTTTTTCTTCCCCCTCACCTGCTTCGAGCCCGTAACCTCTCCTACCAAGATAGCTTTGCCTGTTTTAGATGAGGTTGGATGCAGTTGCAAGGCTGGAAGCCATGCTGGGCATGTCTCGTTTCACGTTGAACCGTATTGTTTCTGAGCGAAGCTGCGAGCTGCGCCCAAAGAGCAGCCCCTTCTTCCCAAAGTGACTCATCTATGAATGGCTCGAAAAAATCAAAGCCTCAAACCTCCCCCATGAATATCAAGCCAGATAACCTGAGTCTGCCCCTGAAATTCACTTTATTTACCTAAATTCAGATGACTGGAACTAGAAGCCTCAGTATTCTCCTCTACAAAGTAGACGTGAGAATTCCTAGCTCACAGGGTTGTCAGGAAGGTTAGCGTATCTGAAATACATTAGAGGCTCAGAGAGTTGTAATTGTTGAAAACTGAAGTAGAACATACTGAAGCTTGACAACAGACGGCCCTCAAGGTCCTTCAAGGGAAAAAGAAAAGCACATTTGTAACAGGTTACTTAAAAATTTCAGTAACTAGATACCTGTGAACACAATCTTTTATATCTGCCTTATACACCGTAAGTATTACTGCATGGCCAAAAGTACCAGTTCAGATTTTGTGTTATTATCTTTTTTCCCCTCTTAGTCTGCCTCGAAACTCTGAATTTACAGGATTCAAGCAAGTAGCGGAAAATCAGGCATTATGACCGTTTTGGTTTTTTTTTCTTTTTTTCCAAGTGGGTAGGGAGTGGCTTTCAGTGGCCAGTGATACAGAAAGCTTTCTTCACCGTCTTTTTTTTTTTTTTTTTTTTAAGTCCACACATCTAAATTGAGATCGCTTGAAACAAGTGCTGCCACGCTGGGCATTTAGCCTAAAAAGAAACACCCCGGGGAATCTGTAGCAGGGCTTGGGCTCCTGTGATCCAGAGAACACCAGATTCTCCCTGCTCAAATTGGCATCACAAATTGGCATGGTCATTTGCATAAATGCATATGTTTTATTCTAAAGAATTCTGCCTGAGTTGAGGGGGAGATGGTAACCCAAGACCCCTGGTCAAAAAATGAAAAGAGTGCGGCTTTTGAACGTACGAGGTTCCAGCTAGGGGTCCGCTCCCCGCCTGAACTTGGAGTTGGATCAGCTGAGATGAGATAATGAGTTTGAAAGCGCTTTGTAAACTGTAAAGTGCCATGCAAGCATTGTAAGGTATGATTAGTTAGCATTCTGCTATCATTAATCCTAGCAGAACATTGCTGTCTGTGACCAGCAATGCAAATCACAACTCCGGCCTAAGCACAACTCACAAGGTCCCTTTATTTAGTAACTAAAATACTTTTCTTTCTCCTACTACCATAGTCATGATAATGCCTTATTTTTTATATGATGTTCTGCTTTCAATACTCTTCCTGGCTGGGTTTTTTGCTTAACGCACAGTATAGTGGTTAGAAGAGAACCCCTGGAGCCAGACAGCCTGGGTGTGAATTTTAACTGAAGCCCTGGCACTTTGACCTTGGGCAAGTTTCTGAACCTAGAACCTAGTTTCTACTCTCTTAAAATGGTGATGCTAATAACACTAACATTGCAGGGTTGGTATTAGGTTTAAATGAACTAACGCTTAGAAGGAATTCCAGCCAATAGTACGTGCTCAATAATTATTAGCCACTTTCTTTGTCATTAACATTGTGCTTTTTAAATAATGCTTTTTTGAAGACACGAATTCAATGGCCTGTGATTTCCATTGGCCTTTCTTACGGCTATAGTCAACCAACACCAGTTGGTACTTGCCAGATGCGTTGGCTAAGGAGGTGGGGAGGAGCATGAGCACCATCCAGGAGGGGCCAGGCAGGACCCTGGGAGTCAGGTGTGCAACTCAAAGGGCAGGATTTCATATTTTAAGAAATAAATGTATTTGGGGAGCAAAGCGCTGCCAACCACTTCCAAATTCTGTATTTTAAATTTTTATTGAGGACAATGGCAGCAGTGAGAAGAAGGAATTTTCTGGGCATGATTAGTGATGATTTGATTTTCCAAAAAGTCAGATGGAGTGAGGGCCTGCTATAGTCTTAAGATGTAGCCCCCTCAGGAGCAGTATGAAGCAGGGTAGCAGAAAGCAGGCGGCCTGGTTGATCAGGGTATAAGAGTCTCATTGTTCATTTTACTCCTAGCTAGGCTAATTCCTCCTTCTTCATTTCTGAGATGAGTTGTCCTTTGAGGATGAAGAATTTACTCTTAATTTTCTCTTAGAAATTGGATACAAAGTAGGTGAGCAATAGGAGTCAAGATATTTTATTTACTTATCTTTATGAAACGAGAAGATAATGATTTTTAAAAGTTTTAACATTTTATTATTACTTAGAATAATAATTACTTAGAAGCAAGGCTGAGCCTATGAGCAGGGGGAGAGGAGTTTGTATGAATCCCAGATGGACACATTCAACCCTATTCCTATCCCACATGCCTCCAACGAAAACAAAAAACAAAACTAAGTGAAGAGTCCTGATATTCCACCATTTAACTGCATTCAGGCATTTGAAAGTTTGAAAAGTCTTTAATATCTCTTTGAAAATGGAAATAGCACAAAGTATTGATTTTTTTTTTTTAGCTATTTTGGCAAAATGTTTGGTCACAATTTACTTGACATCCAACATATGATGAAGAAGAGCTAAGAGGTGGACAGTCGTTGGGGTAGAAGATCGAATACAGAGCTGCTCGTGGGGAGGTGCAGGGCAAAAGAAGCATTTATGCCCCGGGTCCATCCTGTGAATAGTCATAAAGTCTTCCAGATGCTTCAGGTTAGCTCAGCTCTGCAGAAAGACCTTCCTCACACTTTGCGATCAGGTACATAGTCTAGGTTTGCTGTCACACACAGCTGCCTGCATTAGCTTTCCCCCAGATCAGTTTCTTGGTGGCTCAAATTGTTGCCCTGTCACTCAAAAACAAATTGTGTGCCTGTTGGGTGCATTGCTAATGTTCTAAAGAAAAAAGAACAACCAAAAACTATCTACTCTTTCCAATTTCATGGCAAGAGTTTGGATTGTCCTTCTCAGAGCCATTTAGGATCCTGCATTGCTGATGCTGATGGGGCCCTGTCAATTAAATGACTTTTTAGCATTGCTAGTAGCTGGTTAAATTCAAGGTTTTAAAACCCACTCTAACTATGCTACAACCCTGGACTAAAATAGCAAACAGATGTCATCTAAACTAACGATACCGAGAAGACCTTTCACTAACAACACAATGTGTGTGTCTGGAGATGGGGATTTAAAAGAATATTTGGTCTGATCACATGGAGGGTTCTCTTTAATTTTGCTCCATCAGTCACAAGCAATTAAGTAATGAGAAAGAAGCTGTTCATGACATTAACCTTCGCAAAGGAAACCCTTTCCTGACCCACCAACGGGGCAAAGATTCAGAGTCAGAAGAGGAAGTTGCATGTCGGCGGCCTGATCTTGAGAAAGATGACTTTGCTGCAAGGAGAGCGAGGATGAACCAGACCAAACCAGCAGTGCCATTGAATCAACTCCTCTATGGGCCTTACCGAAAAAAGGAGGCAGAGAAATCAGAGAGCAGCAAACCGATCTCAAAGGGAATTTCAGAAAAGAAAAGTCTAGAATATAAAAGGTGTGCGCTGTGTGTGTGTTTGTGTGAGTGAGAGAGGGGGCATAATTAAGTGAAGGTGATGTGTGTCATAGGCCCCCATTCCTTTCTTTCCTTTCCCAGTTACAAATAATCGGTAATGGTGGTTTGTTTTGAAGCAGAACTCCAGATATCCAGTCTCCCTAAATGCAGTGGCAGAGACTAGAATGGCCATGTCCAAAATAGGGCTGAATTCACCAAATAAACTTTGAGTTCCAGTGGACACATCACCACAAATGATTGGCGTTATTGGCACAAGCAGACATGTACCATTGCCAATCAGGGGTGGCCACCACCCAAAGCTGCTCCAGTCCATTCGCAGGAAGCAGAAAACACAGTCATTCCTTAGCTGTAGGCTCTTCTCCCTTATTGGCTCCTTTTAGATATTGGGAGGGGAAGAAAATGAGGCTTGCTCTTTCTTTCCACATACCAGCAAAATCACTTAGACATTTAATGATGGATATTTCTCATTAAAAACACACACACAAAACCGGGGTGCCTGGGTGGCTCAGTCGGTTGAGCATCTGACTCTTGATCTCAGGGTCATGATTTCAAGCCCCGCATTGGGCTCCACACTGGGTGTGGAACCAAAAAAAAAAACCTTCTCAAAAATATAATATGTTTCTGTTTGTTCTTTTATAGAAATTGTTTTTGAATGAGTTTTCCTTTCGCAGCCCTTTTCCCATCCTCTTCATTTGGGAAAGGAAAACTGTAGCAAAATGGGTTTTGGCCAGTGATTTTTATCCTAGGAGGGATATGAATTTATTGAAGGTGTCAGCTTGCTAAATTTCATCACACAGAGTTGATGATTCTTGCATTTTTTCCTTATACCAGAATCAGAGATTTGCATTGTCAAATTGCCATCTCTTTGCCCCTCATTTAGGGGGGTTTATAAATTCTGCTGAACGAAGAATATAAACATCTTAACTGTGTTTTACACAGTTCAAATGGTTCTTTGGGCAGAGTCACTGAGCTCAGTGGAGTAGTCAGTGGTGCTTGTTGCTGTTGTTCTGGAAAGTACCAGGTACGAAATGTGTGGACGCTCCTGGGATATAGAACAGGGGTTAGAGCACAGAAGCCTGGCGTGATTTTTTTACAGGACACACTCTAGCTTCGGGAGTCTCTCGCCCTGTGCTGCTCTTGTTGGCGTGCCTTGTAACAAACCATTCTAGGAGGGCCTTGTGGGAGGGATCCGCTGTTGCACGTGAAACAAAGACTTCTGGACAACTGACTAGCACCAACGCACATTGATGGGGATCAGCAACTTGAGTTAGGAAAAGGAGTTGCTTTTGTATCTCCCTTTTTTCCTTTCTCCTGCATGCAATTTTAATTCCCGGTATTTCCAGCCTCATTTGTCACCTGACTCTGTGTTTGGGGACATGGCTCTGAGTCTGGGATGGCCCATGACCTCTCTAGAGAGCATCAAAGAACTGATGAAAGAAGAGAAGGCCCCTCGTGGCTCTTGCCTCTGCCCTTCCTTCATCCCCTTTCCCAAACTAAAATTAAACAGAAAATTCTGTAGCCTTCCCAACCTGTAGAGGCTCTGCAAAGACACCACATCATCCAGGTAACAAAAGAATACCTCTCGGTTTTCTGGCTTGGATGGTATCTTTTTTAGAAAAACAAATAACCTTCTTTATGTAGGTTTTTGAGATTTTCTATCTCAGGAAGCATGTTTAGTTAGAAATTGACTTTTAATGCAATTGAATGTTTTATGCATATAGATGCCACAGCTTTGATTTAAATGACAGCATTGTCAGCATGAAGCCACCCAACATCCACTTCTTGGGAGAACAGTTGAAAATATCAGTTTTAACATCAATAAAGATGACCAGCTATTAACATAAGAAACAAGTGGGTATTGACTCTGTAGATCCAGGTGAAGAGGATACAGTCTGTTTAATCTTCAAGTTTATATTACCCAAACCTAACCAATGCTATTGGGAAGCAGAGACTGATTTTGAAGGTCGAAACTTTCTGTTTGGAATCGACTTAAATGTACTTTCTGGCAGTTGTGAGTTTATGGTTGAGATATTTAATATGTGAACAACGTTCCAGCTATCTCCAAACTAATCCTAGAATTTGGATCGTGCAGAGCTCGTTACTAACCTTTTACTGGTGCAGTAAAAGACATTCCAGGACGGCTCAGGGATTCAATCAGAAAACTTGAATTCATTACAGTAATTTGAATAGTGTGGGAATTGGGCATCATTATTGTCAAACTGAAATCTCATTACCATTCTTAATAGTCTTTCAGCAAGCCCTGGCTTCTCTTCCTAAACTAAACTAGAGACTGTCATGTGGTGGAAAAAACTCCATCTCATTACAGTATCAAAAGGGTAACATAGGCAAAAGGAATCAAGGCTCCAATTGATTCCATATTTTTTGAGAAAGGGAAAGGTGCCTCCTTCATTTCCTTGCGTCCTTAGCCTCTGAAATTCCTTCCTTGACATTCTGTTTGTCTGCTCCCCTTCCTTGAACCTGATTTTTCCAATGATGTGGGGGCCTGGATAAAATTGACAGAAACCAGGGCCAAACAGAAGAGGTGAAGTCAATGGTGACCTGTATCACTCGGACTCAGGAGAGCGAACCGGCAAAATTGGGAGTGAGGAAGGTGCCAGATCTTTACAGGGATGACCTGGCTCAGCGGAGAATTCAGGGCCACCTCGCCCCTCACCGAGAGGCTCCGAGATTTGTCACAGTCTCCAATATCACTGAAGCTGACTTGGAGACGTGGGAGAGACTGAAAGTGTCAGAAAAGACGAGGTGTGTCATGTTTTTCCCGAGTTTTCCCCTGGTGGTGGTTTCATTAAATTTTGAAGGAATCAAATGCTTATCCTTCTATCATTTTTTATTCTTGTGGCTGGAGAAAAAATACCTCTCAAAACAGTATATTCTGCATGAGTTTAAAGTTATTAATACCAAAAGTTACGAGCCACTGGATGGAAAAGATCCTCTTTAATTAAACCAACTACTGTGGATGATAATTTTGACTGGCTTGTTTATACTTGATTTTTAACAAATTTTCATTATTTCACTGTACCTAAGATTTTCTTATGCCTTCATTTATGATGTTGGAAGGGATATTTTGAAAACTATAGAAGCTTAAAGCCCTAGGCAAGACAATGATCATTCCTTCGTTTGTTGTTTGATGAATGGAAAAGCAATTCTGCTCTAGCCATAGAAGTATTTTTCATAAATCTAGTATTCAGAAAAAAAAAGCTCTTATTAATTTACACTTGTCTTAGAAATCTTTGGAACTCATTTCTGGTTCTGACTAGGGATGGAGATGTTGAGCACATCTGTGCCCCTGAGCCTTCACCAGAAATTAAAGCAGAAACTGCCATTCGTGATGATTTTGCCAGCCGCAAAGCAAGGGCCTATAAGAAAGCTTCCAGCCCCCGGCAGAAGTTTGTGCACTTTGGACCCGTGACAGAGATAGATCAGCAGAAATGGAAGCGGCTCAGTATCGGCCAGGCTGGGCCTAGGGAGGAGGTAGAAGAAGTCCTCAGTCGTGGCAGCAAGACCGAAACTTACTCTGTCCCCCCTTCCTCCGCGGCCACGTCCAGTTTAGAAAAAGACCAAACGCTTACTCCACAAAATGACCCCAGGTATTTTCCTCCATCCGTGTGCAAGACCTGCATGGGAGCCATTGCTGCTTTGAAAGGGTCTGCTGAAGCACCTGTCAGAAACCTCCGGCCATCCCATAGTTTTAACAGACTCTTTGGCTGGTTGGCAGAGAAGTAACGTTAGCAGGTCACCCTGGGGAGGAGCGCGTGTGTGAACGTTAATGGCAGGTGTCCATTTTGATTCTGTTGTCCCCAGAATCCCTGCCTGGGAATGCCAGTAATCTTGGCGAAGGACCCTTTTTCCCTCGGCTGCATTAGCACTACTTTATTAGTTGGAAATACTGAAATGAACTCGATGGAATGTTTTAATGATACCCTATTGTTTCTTCTAAAGGAACAATAAAAATCAGGTTTATCCTTAACCTCCCTCTTTTCCTATCCCAGGAAGGGAAGAAAAAAATAATTATTAATATCATTTGTTCAAATTTGGACATTGAAGCAGTTGAAAAGAAAGTAAAGGTCTCTTTCCTCCCCTACTTAAAAAAAATAATTGTATAATAAATGGTGAATGGAAAAAGACTCCTCTCTTGGGGTTCCTATGAGTCAAGAGTTTCCTTGGCTGAATCTCCATCCAAATGTGTGAGGGATCACCTGGGAAAAGCCCGCGTCGGCCTGTCACGGGTTCTCATCCTTGCTGGAGGCCTTCCAGCTTTGAATTTCCAAGTTCTCTTTTGGGCGTTCAGTTCTGTGGACTGGTCTCTCTTCCAGGAAGTAGGTATTAGGAGGTTTATAAGCCCCTAGACTCTCCCGGGAGCCTCCATTCCACCTGCATGTTGGGAGCAAAGTAATGCTCTCCATGGCAAGAGGAAATGCTTAAGACATCCTCCTCTGTGCTTTGTCCTTGAAATCCAAAGGAAAGAGTAAATGGTCTATGACATACAGAGGGGTGTCTTTCATCCAATACTGTGGCCGACAGCATAGAGATAGCAGATTGTAGACATAAGTAATCCTAGTACACCAGAAATACAGTTGGTGTTTCAGAGGCTGACGGGGACCTGGGGTGGAGTAGGTGGGGGTAAGAAATTAGTAAGAAATGCATCATTGAGTCCTTGACTAGGGAGGGGGCCATCACTTAGCCCCATGGTGACAGGGTCTCGCCAGCCTTCTTTGACTTTCCTCAGGCCCTCGCTGGGGCTCGCCTTCCATGATCTCCATCTGAGTGTGTCATCCTTACTAACCAGCCTCCGGAATGAGAGCAGCCGAACTCTTCTTAATCTCTCAGTCCCAACCACGTTCCTTGTGTCCTTTCATAATTCTTTTTCCTCTTCTCTCTTGCCACTAATGCTACTTGATTATCCCCAGAATAGTGAATTCTGGCGTCACTGACTATTGCAAAAGGGTCTCGTGGCTGGCTTCTGTGCTGGAGACCCAGGAGGAGCATGTGTGCAGTTTGAGCGAGCGCCCGGGGACAGAGGAAGGTGAGGAGCAACGTTCCCTCCCTTCCCAGGAGGTGACAGATGACAGGTGGGGTCAAGGCCTCGGGTGTGAAGTCTTCCCTAGCAGTAAAGCTGTCCTCTCTGGCTTCAGCGACAAGCAAACAGCTGCCACAGGTTGGCAAAGAAGAGAAGGAAGGAGCTGCTCAAAGAGATTCTGCGAGGCCGCCAAAGGCCGAAAGACCAGAGGAGAACAGCCAGCCACCGTGAGCACTTGTCTGCCTTCCAGGGTGTGGTACTTCTGCTGTGTGTGGCTGTTGTGTTCCCAGAAAACAGCTTCGAACCACAGTATGCCCTTGATGACTGATACGGCATGGAGTTCAGTCACTTAAAAGAATGCACCCCTCTCAGGATCAGAGTTCTGCTCTCAGCGCCCTCCCTGAGTAGAGATTTGAGCCTTTGCATGTGGTTGGGTGCTGGCCGGATTTCATCCTCAGGAATCATGACACCCCGAAAGGGAAACCCATTCCAGTGTAAGTACCCATTGCATGATGGCGGCCCACGGTATTAGTACTCAGTTGCTCTATGTGTTGCTGCCTCCGTGGACGTTGGCTTCTTCTGTCTTGGGTTGATGCCCGTGGGTGACGCTACTGAAAATATCTTTAGCAGTAAGTAGCCTTTGACCGGCTGGACTGAATGTTGCCCTAGTTTGTGTCCCCCGGCCTCTGAATGCAAGACTTCGGGGACGGAAGAGAGCTCGGAGAAGATGACAGCCAGGAGTGGCAGCGGACTGAAAGGCCAAGGAAGGTTGTATAATTCGCAAAAAGATGACATGATGGTCAGGAGAACCGGGATGTCTCTTAGACGCGTTGGATCCAATGTAAACCAGTTCCTTCCAGTTCCATTTGCAAAGCGACAGGATGTGGAGGCATCTGCCAAGGGTCCACCATTGAAGGATAAGAGGTTAGAAGGTTTTCCTGAGCCTTTGTGATTTTGTTTCTCTGCTCTGAGCTTCCATAATGCTTTGAGTATGTTATTAACGCCTTATGGTACCTCAGTGCCACTTATCCGTGATTGCTTGCGGAAATGGAAAGATAAAAATTGGCCCAGTCTGCCAGGAATTTTTTTTCCCTTTTTTTGCATATAAGCAGGTGTGGAAAGAAGATGCAGTTGTGAGTTTTCCTGTTGAACGTTTTTTTTTTTTTTTTTTTGACTCACCTTGTGGGCCACCTGAATGGGTAACTCTTTTATTTCTTCCTAGCTTGTATAGGAGCCCTCAGGTAAAGGAACTGAACTTCTTTCTGACCTACTTGATTTCAGTTTGGTGCCAAGAGGGTCTTCAGGTCCAAAGAAGATGTATACCACTTACCAATTTGTAATTTCATTTCATTTCAACATTAGCAAACACTCAGGGCTTTCTAGAGGTAAGATTTCTATTCCATGCTGTGACTTGATTTAAAAGAACGAGTAAGGAGGGGCATCCGGGTGGCTCAGTCAGTGAAGCGTCTGCCTTCAGCTCAGGTCATGATCCCGGGGTCCTGGGATGAAGCCCCAGGACCCAGTGAGCAGGGAGCCCAGGAGTTGGGCTCCCTGCTCACTGGGGAGCCCGCTTCTCCCTCTCCTTCTTGCTCGTGTGCTCTCTCTCTCACTATCTCTGTCTCTCTCTCAAATAAATAAATAAAAATCTTAAAAAAAAAAAAAAGAACGAGTAAGGAAATAATCTGAAGTTTGTAGTTAAAAGTACTATATGTTGAAGCTTCTATTGCTATTTAGTAAGAGTGATACATTTTTGTTAAAAGTGTAGTCTGCCAGATCTAAGTAGAATAAAAGAGTGAGAGGTGTTTTGCATAATTACAGGATCCATAGAAAGCAGGAAGTGATGAGGTTCCACTTCACGAAGGACCTTGAAAGTAGCGGGTCAGAGGGTTGGATGGGGAGCAGGGAAAACCTTAAGTAACACCCAAATTTTAAAACTAAGATCCTAGCTATCTTTATGACCTGAATTTTTTTTTTTTTTTTTTTTTTTATTTGAGAGAGAGAGAATGAGAGAGAGAGCACATGAGAGGGGGGAGGGTCAGAGGGAGGAGCAGACTCCCTGCAGAGCAGGGAGCCCGATGCGGGACTCCATCCCGGGACTCCAGGATCATGACCTGAGCCGAAGGCAGTCGCTTAACCAACTGAGCCACCCAGGCGCCCTATGACCTGAATTTAATCTATGCCTTATATTTCTCTGAATCATCATACTACTACTCTCGCAGAGCCTCTTTGTAATGTTGGTTTCAGGACGCTATTCGTGCTCTGCTTCATAGTGCAGAGTGCTTTGTAGCCCTTTCAAAGGGTGGCTTCTCCCTGTAGCTCTCCTTCTGGCAATTCACAGGTAGGGCGATGGAGAGAGAAGAGGGTGAGTGGATCCCACGTGGGTCCCGGCCGGTCACACTGGTCAGGGCTGGTTCGTGGCAGAGGGACTGACTGATCTGCCCAGTCCACCATCCTCACTCACTTTCCAGATGCCCTGACGCAGCGTGGCCCTGGGGTCATGCGCTGCTCTAAAGCAACTTAGCGTGAAAGGGAAGAAGGAAGAGGGGCCCATGGCTGCCTACCCATTCTAGGTGCTTTCCCATTGACTTATTCCTCACATGACCTTTGAGAGGAAGAATTCTCAGCTGCATTTTGCAGTTAGGAAACGGAGGCCCACGTCCACACAGCTGGTAATTGCAGGTCCAACATTCAGATCCAGCTCTGCCTGAGCAGAAAGCCATGGTCCCCTTCCCACACGTTGCCTGCACAGGTTACTAGAGGGAACGGTGGCAGTCTGATGAATTCCCTGTCACTTGTATCTGTCCCTCTATTAGTGATTCAGAGAAAAGCCTCTTTAGATCCAAATGAGAATGAATGGCTAGTTTGAGCAGAAGGAGATGTGGTCACATGAACTGCATGTCAGTTGTGCGACTGAATGAGCATACACCTTGGGAATTCATGTTCCTTTTCCACAACTGTTTATTGAGTAATTACTATGGGTAATTACTGGGAGCTAGGGGATAATTTTAAATGAGCAGGAAACCCATTTTTTCCCCTCCCACTTCAAATGAAGCTATGCCAGTTCACAATATGGAAGTATAGAACCAGCTAATTATTGATCCTAAAATGCTTTATTAGTGCTGAAAGTCACATACATGAAATAGATGCATAGAATATTCTCTTTATCTTTCTAAATATCCCTACCCTCGCAATTAAACTTTATTCATTGCTTTTTCATTTCTTTTTTTTTTTCTTTCTGATGGGATGCTTACACCAACTGCGATTTGTCTGGCCAATTTTGTACCTATTGACTCACCTACTTGGCATTTTTTGAAAAATCTCTTTATTAGTGATTTTTTAACTTACCTTTACTTTTTAGTTTCCCAAAGGACAACGGAGAAAGTCATTTGAAGCCCAAGCTCTAATTATCTTCTCCCTAACTGCAAAGGCAGGTCTGCTTAAATTGATGCCCTCTTAAATCTTAATGAATTAGGAGGAAATTCCTTAAGTCCATAAGTGAATATATAGTAGAAGGGTAAATGAAGGTTATCTCCAGAGACTAAGCTATTCTTTTCTCTTCAATTTCCAGAGCATCCAGTAAGTACTCAATAAATACTTATTGAGGGCCTTGTCTGGTCACTATTCAGGGAACCCAAAAAGAAAAATCCCTGCCCTCATGGAGCTTACACTTTAGTGTAAATCTACATTTGTTGGCAGAGATTTCCATGAAATGCTGTTAAGTATTTTGTGTAGAAGCAATCTAAATTCAAATATATCTTACATGTGACAACACGTAGCTGAATCTCATCAACAAAATGGGCTAAAGGAGCCAAACTCGGAAGAATACATACTATATGGATCCATTTATATAGTACGAAACATTCGACACTAAGCTCTGGGTATGTCTGGGTTGTGCAGATTCATTGAGGGATATGTGTCTGGCAGGTGCCCCTTCTGTATATATATTCTACTTCAATAAAACATTAACAAAAATATTCGGATAGAGACACAAAACACGTACTAACTATGAGTTGATTATTTCTAGGTTAACTAGGCATAACTTCTCTGCTCTCTTCCATAGATAATTTAGAAAACACTGGATTTGAATAAGCCTATTCCAATAGGTCTATTAACTGACAAACATTGATCCAGTCTTCAGAACTAACTGCTCATGCACTCTCCCTTGACCATTGGTCATTGATTCCAAATGTAGTCGTGTTTTTTAGAAAATTGAGTGTATTAGGTTAAACTTTATCCCCTTCTGAAACTATCCCCTGGAGAAACAGAAAATGAGTCTTACTGCCAGAAGAGAAATATCCACAAACCTTTGGGCCATTTCAACAGAGACTTTGGGTCTTGCACTGGTTTGGTTGCCTTCACTGTGAACGAAAACAATTATTAATGAATGCATGAATGCAGACTGTTCTAGAATGATAAGAGCAGGTAAGAGAGAAGGGTGGGTATGTGTGCACCCATGCATTCCAGGGTGTTTTCCCTAAGATTACAGGAAGACATCTCTAGAAATGACTCTTTTCCCCATAAACTGTTACGAAACTGAACACGAGACTAGGTAATTTTTGCTGAAAACCACAAAATTTAATTTGCTGGAAACTGAAAGCAGGACCTTTTTTCTTTACTCAAATAATTCTTTGTCCACCATCAGAGTGCAGAAATGAACAGCGTTTGAGGGCATAGGTAAGAACCTTCTCTTAACATTTCCCTTTGCTGAAGAGATAGTCATTTGTGGAAGCTGCTTTTTTAAACTGTGCTTTAAAATATGCCCTTGTAATGTCCTAATTTCTTTTTTCTAATTTAACCTTTTTCTTTGCTTTATCAGATGCATTAAAATTTAAAGTGTCTATACTGCAGAAGGTACAACTTTGTAGATCTGAATAATCAGAAGAATATAAAAGACTGTAAAAAGGAAAACTTTGGTTTTTCAAGTTATGGAATATTATTCAAGTCTGGCTTTGATTAAGGCTGCCAGTTTTCTAGGAATTGTGGTTTTTGTCAAATGCATGCGGAAGGCACTGATTGGGGTTCTGGTTGGAGCTCTGGTTTGCTTTCAGAAAACTGCAGAAACGCTCTTTGATGGCATTTGTGCAAAAGCATTAACACATCAGGGAAAGGGTCAGTAAGCGTGTGCTTCTATGTTGGGTGTCCATTACAGCCCATTACTGCCAAACATAAAGGCAAGAACAGTTTAACTGTTTGTGAACGACCATAATACAGGTTTGGCTTTTTTTTTTTTTTTTTTTTCCCTTCTTAAACTGCCTTCTCTAAACATTGTGGGTTGCACCTAAGCCTTCTTGTGTTTATATTGAACAGACTCTTTTTTTTGTGGGTAGCATGGGGATTATTTTCATCTCTCCTCTGTGTTTTAAAAACATGTTTTGCGTTCTTTAGCAATGTCAAGACTGTTCCCTCATTTCCAGCAGTTAATAAATATTGCTAATTGTGTAACGACGCTTCTCTTCCAGTGTGATCGGCAAAAAAGGTTTGGCACACAAATATGTCATCGGTTATGTTTATTGCCAGCTTGGTACTGAGCTAACCTTCTGTCTTGCCCATCCCCTAATTTTGTATTTGGTCTTGTAGATACGGTCCGAGAACTCCTGTGTCTGATGACGCAGAGTAAGTTGTCTTGTGTTTGTAGGAATCCATTAATGACTAGCTTGAACTGCATGCTTCCCATACTTACCACTAATTGAAATGCAACTGATGCAACAGTGAACTGAGCAGCTCACTGACTCAGCCTCGGAAAAGCGCTTGAAGTTGGAATGCAGAACATATGTTCTGTGCAGGAGAGATGAATGAAAGAGTAACTTGAGCATGATTCTAATACACAGCTGCTGCTTAAACTTAACATTTGCTTTTCATAGATGTGGCATGGGGAGGCTGGTCTGACTGTCTGGATGTTGGTACCCCTTCTGAACCACAGAATTATTCTGCGTTTTGCATTTAATTCTTGATATGTTAGGGCTTGGCATTAACAATGAAGCAAGCCATTCTCATGGCCCTATTATTTTTTTTTTTTTTTTTGAGCTAAGAAAACAAATCCTGAACCACTAATTATAGATTCAGAAGCCCAAGTTCCTCCCAGGTTGGAGTAATGTAAACTGTGGGATGCTCACGACCAGAACATTGGGGTTGCGTTCAAGTTCTGTGGCATAGCAAGGGGTCAAGATGTCAAACACGACTTGGGCTTCCTCTTCCGGCTCCTTACTTTCCACTCCTCTCAGAGATTCATTCCCTACCTCCGCCTCACATCCAAATTTGAGAAGAAGCCACCACTCTCCCATTTGTGACCACATTAACTCTGTTTCAGAAATGGATTTCCCATCTGCAGAGCATTCTGAAGCAGATATCCAAGGCAAACATTTTCTATGCACAATACTAGCTTTCTCAGAGTTGAGTAAAATCTGTGTTTTGAGAAACATAATTGATATCTAATTCCAGCATCAGTGGCCTGCCGAGCCTGATGTCTCTCCTCTGTGACAAACAGTCTGTGCGCTGCTGGGAGTCTGACCATCAGAAGAGCACACATTGGCCTAAGACATTTAAGTCACCCAGTGAGGCATCCAAATAAGGGTGCAAAACACAAAACTCATTGCCCCCAATGACAAGGAGATGGGGCCCCCAAATTACTGTTTCCAGTACCTTTTCCACGTCTGTGTTCAAGATGTCAGCTTGGTTTGTCCTAGCACTAAGCGGGCTGCCTCGGGTGCCAGGATCCGTTCCCATTGTGCGATCTGTGATTGCTTCGTGGCCTGTCGTGCAGAACAGTCATGTCTCAAAACCAAGATCCCCCTGAGCTTGACTGACTGCATGGAGTTGTCTATAAAATTGAGCCCTGGTTATTACACTGAAAATCTGCAGTGGCAATATTTAACATGCACTGAAAGGAAGATGATCAAAGATGAATAGGCAAAACTTTGATTTGGTTAGCAAACACATTTTGATGGGATGGATTTATCCTTCCTCAATGCAAGGCCGCTGTGCAGTTTGCCTAAGACGGATCCCTGGGAAATCCCAAAAGGTGGAAGAAAGGAAGCTACGGTAAAGAGCATTTGAATCTTATTTGTTCCTGAATATGAAACCTCACCTACGGGAAAAGTGAATGATTTTTTTCAAGGCGGCGAAGGTGGGGACTCTCTTCTCTGCCCTAAATTTACAAAAAGCAACCTCATGGACTAAGAAGAATGAAAGGAGCTTCTTTTCCAGAGATCTTCTCTAGGAGTATCCAAAGTGCCGAATCTCCTCCTTGGGAGTAGACACAACTTGCATGAAGCCGTGTGGGGAGCAAAATGCAAAGTTTATATGGGGAGTTTCATTTTTAAATAGATATTATATGTTTAGTTTCTTCCCCCACTCTCTCCCTTTTTCAAAATCGTTAAAGGTAATTATTGGCACAGGCTCTATTTACTCAGAACTGGCACATTCTTAAAATACAGCCCAATCAAAAAAAGATGTGCCCTTTAAGGAAAATACAGGTCAGGGGCAGACCTACCACACAGGCAAACAGAGATTTCCACCTCCCAGCTAGCCAAATGTTTCCGTAGATGTAGTTTCACCTTCTTGCCCTTTTCTTCACGTGCACGCTCCTCCTGTCCCAAGGCTCTCCCCACCAACAGAGCCTGGGCACGGTGAGAGTTGGAGGCTGTTTTATTCCTAATTCCCTCACCTTTGACCTGGCCCCGAAACAGTTTCCAGGCTCCCCTGGAGGTGATTTCATCCTGGCCCTCCAAGATGCCAACCCACCACCATGAGAGACTCTGGGGCTCGGCAGCCAGGGACCCTTGTCCCAACAGCACAAGGCCTGGGCTGAGAGCAGATGTTTAGTGCGAGTCACCTTAATATTCTGGAGCCTGGGCTCCTCCAGGATTCCCCACCCTGCCCCTAAACACACACTTCTTCATTTTGGAGGCTGAGTCCAACCTCTGAAGTAAGGGACATTTTCTGAATGGTGACTCAGCCCATTTTCTGTCTAGTATTATCATTTTTCAACTTGCCTAGTTCCTTTTTTTTGAAGTGGCATAAAGATATGGCTCATAGTTCAGTTATTTCTTTTTTGGCCAGTTGGCTGGAATTTCTTTAAAACAAAACAAAACAACTCTGGGGAAAAATAGCACTTCCTGGTATATGGGAGGGCAAACCAGAGTTTCTCTTTTTATTTCACTAACCAGCTTTTGGCCACATTTGGGCTGGGGTCATTAGAACTTCACGGTGGGAACAGAGATAGGACTGCAGGACAGAAGAAGGCAGTTCTCAAGGCCTTGCTCCCATTCTTTTCTGAGTGATGTAACCAAATCCCAAATCTTGGAGAAGACTGCCATTTTTCCTGGGGTTCCAGAAGAATAGAATGAACTTCAGTCTCTTTCTGGAAAGCCTACTTAAGTGATTTTTCATCCATGATGCTTAAAAAAACAAAAAACACGAGGTTAGGCTTTTCTACCTACCTCTGCAAATTCCCAGATCTTTCTTAAACAACCTTAATAAATAGTCTAAAATAAATGAAAAACTGCAGCCCCTCCCCCCTTGGAGGACTGCAGTTTATCTTTCTAGAAGACATAGCTGCACGATCCACTGAGTACCCCCATGGTGGTTTGCCATATTTCTGCCAATAGAAGCCTCAGGTAAAAGTCCTGTGTAGTCAGAGTATTTGAATACTCTTGGGGAAGACAGATTGCAAGTACAATCTTCAGTTTCAGCTCTCTTAGGTCAGACTTAAATAGTCCAACACCTAGAGAGAAGGAAGAGGAACCCAACAGACCCATGCAGCTTCATTTTGAATGCGTCGGAATGAAAGTGGGCAGCCATAGCATTGAGGATCTGGCTTCCCCTTCCAGAGCGCTGTCTGCTCAGGACCCGACTGGCATCCAGGAGCACTGTTGCTGTTGATTGGCTGGCCGTGGGGAGAACCATTTTGGACATCACCGATGATGTCTAGAATTAAGTGGAGTCTAAGTGCATGGCTTTTCTTTTTCTTTGTGTTAATCTGGCTTCAAAGATGGACGGTCATAGTCTTCTGAGAGTTTAACAGTGAACCTCCATTTCTTGATTTTGGACTGTGTAACCCACTTGGTCCCAGGGCTCATTTCTTTGAGAGGAGAAGAAAAGGGAGGATTTTGCTTTGGTTTTTATTTCTGTTTTCATCTTGCTGCTTCAGCTTTTGCTGTAACAAAGGTCTATGTAAGCACCATGAGAAGAGGCCCTATGGTCTTGCCCAACATTTAGTAAGTTCCTATAGAACATATCAATAATATGTATAGCCTAAGGCCTTAAAAAATTGCTTTCCCTATCCTTTGTCTTGTAAAAGAGTAAATTCAGAAGTATCCTGACAAAAGTAAGGTACAATGCTTGTGAGAATATTAAGATACAAAGTATATACTGATTTATATGTTTTATTCCTTAATCTTATGATAAAATACCGTATTTTCTTGATTCCTGGATGCTATCAACTGCACTACCAATTTATAGACATTTTTACAGGAAATAGAAATAATCACATCAAATATATGAATCAGTAATGCATAGCTCTTAGATGCATCCACAATTCAGAAACTTCAATATGAAAAGTTGGGTGTCTTAGACTTGAGGCTAGATGATTTTTTTGGAAGTGGAGAAATTGCCTTAATGTAGGAAGCACGTAAGACAGCTCTTTACGCAAGCATTTACTGTAAGAACGTTTTGCTTCATGGAATGCCACCCTCCTTGCCCATACATTCTCCCCACATTATTTAATTCTCTTCATTTTGTTTCCTAATACATTTCCAATCGAGAAGAGCCCAGAGCTCCAAGTACCTTTTTCTAGCTCTTCCGTAACGTTGTGGCACCTACGTATAAAATTATATTGACTTGCTGCAGCCACCCCCGAAGGCAAAGATGGTCACATTTCGGCTTTGGGGGTTAAAAGGAGAAGAGGTGGGGGCGCTAGCATGCCCGCTGCGGGCTGGGGGAATCGCAACACGCCGCGTCGCGCTGCTGTCTTGCGCTGCGGAGGGAAAAGGGGCACTTTTGCCAGCGCGGTAGCGCCCCCACGCGGCAGAACGCGCAGACACATCCCGGGCACCGGTCCATTTTTGTCCGTTCTCTCTCCACACTCAGGAGCACGAGTATGTTTGACATGCGGTGTGAGGAGGAGGCCACGGTGCAGCCACACAGCAGGGCCCGCCAGGAGCAGCTGCAGCTGATAAATAACCAGCTGCGGGAAGAGGACGACAAATGGCAAGATGTGAGTGCCGGCCAAGGCCAGGGGCAGCGGGGAGGCTGCCCTGCACCATGGGTTAGAGCCCCCTTGGAGCAGGAAGTCAGGTGGGGCGGGTAGACTTGGACTTGAAAGCGAGGCAGGGGAAGGGAGCCCTTCGGGGATTTCAAGCAGGGACACAGGAAGTGTGGGAATTAAAGGAAGGTTAATGACAACATGAAAGGTGAAGAGTGAAGGACGCAGACATGTATTGGGCAAGCCCCCTGCTAGAAGGTTGGCCACAGAGGGAGGGGGTGGTGCAGGAGGGAGGCACCTGGCATGGGATGTAGAATAGAAGATGCACTGTCTTTCGAGATGATCGCCAATATCGAAAGCGTACCAGTCACAGACACTGTTCTAACTGCCTTGCATGTAGGATTTCTTCCGTTTCCTTAGTAACTCAGTGAGCTAGCAACTAGTATCATCCTCCGCTCCACAGATGAGTCCCAGAACAGCTAAGTAACTCGCCCAAAGTCTCACAGCTAGTGAGTAAGGGAGCCAGGATGAGAACCAGGGAAGGAGGTCTCTGTGGCCTGAGGAGGGCCATGTGATTGTGTGCTGAGAGCGAAGAGCCAGGGCAGGGAAGAGCTTGAAGATGGGGATGACGGGAGGGAGCATGGATTCCTTTCCTGTGGTCCTCACAGAGCTCTCTGAGGTAGCTGTTGCGGCCTTGACTGTACCATCAGCCAAAAAAGTTAACGTCTATGAAATGTAGTAATAATCGGGTCTGCCATTTATCGAGCACTTACGATATGGCTGGCACCTCATATGCACTATGTCATTTAACTCTCACGGTAGGCTGGGAAGAGTACATGTCATTGTCATCCTTATTTTAGGGATCAGCAAACTGAGGTGTAGAGAGGCTGACAAACATGCCTGAGATTCCAAAGCATGGAAAAGGTAGCGCTGAGATCCTTTCCCACAGCTGCAATCCCAACCACCTGACTCCAGCGTCCTGGACATCCTTATTTCTGCCTTTTGTTCCTTCCCTGAGGAAACTGTGTCTGTCTGTGGTTGATTCCTGCCATTCTGTTGTCAGCAAGTCCATTCACAGTGTGCAGGTCATAAATTGGAAAAAATGAAGTTTCTTACAGTACCCTGTGAAGCAATACTTTAAAATTTAGCAGCTGACGTGAGATATGCTTGCATAGTTCATATTACCGTGTTTAAATGAATGTGCTGGCCTGCTATGGAGAATGTGGCCATATCTGAATGTTTCCTGCCTTTGAGGCATTCCTGTTCCCACCAGACTTTACACAGGATTGAGTGGGAATGGCCTCGCATCGTGCTGGGCCCACAGTCAGTGCTCACTCAACTCTGAAGAGTAGAAACGGAATTGTATGTTCTGTCGACCCCTTGTCCCCCACCCCCCTAGGACCTGGCTCGTTGGAAGAGCCGTAGAAGAAGTGCTTCTCAGGACTTAATCAAGAAAGAGGAAGAAAGGAAGAAAATGGAGAAGTTACTGGCTGGAGAGGACAGAACAAGTGAACGAAGGAAAAGCATCAAAACCTACAGAGAAATTGTTCAAGAAAAGTGAGTCCTTTCTGTTGTTGTCTTTTACATGTACAATGGTGTCTAGATGTGCTTTTTCTAAAAATCATCAGTTATCACAAAGGTTCTGACGCCCATATTACACACTCCCTGGGCTCCCCCCTTCAGCTCAGCCTTGGCTTCTACCGAGGTCTTCTTTGCGATTTTTGTGACTGTTGACTCTGTGATTGCTTCCCCTCCCATGCCCATCCTTTAGAGAGCGGAGAGAGAGGGAGTTGCATGAGGCCTATAAGAACGCACGGTCCCAGGAGGAGGCGGAGGGGATCCTTCAACAGTACATCGAGAGGTTCACCATCAGTGAGGCTGTTCTCGAACGCTTGGAGATGCCAAAAATTCTGGAAAGAAGCCATTCCACAGAGCCAAACTTAACCCCCTTCCTGAACGACCCTAGCCCCATGAAGTACCTGCGGCGACAATCACTGCCCCCACCCAAATTCACTGCCACCGTGGAGACCACCATCGCTCGGACCAGCGTTCTGGATACCAGCATGTCAGCAGGCAGTGGGTCTCCAAGCAAAACCGTCACCCCCAAAGCAGTGCCTATGCTGACACCCAAGCCTTACTCCCAGCCCAAGACCTCTCAAGAGGTTCTGAAGACCTTTAAGGTAGGACGCATTCCTTAAGAGGAGAACCAAAACTGAACCCCAGGTAATCAGTGGAAAGAAGCATCTTGCCCTGAGAAGATGCAATTATGTTTATCAAACAAAAGTGAAATGTATAACCATTTACGATTGTAAAGTTTATGTCTCAGGGGATTTGGTTTGCAAATAGTTAAAGGAGCGAGGTTTATTTCCCAGTTTGATAGAATGGCGTGGTCTCTCTACAGTAGTTCTAACCAACCCTTAATTTAGTAAAACCCTGGGGATCTCCGGCTCTGTGGAGGTATAGCAAACTCCTCAAAACAAAATTGTAATTGCCTTTGGTTTAGGTAGAAGGATATGCAGCCACCTCTTCTTTTTAAAGAATTTGACAGCATATCCAAAGAGATGCTACAATTGCAAAAATGGAATAATACAAGAAACACACAGGAACATGGGATGTACTTGATTCTCAGATGAGAGGGGGTTTTAAAAATATTTTTAAAAGGGAAAGAAACTGGATTGTTTCCTGCCAATGAATATGTAAAGTAATGTTCCAGAACCAAAGAACCTATGACAACCAAACATCTTTTTGCTTGCTCACATTCCAGTGTTTTCCCTCACACCACGAGGCAGCACTCGTTCTTTGGCTTAAGCTCTTTTGACTACAAAGAAAACTCAGTTCTCGTTGTCCCTGCACACCACATGGGTTCTTAATAGAAGACAGAGGTGGAATTCATCAGCAGGAGACATGGGCACATGACTATAAAGAAAGTTTGCTTGGCTAAACTAATTGAGCAATGGGATGTCATGTATCTTCCTATTGAATTTCAGAGGGAACCAAACTGTATATACACTTTCTGACTGTTGCTTAAATAACTCGGAATGGATCTTAAAAGTCTGTGCCTTAGGCTTCGATAGAACAAAAGAAGAGTGTCCTGGACATCTCATCTGGGTTGAGTTGAGATGTATGTCCCTCGAAGGGCTGGGGCTGTGTCTTTGTTGTTCACAGCTTTGTCCTGGGAGCCTGGCATAGGTGCCCAGCACATAGTAGGCACTCAGTAAGTTCTTATTGAATAAATACATGAATTTTTCCTGAGAAAATGAGCTACGCATCATGCAGGCTCACACGTAGATAAGCATGTGCCCAGACATGCCCAGTATCCCACCTAGTACGGCACCAGCTCTCCTTCACCTAGGGCCCATGACCGAGAACCGTCTGTAATGTTTCATGAAGGAAGGTTTGATGTTGAGGTGGCCCACAACGGGGGTAGGGAATACAGTTTACTTAACTTGGTACCTGAGGCATCTGATCAGATAATCCAGATGTCCACTTCCCCTCCTTTATATAAATAGTGCAAGGTGATCATTTAAACAGAAGAATTATGACAGATGACTTGATGGCAAGACTTTGGCCCTGAGGAAACCCTGTCTCTCACAGCTGTGGCAAAACAGTGTAACAGGCGTCACTAAGAGCATTCATGGAGGGGTGCGGAGAAGAACCTGAGTAGAGATCTTTTTAGAGCTGGGGTTCACTCTGGACCACTAATGAGCCCTTGACTCATCACAGGCGTTGATGGTTATCAGCTCCATTCACGGACCCATCACTGAGTGGGTGGACCCCGTTATGGTCAAAGGTAGTATGTGGAAAAGTTGTTACCAGATAATGCCAAGACAGAAACTATGAGGGGTGTGTGTGTGTGTGTGTGTGTGTGTGTGTGTGTGTGTGTTTTCTCATGGGGAGGACAGTGGAGTGAGGGAGACAGAGAATATAGACCTAGTTTCCCAGGACAACAGAATTAAGAGTAAAGGAAAATCAAATGAAATAGTTTAAGGCAGTGTTTTTCTCTTTTTTTTTAAGATTTTATTTATTTGAGAGAGAGAGAGGTAGTGAGAGAGAGCACAAGCAGTGGGGAGAGGGAGAAGCAGGCTCCCTGCTGAGCAGGAAGCCTGACGCGGGGCTCAATTCCAGGACCCTGGGATCATGACCTGAACTGAAGGCAGACACTTAACGGACTGAGCCACCCAGGCGCCCCTAAGGCAGTGTTTTTCAAAGTGAGAATTGCTACCTGTTGCCGGGTTATGAAATCAGTTTAGCAGCTTGGTATCAGCATTTTTTAAAATAAAGTAAAATACAAGGGAAAAAAAAGTCTGGTACCTCACACATAATAAAGTAAATATTGTTTTGCAAAACTCCGATTTCAGCTATATTTACGTGGGTGTGCTCAGTTGCGATTTAAGTTTCTTTCCTATGGATCACAGACAATAAATTCTGTAAGCCACTGGCTTCAGGTAGATATAACTGATATCTGGCCTTCCATGATTCCTTTTGAAGGATTTTAGAAAGTCTCATAATAATAATAGCTAATATTTACATACTTAAAATGTGCCAGATACTGTTCTAAGCTCTGTACATATGTTAATCCATAAAATCCCCTCCACAGCACTATCAGGGAGATGCAGTGATTATAAACTTGGTAGTTGGGGAACCTGAGCCCAGAGGATAAGACACTTGTTGAAGATTATGTGGTTTTTAAATGGTAGAGCCAGGATTGAATCCGAGGCTCTCTGAGCTTCCTCCTATAACCACTGTATACATTGCCTCAGACTTCAAGACAGAGAGTTCTAGATACCGTTCAATAAGCCAGACTAACTAACCACCATTTCTACTCCTCCTTTCTTTCTTTTACCACCTTCCCTAGACATGGGTACAAAACAAAAATATTTTAATGTGTCTGACCTTTTTTCTTGAAAAAATTGGGATTGTAAAATTACCTGGAAATAAGAATTTATTGTGATATAGCATAACATCAGGCCAGAGGCCCTCCATGTTAGCTTGCAAAAATGTATGCATTGCCCCCTTACCACAGGATAAGCTGCAAAAGATTCCTGATCTGAGATATGTTCCACCTAATTTACAGGCTAGCCAGAAAAGAAAAATCTCAAAATTGTGGAATAGCATTCAGAATTTAAATGAAGAAGTACTACAACCCAAGTATGTGGTTATACTTAAAATTCCTTGATTTTCTACACTTTATTTTTTTAATTTTATTTAAAATAAATTAACATATAGTGTATTATTAGTTTCTGAGTCTACACTTTAAAATAAGAGCACATGCCAAGTAAGGTGAACATGAAATTTAATCCAAAGTGAAGGGGCCTGAGAAGATTGATGACCTTTTAAAGAGGCCCTCCGAGAGGTCATTTATAGGAGCCCTAATTTCTAGAACCGATGGAAGCATAAAAGAGCCCTTAATTTTTGCTGGACTGTGATTAATAAATGATAATGTTTAACTGTGACTCTAAATGTGTTGTTTTGTTACAGTCGTCCTTTGGGAAATAGCATGTGATTTTTGTTCCTTGTGTTTCTTATAGGTAGATGGGAAGGTCAGCATGAATGGAGAAACGGTTCATGGTGACAAGAAGGAGAAGGAGAAAGAATGTCCCATGGTGGCACCTGCCTCCTCATTAACAAAATCCCAGATGTTTGAAGGTGTGGCCAGAGTGCGTGGGTCCCCAGTGGAGCTCAAACAGGGCAACAGTAGCATTGAGATCAACATAAAGAAGCCAAATTCTGTTCCCCAAGAACTGAGAGTAAGAACACACTTTTCTTTTCCTTTTGGGGATAATTCCACTGTGAAAGAATCTGTTTTTATTTTTATTTTTTTAAAGATTTTATTTATTTATGTGAGAGAGAGAGAATGAGAGACAGAGAGCATGAGAGGGAGGAGGGTCAGAGGGAGAAGCAGACTCCCTGCCGAGCAGGGAGCCCGATGCGGGACTCGATTCCGGGACTCCAGGATCATGACCTGAGCCGAAGGCAGTCGCTCAACCAACTGAGCCACCCAGGCGCCCCAAGAATCTGTTTTTAAAAAGAAGTAGGTCTTGATAACCATCATTTCTCTCCCTGTGGGTATATTATTTTGCTAAGGCTGCCATGACAAAGTACCACCAACGGAGTGGCTTAACCATCAGAAATGAATTGTCTCATTGTCGTGCTGGCCAGAAGTCCAAAATCAAGGTATTGACAGGGGTTCCTTCTATTGGCTGTGGGGGAGACTCTTTTCCACACCTCTCCACTAGTGTCTGGCAGTTTGCTAGCAGTCTCTGGCATTCCTTGGCTTGTGGAAGCATCCCCCTGATCTCTGCCTTCTTTTTCACATGGTCTTCCATCTGTGTACTTGTCTGTGTCCAAGTCTCCCCTTTCTACAAGGACACCAGTCATCCTGGATTAGGGGCCCACTCCACTCCAGGATGACTGCACCTAACGTAACCATTATATCTGCAATGATACGCTTTCCAAGGAAGGTCCCATTCTGAGGTACTAGGAGTTAGGACTTCAACATATGAATTTGGAGTGCTGTGGGGAGACACAATTCAACCCTAACAATGGGGTATAATAGAAGTTGTATTATCACTTATGAATAAGAGAAACTTCTTTTGTCTTCACATTCTTGGTATCTAGTGTTACAGAAAAATAAATACATCTCTAAAATACCTTCCCCCCCTCACCATTTGTTCCCCATCAGACTTGTTAATACAGTGTGAAAATGACTTGTGCCCTAAGAACCTGGCTTTCCATCCTTGACAATATGTATAAAAGGGTATCTATCTTACTAGCTTAAAAACAAACAAAAAAACCCAAAAACATTAAAAGCAATAAAATGTTTTCTTAGCTTAGCCCCTTGAATTCAGAGCAATTGAAAGCAACTATTGAATAGCCAAGCTGAAAAATGTAGGGTGATTCAATAACAGCAGAAGAGAAAACTCAATATTCTATTCTGTTTGCTGGTTTGGGATGTAAAGTGGAGTCAGGAAGATTCCACTTTCTTAGATCTCTCACCAGAAGGGCTCATGCTGGTTTTGTGGCTCAGACCCAAACTTCCATGGCCACAGACACAGCCCACGTTTTAGGGTGCAAGCTGGACTCTGCACAGCCTCGTTCATCTTCACCAGACGCTGATTTCTCTAGTTTTCATTGATAGCGTTTGGATTGGAATTACAAAGGATGGGGGAAACTGTCACGATTCTACCCCCAGAGCCTAGGAAGTTTTGACCCAGAAGGGAACTTGTCTCCTAGCTCCAAGGCTGAGTTAGAAGACCCAGCTAGCCAAACTCACCAGTGGACTGGATCTTATTTTTCTTATCTCTGCAGATACCTTCTTATCTCTTATCTTTTTTCTAATTGTAGTATACTTGACATATCATATCCTATTAATTTCTGGTGTACATCATAGTGATTCGATATTTTTACACATTACGAATGATCCCCACAGTAAGTCTAGTTACCATCCACCACCATACAAAGTTATTGTAATATCATTAACTATATTCCGTATCTGTACATTATATCCCCATGACTTATTTATTTTATAACTGGGAGCTTGTATCTCTTTAACCCTTTAATTATTTTTGCCTGTCTGCAAACCCCACGCCCCTCTGGTAACAAAGAGTTTGTTTCCATTGTCTATGAGTCTGTTTTGTTTTTCGCTTGTTTTGTTTTTTCGATTCACATATAGTATTTGTCTTTCTCTGTCTGACTTACTTCACTTAGCATATTACCCTCTAGGTCCATCTCTGTTGTCACAAATGGCAAGATCTCCTTTTTCATGGCTAAGTGATATTCCATTGTGTGTGTGTGTGTGTGTGTGTATATATACACACACATATATATATACATACATACCACATCGTATTTATCCATTCATCTATCAGTGAACATGTAGCTGTCCGTTGTCACATATCTTGGCTATTGTAAATCATGCTGCAATGAACATAGGGATGCATATATCTCTTTGAATTGGTGTTTTCATTTTCTTTGGATACATATCCAGAAGTGGAATTGTTAGATCATGAGATAGTTCTATTTTTAATTTTCTATCCTGTTTTCCACAGTAGCTGTACCATTTGCATTCCCATCAACAGTGCACAAGGTTTCCCTTTTCTCTACATCCTTGCCAACTCTTATTTTTTGTCTTTTTGATAGTAGCCAATCTGAAAGGAGTCCATCACAATCTCATTGTGATTTGATTTGCATTTCCCTGATGATGAGTGATGTTGAGCATCTTTTCATGTGCCTGTTGGCCATCTGTAGGTCTTCTTTGGGAAAGTATCTATTCAAGTCCTCTGCCCATCTTTAATGGTTTTTTTAATATTAAGTCATGGAAGTTCTTTATATATTTCAGATAATAACCCCGTATCAGATGTATGACTTACAAATATCTTCTCCCATTCAGTAGGTTACCTTTTCATTTGTTGATGGTTTCCTTTGCTGTACAAAAGCTTTTCCCTTTGATGTAATCCCCCTTTTTTCAGTTTTAGCTTTTGTTACCTTAGCCTGAGGAGACTGGTCCAAGCAAATACTCCTAAGACAGATGTCAAAGAACTTACTGCCTGTAATTTCTTCTAATATTTTATGGTTTTCAGTATTACATTTAAGCCCCTAATCCATTTTGAATTTATTTTTGTATATGGTGTAAGATAATGGTCCAGTTTCATTCTGGGATTTGTCTTTTGAAGAATAAAATGTGTTTTCTCAGAGGAGTTGAGAGGAGGTAATTATTCCCTATGGTGCTCAAGTCCTATGAAGGAGTTTCAAAGTGGAATAAACCAAAATAATTTCCTCACCATGGTAACATATTTACTGGTCTCCAGGAGCAAAGTTTTGTGATCCAGGCAAATGCCAAGTCTCTCAACGTGGAATTTAATTTCACTTTTCATTTGCATAAATGTTATCATCTCTGGAAGAGTTTTCACTAATTATCATAAGATGAAATATTGAGTTTTGCTACTAGCATGAGAACTTTATTGGTAGAGTCAACATATGCTCTTAATTTTAAATTAGAAGTTTCTATAATTAGACCCTACAGTGCTAGAATTGCTTTTCTGGAACAGTTAGTAATTATGTTCTTATTTGTCTTTTGCCAGACTTAATAATAAGCATTTCTTAAGTTCCCTTATCAATACCTTTCCATGACTCAGTGTGACTACTAGGGTCACAGGCCCTTTGCACGTACTGTTGAGCACAGCTCTTTCTCATTATACTTTGGAAAAGCAACAGTGTTGGTGCCATGCTTATCCCACGACACTTGCCACATAATAGAGGTGCACAGGGCTTACTTAGGCCCAGCAGATTAATTATAAGAACAAATCCTGAGGGCTGTGCTATCAGGCATGTGTCTACTTTCTATCTCTCACCAGTTCTGCCCTCTGACCATTTTGTTGTTTGAGTTTGGGGGAAACCCTACCCTTGGATGAATAGATTTTATTCCTGATAGAAGTCCTAGTTAGTATAATGCCTAAACTTCCTAAACCAACTATTTAATCTCTCTTGTTCTAAGTTTTTAACCCTCTGGGGAAAAAAAGCTGGTTACCTGTGGCATTTAAGCAGAAGACTCCTAAAACAGAAGAAAAGGGGGTTGGTTTGGTTTTAGAGCAGTATAGCCTCCCTTTAAAAATATACTCATTCTTGATAATGAGTCATATTCTTATTTTTACAATGAGCAAATTTTTTACAAGAATAGCCTGTTCTCTTTTTAATGACAGGTATTTTCCACTTTAATAGTAGTTAAGCTACCTAAAGGCTAAGAGAAAATGGATTGAAATATTTCACATTGATTGCCTATCCCCAAAAGTATCTTGTTTTAAGAGAAGCAAAATTGGATGATCTGAAAGAAATCATGTTACCTCAGAAATGTATAGAGTGTAACAAGAAAAACGCCAAACAAAAGGTGGCCTAGCAGACTTTCTTCCCCTGAACCCACCTGATCCTGGGCAGTCTCAAGATGCAGGTCCAAACTCTTGGAAAAGCCTGGAGGTCTCTTCCTTTATGTATCTCTTATTTGAAAAAACTGCCTAGTTTGGGGGCGCCTGGGTGGCATAGTCGGTTAAGTGTCCGACTCTTGGTTTCGGCTCAGGTCGTGATCTCAGGGTCATGAGATCGAGCCCTGCATCGGGCTCCGTGCTCAGCACGGAGTCTGCTTGAGATTCTTTCTCCTTCTTCCTCTGCCCCGCCCATACGTGCTCTCTCTCTCTCTCTCAAATAAATAAATCTTTAAAAAAAGAGAAGGAAAAAAGAAAGAAAGAAAGAAACACTGCCTAGTTTGGAGCAATTTCTAGTTCAGAAGCCCTAGTGGTTCTGAATGGGAAGTAGCCTTTATTTACCCTGGCTCAGTACTTCAGGCTCTTGACTCAACTATGGCAGGGACTATGACAGTATTTTCTGAGTAGGTAACTGCCTGTATATATCTGTTAGACTCTAAGCCAAGGTGGTTAGCTCTACTACACAAAATGTTGGCTCATTATTAAAACAGCCTTCATACTCACTTACAACTGAGGACACCAAAGGTTTTCCATTCCGAATGTGTTATCCCAAGAGTCCTTCGAAAAGAATCTCTTCTCCCAATAAACCTACTCCTCATTTTACTTCCTTCCCCATATTCCAAGAAAAGCATTTCTTGACTGTGTTACAGCCAGTGTCCTCCCGTTGAAGGGGTGGAATGGATTGGTCATGGCAAAATAGGGGGACCAGCCTAAAACAGGGGGTCTGCACCTCAGCACCTCCCAGGGCCTGAGACCAGCTTGGACTCAATGTGCCGTTTTCTCATTCATTTGCCCCATTCTGCAGGGCTGTCAAAGGAATAGTGTTCTTTTTAAATGGTGTCTTTCTTCCAAAAATTGCATTCCCAACAGATACACTCTTTACAGAGGAGTAGCCTCCCCCACCACCAAAATGTCACCGTTGTCCAGGGCGATGGCGGCCGTAGGCAGGAGCAGCGTTCATTCAGACCGTGAGGCAGAGCGGCAGAGGAGGGTGACGGCAAGACTCCAGGAATGGGGGACAGGCTAAGGTTGGGGCGTAAGCCTCTGGGGCCAGCACGACCACTTTTATGCGACATTACGTCCTCTCTTTGGTTTCTTTCTACCTCACCTTTCTCATTGAAAACTCTTGGGACCATTGCTCTCTCACTTTAGAAATGGATCCTCAATTAAGGTAGGCTTGTTATTATTTTTTTTAATACTTTGGCTGTATCTGTTGATACCAGCAAACTCCAGGTCGTCCTCAGCAGAATCATCTTTAAGGTAAATGACACTCTGACGGCAGTTGTCTTGCCGACGGCTGCCTGTTAACCAGTAAGCATGAGTTAAGGACTACTCTCTGCCCCATTTTTGAAATCGAAAACAAAACAAAAAAAGCTCATAAACTTGCCAGGAGGGCAGTTTTCATAAAGCAACCAGAAAAGTGTATAAAATAAAATTTAATTAAGTGCAAGATAATAGGGTCAGAAGACTAGAGGGATATAGGATTGCAGAGAACAGGTAAGATCATTATAGGTTGGGGTTAGTGGGAAAGGTTTTGTGTGGGATGTGGTTTTGAAACTTGACCTTAAGTGTGGGATTTGCGTTGGAATGGAGCAGTCTATTCCACATGTTGGGAATAGCAGAAGCAAAGGCTTGGACGGTGGTGAGGAAGCCACAAGAAGATTCCAAGAGGGGGTCACAGGGCTAAGAGGGGATGAGGGCGACTAGGATGCTACATACTCCCAAGCAGAGGGATCCTGTCTCCCGAGGCCTGACCTGGTTATCCCTGAGATAGTTCCCAGCAGAAACCTAACACCTTTTTGTTTTACTTTGCATTTTTAAAATATTGGCTTCTGTAAGAAAATCCTGTCATAGCACAAATCCAGGAATCCAGGATTAGAAAATAAGTTGGAAATTCTTCTTAGCTGATGATGAATGTATCCTGCTCAGTAACCTACAGAGAGATATTTATGTCTCCCTTAAAACTAGTCCAAGTGTTTTCTTGATCCACTGTGAGTTGTATTTGTATTTGAATCTCTTTTTTCCTCTGTGGTACCAAAAATGAGCTTTTCCTAAAGTACCTAGAGTACTCCATGCAGTAGGTCAAAGATCTAACCTCACCCGAGCCTCAGTTTATATTAAAGACAAAGATAATAATAGTATATGCATCTGATGGTTAGTGTGAGAATTCCTGTCTCGAGAGCACTTGTCAGACTCCCAGGCAGAGGTGCCCTTAAGTTATTTTTAATATGGTCAAACAACAAATGGGAGAAAGTTACGATATATTGTTCAGAAGCCCCAAAAAGTGGTAGGTATAAAGTTTCTCAGGTTAAAGCAAGATCATCAAAATCGCCGTCTTGTACAGCTGTGAATTTCAAACAAATGGGATGAATTTCTTGTCATCGTCCAGCTCAGCTTGTCAGTCTTCCCCGCTGTAATTCACTAAGACACATGCAGATGTGAACAGCTTTTTCCAGGAGATGATTGCCTTGCAGATGTTCCTGTGGTGCTTCCTCAGCTCTTTCTGCTCCTCCTGTTATTCCCTCTTTCCCAATTCTGGCTTCCCTCTGCCACCTAGACCCTGCTGACCAGCTCCCGCTCACCAGCTCGTCCCAGGTGATGTCATGCAGGGCCCCATGCTGGCCGGCCCCTTCCTACCAGATCTGTGACAATTCTCCCCCCTTGACCAAGGGCCAGACTTCTCTAGTAGGTTTCTAAACTATTTCATCTGCTTTTCTCAAGTTAAGTGACAAGGTAGGTCTGGTTTTTCAACCTTGATAATATTAGCTCTAGGCCTTCCTCTTGAAAATTCAGTACTTTACGAATGTTGTCTGATCCAGGAAAACAGACAATCAGATCTTTCTTGAAACATTTCATTTTGCAGTGAGAGCCGGGGGAAGGCATTTGAGTAGGTGCTATTTTCCTTACAACTGAGACCAACTGCAAATTCCTTTCAGATGTCAAATGTCAACAGGCATTTCTTGAGAAACTGTTTTTCTCCATCTAGAAGTAATTTTAAGAGTGTTAAATTATAAGTCATTAAAGATATTTAGGTAAAGAAGCATTTACAGATGATACATCAGAGACAGTAAAAAAAAATCCAATCTAGCCCATCTTACCTGGACCAGAGCCTCACATTGTAGGTTCGAAAAGTTTAGGCAAAAAGAAAAAGTCTACGGAATAGAGAGTCTGATTCTCCATGTAGATCCTCTTTCACCCAGTGAAAATAGATACTCCGAGGTATAAAAGTGAAAGGAGAAACACATGCATGGCATATGTGACACCTGAGTCATGGTGCCAAGACATAAATAGACCGATTTTCCAGGCTTCTGTCCAGAGAAGTTATTCGAGACCGAAGCCAGGAAATCACTCAGTCACAGAATAGAAGCTCAGGAAAGGACGTTGGGTATCACATCTTCCAACCCATGGAAGTTAAATGATCAGCCCAACTTCTCATCATTCTTCCGTCCTGGAAACAGGACCACCCAAGCTCTGGGTCTCAGGATGGTTCCCACTCTCCTGCTTTGTATTTCCAATTGCTTTTCCAGTGTCGCTCTTGGGCCAGCCCACCAATGAGATCCTTGTTAGAATGAGCAGCCAGATGCTAGGTAGATTTTGTGGCCAGACCAGGTTTCTCTCAGGCCAGGAACCTGCCACCTCCCCTCTGTGGCCTCACGGCTAAGTCTGGTACCTGAGCCAGTTTGGATCATGTTCTCAGTCAAGGAGAAGCCAACTCCTGGCTTGGGCCCCTGTAACCTGTCTGTGCTTTCATTTACTCAGGCCCAGGGATCTGTGCTTATTTACTTGTTGTCATTCTTGAGACAGTGTTACCCATCGGAGAAGGGAAGGCATCTCCCTGTTTAGCTGAAATCAAAGGAAAGTATGGGTCAGAAAGTGCATTTTCCAGCAAGGCGGGTTTGTTTTAGGCAAATTTCTGAGTCCATCAGGTTAAAACTGCCAATTTTGAACTCATTTCCTTTGAAGTCGTGATGTGAGTACAAAAATAACAAACCTTCAAATGCAAGTGCCAGACACAAGTTAATTAAACTGTCCTTGGGGATTTCCCTTGATTACATACACAGTTGACTCTTACGGTTTGAACCGCATGGGTCCACTTATACGTGGACTTTTTTCAATATATACAGTACTGTATGTATTTTCCTTATGATTTTCTTAGTAACATTTTCTTTTCTCTAGTTCTCTTACTTTATTTTAAGAATATGTATAGAATACATATAAGACACAAGATATCTGTTAATTGACTGATCATGTTATCGGTGAGGTTTCTGGTCATCAATAGACTATTAGTAGTTAAGTTTTGAGGATTCAAAAGTTACACTTGAATTTTTGACTGTACAGAGGGGTTAGCGCCCCTAACCCCACCTTTGCTCAAGAGTCAGCTGTACTCTATACATATTGCAGAACACAGAAAAGTACAAAGAAAATATAAAGTGCATACTGCTTCCAGCCACTCAGAAATTGATCCTAAGATTTATTTTTTAAATGTGTATCCTTCTCTTTTTTCTCAGTGCATATAAAATATTTTTTAAATGGGCTCATGTTATTCAGATTGGGTCATAGCTTGCTTTTTCTCTTAATTTACCCTGAATATTTTGCTAGCTAATAGCCTGATTTGGGTGACTAGTATGTATTTAAAGTAAGCTTGAGAGTATAAATTCCATAAACAATGCATAGAATCTTTGCTTACCTAGCATCGATTACATATCTGCTCTATGCCAGCTACTGTGCTGCATGCATCCCGGGCCCCTCAGAACCTAGGCTGGGTGGAAAGCCCCAAGATGGGGGTGGTGAATGGGGGCAGTCTGGTCTCAAGCTGCCCTCAGAAGTGGAGACTTCGCTAGATTGCCTCCTGTTCTGAGAGACTCCAAAGAGTTCTTATCTTTCGTAGAACAAATGGATGAGGAGTAGAATGGATAACAAAGAAAGGGAATGGAAAAGGCAGTTTGAACCATTTCAGCAATAAACTTGGGGGGGGGCGCCTGGGTGGCTCAGTTGTTAAGCGTCTGCCTTCAGCTCAGGTCGTGATCCCAGGGTCCTGGGATCGAGCCCCGCATCGGGCTGCCTGTTCAGCGGGAAGCCTGCTTCTCCCCCTCCCACTCTCCCTGCTTGTGTTCCCTCTCTCGCTGTGTCTCTCTCTGTCAAATAAATAAAATCTTTAAAAAATAAATAAATAAAAATAAACTTGGGGACTCTCAGGTTCTTATATTGCATCTTAACAATCAAAACCTTTAAATACCTGGAGATGATGTAGAGGTGGGTGGGAGTCCAAACCCAGATGACGGGAGTGCTGAGGTTACCAGCACTGGGTATGGTTCCCACCTTCCCTGCCTACTAGCAGTGACCCCAGGAAGCTAGCAGGAAGCCACGTAGCTTCCTGGGCCTCAGTTTCCTCACCTGTATAAAGAGAATCATCTTGATACATACCTTATAAGCTTGCTGTAAGCATCAAGTGAGATAATCCTTGTCAGGTGCCCCAACAGCGCTGAGTCATGGTAAATGCAGGAAGTATCGAAGGTGGCTACAGTCACTACCCTTTAAAGCATCATTTTAAGGGAAAATAAATAGGGTCATCGGGTAGCTCAGTGTTTGAGTGGTAAGCCATATAGAAAGGCACTCAGAAATCTGTGAATTCTTGGAAATGGAAATGCTCCATTAGTCATGCATAAGTAAAATCTTACCGGAATGTGATGTGTTCGTAAAATAATCCTTAGTGAGTAGTGCTTGAGGATTTTGTCTCCTTTGCATTATAAATTATGTCTAAAGGACTTCATGAATTATTCCCTTCATTCCAAGTGGCACACTTTCCACATTTGAATGTACCTAAACCAGTATGTATCTTACAATCAACAGTGTATCATATTTAACAGTGTGTTTTCTTTCTTAGTAATACCTAAAATAATACAACTTAGAATTGATGGCATCCAAGATTTAAGAAATTATGCCCATTTCTTTGTTCATTTTTGAAGTGGGGAGGCTTTCGCCCAGTTTCTGTAGTTATTTTGTTTCTAGTAATTGGAAACCTAGTGTTCTCAAAAGCATTATTCATCAATATTTAAATCTGCAAATTTGTTTTCCAACCTCAGATAGTTTTCTATAATCTAATCAATTGGGGGAACAACCTAAAAAATCAGTATTTCTGATAGTATTTTATATATGGACATCATAAAACAAAAATACTATCACATACTAATATTTCTATGTGTGTGGTGGGGGAGTATGTTGAATTATAAAATCTAAATTATTCTTTTGTAATGCTAGGCTGATTGATCTTCAAATGCTGCTATTATGTCAGTCATTCATATAACAATGTAAACACACACACACAACATGTACATATAACATATATAATAAAAGAGACTTTGGTTTATTTCACTATTTCCACTCATTAAAGTCTCTTTAAAGGGATTCAACTCAGGCTTGTTAATATATTTAAAGTTAATTATATAAAGTTAATATATTTAAAGTTAAAAATATATTTAAAGTTATATTATTTGATTTCATCAAATAATATAAATATGATGCTTGTTTCCAGCCTAGGGTTTTAAAAGTATATTTTAATTTAATATTATGTTCTTCCAGAGTTGATACATGGTAATCTATCACTAGAAAATGCCCATGTAATTATGAGGAGTTCAAAATCACGCCATCCTCCGAAAGAAAAAACACATTTTTGCTACTAGATGCTATTGTAAAATCTCTTAGAAGCTTGGAAGCCTTGTTGCCTGAAGTTTCTTTGTGCTTTTTTTAATCTTAGATAATTTGCAAGCAATTTTTATTTATTTTTTACAGTGTTTATTTTTCCAATTTTGTTATTGTGGTAAAATACATGTAACATAAAATTTACTATCTTAAGCATTTTTATGTGTACACTTGAGTGGTATTAAGCACATTCATAACTGCAACCATCACCACCATCCATCTCCAGAACTCTTTTCATCTTGCAAAACCAAAACTACCCATTAAACAATAACTCACCACCAGACCCTAGCAACAACCACTCTCCTTTTTTTCCCTTCCCCTTTCCCCCCCATACCCCAGCCTGTGGTAACTGCCACTCTACTCTCTGTTACTACAAGTTCAGCTTTTTAAATTTTATTTTTTTAGATTCCACATATAACTGAGATCATGCAGTATTTGTCTTTCTATGTCCGGCTTATTTCACTTAGCATAATGTTCTCCAGGTTCATCCATGTTGCAAATGGCAGGATTTCCTTCTTTCTTATGGCTCAGTAATATTCCATTGTGTCTGTGTCTTTGTGTGTTCATATGTTTAGATAGATAAGAGATAGATATTTATTTGTATACAGATACACATTATACATACACCAATGATATATTTGTATATAATATTAATATTTATATATCATCACATTTTTTATGTATTTCATTATACATATAATGTAATATTTAAATATCACATTTTCTTTATCCATTCATCCATCAACCTTTATTTAAGTTGTTTCCATATCTTGGCTGTTGTGAATAATGCTGCAATGAACATGGGAGTGCAGGTAGCTCTTTACGATACTGATTTCGTTTTCTTTAGATATATACCTAGAAGTGAAATTGCTAGATCATATGATAGTTCTATTTTAAAGTTTTTCTTATTTTTAATTTTTTTGAGGATCCTCCACACCATTTTCCACAATGGCTGTACCAACTTACATTCCCACCATCAGTATACAAGAATTCACTTTTCTCCACATCCTTGACAACACTTGTTACCTTTGACTTTTTAGTAATAGCCATCCCTAACAGATGTGAGGTGATATCTCATTGTGGTTTTGATTTCCCTGATAATTAGTGATGTTGAGCATATTTTCAAATACCTGTTTAACTATTTTTAATTGGTTTATTTGCTTTTTTTTTTTTTTTGCTGTAGGGTTGTAAGAGTGTGTAAGAGTGCCTTATGTATTTTGGAGTTAATTCCTTATTGGATATATGATTTGTAAATATTTTTCCCACTCTATAGATTACCCTTTCATTCTTTTTTTTTTTTTAAAGGTTTTATTTATTTATCTGAGAGAGAGAATGGGAGACAGAGAGCATGAGAGGGGGAGGGTCAGAGGGAGAAGCAGACTCCCTGCTGAGCAGGGAGCCCGATGTGGGACTCGATCCCGGGACTCCAGGATCATGACCTGAGCCGAAGGCAGTCACTTAACCAACTGAGCCACCCAGGTGCCCCAGATTACCCTTTCATTCTGTTAACTGTTTCCTCTGCTGTGAAGAAACTTTTTAGTCTGTTGTTTATTTTTGCTTTTGTTGCCTCTGCTTTTGGTGTCAAATCCAAAAAATCATTGCCGAGACCAATGCCAAGGAGGTTTTCTGCTGCTTTCTTCTAGGAGTTTTGCAGTTCTAAGTCTTCATCCCATTTAGACATTGATTTTTGTGTATGGTGTATGATAAATATCAAATTTCATTCTTTCATATGTAGAGATCCAGTTTTCCCAACATCATTTATTGAAGAAATCCTTTACCCATTTTATGTGTTCTTGGTGCCCTTGTCAAAAATTAGTTGACTATAAAAGTGTGGGTTGATTTCTGGGCTCTCTATTCTATTCCATTGATCTATGTGCCTATTTTTATGACAGTACCATACTGTTTTGATTACTGTAGCTTCCTAATATAATTTGAAATCAAGAAGTATGGTGCCTCCAGCTTTGCTCTTCTTGCTCAAGATTGCTTTAGCTATTTGGGGTCTTCTGTAGTTCCATATGAATTTTAGGGTTTTTTTAAAATTTCTGTGAATAATGCCATTGGAATTTTGATAGGGATTACATTGAATCTGTAAATTGCTTTGGGTACTATGGACATTTTAACAATATTAATTCTTCCAATCCATGAACACAAGCTATCTTTCTACTTACTTGTATCTTCTTCGATTCCTTCATCAATGTTATAGTTTTTAGTGTACAGATATCTCACCTTGGTTAAAGTTATTTCTACAATGTTATTGTAAATGGGATGGTTTTCTTCTTTTTTGGATAGTTGTATATTGATTTTGTAACCTGCAACTTTACTGAATTCATTTATTAGTTTTAACAGTTTTTTGGTGGAACCTTTAGCATTTTCTGTATATAAGAGCATGTCCTCTGCAAACAAATAGTTTTTCTTTGTCCTTTCCTATTTGGATGCCTTTTATTTCTTTTTCTTGCCTAATTGCTCTGGCTAGGACTTCCAGTACTATGTTGAATATAAGTGGAGAGAGTGGGCACCCTGTCTTGCTCCTGATCCTGGAGGAAAGGCTTTGAGCTTTTCACCAGTAAATATAATGTTAGTTATGAGCATGTCAAATATGACCTTTATTATGTTTAGTTACATTCTTCTATACCTAATTTGTTGAGAGCTTTTATCATGAAAAGAGGTTAAATTTTGTCAAATGCTTTTTCTGCATCTGTTGAGATGAGCATATGATTTTTATCCTTCATTTTATTAATATGGTGTATCACATTTTTTGACTTGCATATGTTGAACAATTCTTACATTTTCTCATAAAGTTTCTTTGTTTTTATAGAATTCAATAACAATTTCCACCAATACATTAACTATAAAGGGCTTTTGGGTTAGTTGAAAGACAAATTTTGATTTATGAGTAAAATATATATACTTATAAGACACCAATAAATTCATAGCTTTTTGAGAACCCATGGGGATATTTTATAAAGTATTTAATTCCTTTGCTGAAACCAATTTTAATATTTATCTTAAAACCTTTTAAGATGTATTAAGTATTTCATACATATTTTAAAAATTCAACTTTAGCTCTTTATAATAAGACACTATTACTAAAAAACATAATAGTCGTTAATTTGTTCTCTTTGGTTGTTGAGGTATATTCTAGCCAGTATTTAATCATCCTTCCCATTACTTTTATCAAGCTACTACTATAATATTAGTGGAAGAATTTTGGAATTACTCTGGAATCAGTTGGCTCCCATCTAAAAGATAATGTAAAATTAGATTGATTTTGTTTTCTGAATCAGAAGCAATAGTCATCGGGGAACATTTTGGAATACAGAAAATATATTTATAAAGAAGAAAAAGTCATCCAAAATTTAAGCACATTAAGAATAATCACTTAATATTTTAGTATATTTCCTGTATTTTATAGACATTTTTATATATGTATTATCAGGTGTATTTGTGTATAAATATAGCATATTCAAAGTTTAACATGTGTAGGCATCATCCTGGATATACAGTTTACATTTTCTGACTTAACATTAAATAATAAGTATTTTCACATATCATTTATTGTTTAATACCATTTTTTATGACTGCATAACATTTCCTTCTATGGACATACCAAAATTCATTCAACCATTCTCCAATTGTTGGACATTTAGGTTGTTCCAAATTTTTTTAATGTTATAAATTTTAGGAAGTATAAAACAGATAAGTTGAAGTACTTCTGAAAGAGAGGAACACAGGCATAAAAGTGATTAACTGAAGTACTATTGAAAGAGATGAATATCATGGTAATGTGCCAAGTGGATTAAACAGCAAGATCCAAATCAGAGAGACCCCTTAGTGGAAGAACATGGATCAACTCAGGCCCTAACTTATAGAAACAGAAAGGAAGAGATGGATATGAAAACTATTATGTTAGAACCTTGGCAGGACTTGGCAAATGATGGGCAATCATGAGATATGAGTCAGGAAACACTTCAGAGTTTAATTTGTGTACTGGGGAGAACTAATGTCATAAACAGAAATTGTGAGATTTGGAGAAGGGGCTTATTTGAAGGTAACTTTTAGCATGTTGAGTGTGAGTCATTTACCATGACACCAATGTGTCAGACTGAAGCTCTGATGGACACTCGGGCTAGAGATGAAAGTACAATTCATAAATGGGTAGAGAGCATAATGGTGAATGCATGAGAATAACTGATACATTTGTGGGTGATTCAGGACAGGTGATGGAAAATGGTTGGAGAGAGAGAATGAGAAATCAGGTAAGAGAGAATTCTTGAGAGCCCAGAGAGAAAGCGAACATCAAGAATGAAATCCATAGTGCTAGGAGTCAGAGGCATCTGTGCTGAAGACAAGCTACTGAAAGGTTAACTATAACCTTAAAAAAATTTTTTTTTCACTGGTGATATGACTCTAAGACAACTTTAAAGGCATTTGGGAGCAAGTAGGTAGTGACTATGAATTTGAAAATTCAGTGGTGATGGGAAGGGAAAAGTGGAGTGTACGTCTGAGGCAGTCAGAGGAGGTTGGGAGGTGGTGGGTGCATGTGACCTCATATCGCCCCTCTTCTCCTTCATGGACTGTCTCCTTCCAGCCAATCCAGCTTTTCACCCTAAGGCTACTTAGGAAATGGAAAAAGTATGAATTCATATAGGCACCTTACCTCATTGGCCTAAAAATAACTATTCAGGAAGAAAGAAAGAAAAAAGAAAGGGAAAGGAAAGGAAAGAGAGGAAGGAAGAAAGGAAAAGAAAGAAAAAGAAAGGGAAAGGAAGGAAGGAAAAGAAAGGAAGGAAGGAGGGAAGGAAGGAAAAAGAAAGGAAGAGGAAAGAAAGGAGGGAAGGAAGGAAATAAATAAAGAAAGAAACCTTTTACCTTTTAGAACTTTCAAAGAGATAATTTATTCAAAGGGAAAAAAAATCTTTTTCTTTTCAGGCAACCACTGAGGAAACCGAACTGAACAGTCAAGAGGATGAGAATGATGGCGAAAAAACACAGAAAGGGAATACGGAAGTTGCTTCATCAGGTTTGTTCCCTGACAAACTAGTTTTAAGGTAGATCGTGATAACTGTTAAGCTACAATGAAAACAGTCAAGAATTTCTCCCACTGAGCCATAAAAAACTAGCTAAGCAAGGCTCTGTAACTGGTGTGATTGTGCTGCCACCTAGAGGCTTCCTGGGGAAATCCTGACCGTACGATTTATCTTGCTGTAGAAACAGGAGCCCATTCTTTTTTGTTACTGTGGTATTTTTTTGTTTTTTTGAAAGTATATCTCCATCATCATAAAAAGTTATATTTCCCCAAATAAATGATGCTAAAAACTGAGGGTCCTATTTTAACACACAGAACATCATTAGATAAGATATAAATCAAAATATATCATAACATAGACACTAAAATGAAAAAGCTGGTGAATAGTTTTAAAATAATAAAGTAATGCCAGCAATATGGACAGTGAGTATGAATAGAGACCCACTGTTCCCTAAAGTAATGTTTCTCAATACTTTTAACACATTTCTTCCTTTGGCAAACCTCCTACCCTCTTCTAAATGCCAAATTATTTTAAAATAAATGGCATTACTAAAAATTTTAGCATGTGCTTTTTCAAACTAGATTGCACCTCCACATCTTGATATGCCCCCTCACTTCAGACTATACCTAATTCTTCCTTATATATCAGAGAACACTTTATTTTCACTGTCTTATGTGTACCACACAATCCTTAACACATTCTGATTATGAAAATGTACTGTTTCAAAGGAGCATTGAAATATGAAAGACAGACTCAGGCTGCCACTCAGTCATTTGGATAGAAACTATCTTTAAATGTTCTCCCACCCAACCCACCTACCATTATATTTTGTGCCAACATTTTGTCTCATGTAGTGTTATTCATGGGGAAACAGTGACTCTTTCTAAGAACTTAAGTTCTCCATAGTGGGGTCCTTTGATGTATTTTGCATTGTGTGATTTTTTTTTCTTTTTTATGTCTTGGAAGAGCCTAGACAATTCTGGCATCTTAGGCTCTTTAATACCTCTCATCACCCTGCAATCCAACTTCTTATGGCCCTGGGCAGGATATGTACTCAATGGACTTCGTGGCATCGCAGGATAAATGGTCCTTTATATGGTTCTCTTCTTCTTTTTTGTTTCTGAACGTAACTCCATTCTCAGAACCTCCGCATTTTATAACAACTGTGACTCGATCCAGCCCGACTGTGCCCTTTGTGGAGTTTTCCTCCAGCCCCCAACTGAAGAACGATATGCCAGAAGAAAAAGACCAGAAGAAACTGGAAAATGAGATGAGTGGAAAGGTGGAGTTGGTACTGTCACCAAAGGTAATGTACATGGTGGACCAAAGCAGTTCAGTCCAAAATCAGTGCGGCTTCGTATTGCAGCTCACTTATAACGTGAATGGAGATAAGTGGCGCTTGTTCATAATGAAGATTTATTTTTTTCTCCGAATCGATTCCTATCTTCAATCTGTATTTTTTTTCTAAATACAAATATACTACATGTCCATTGTAAAACAATGTAAATGCATATAGAAGGATGTATGCACTAGGTAGGTCATGTCGGGTGCTCAGGCAGACCACCATAGACTGGGTGGCTTGTAAACACCAGAAATTTATTTCTCACAGCTCTGGAGGCTGGAAGTCCAAGACCAAGGTGTCTGGTGAGAATCCACTTCCTGGCTCACGGATCACTGTCTTGCAGTGTCCTCACTTGGTGGGTGGGGTGAGGGAGGTCTCTTGAGTCTCTTTTATAAGGGCACAAATCACTTACCAAAGGCACCACTTCCTAATACCACCACCTTGAGGGTTAGGATTTCAACATGAATTTTGGGAGGCCACAAACATTCAGTCTGGAGCTATACATTTTTTTTAACTTGTATTTATAGTAACGTGCATACAAATGTAACAAATCTATCAAGTACTATATATAAACATGTAAAAAATAATATATAAATTTAAAAGAATAGAAATAGAGCAGTAGAGAGAAAAAGTCACTGAAACTTACCTCTATTAGTAACCACTGATATATATCTTTTAAATTTTATTTTAAATAACTTTGAATTATGAAGAATTACATACATTTAAAAGAAAAATGGAATATAAGTTCTAAAGCTTTGCAGTTAGATGTTAGTTACCTGTGCGTGAGGTTGCTTATTTGCAGCTTACGAAATACTCTCTTTCCAATATTTACCTGTTTTATAACAGTGGTACTTCTGATGCCTCTGGACTTGCATAACAAGGAAACTAGAAAATTATTATTCTGATATAATGAGTTTTAATGTCTTATTTTTATTAAATTTCTTCCTTGCTTGGAGTCTCATCTCATTCATATTAATTTGGTTTGTTTTCAGGCCCAGTCTAAAAGTCTTCATCATTTATGCCAGTTCCTCTCAACCTTGGCTACCCTTTAGAGTTTAAAAATACCAAGCATGTTCCATAGAAAATAAATCAGAATCACTGGGGGCAGCGCATCTGTATTTCTCAGTGCTGCCCAGGTGATTCCAGTAGGCCACCAAGATAGAGAACCATGGACTTGCACACTGGCATACTGTATGTGGTGATATCCCAAATTTAAAAATTAACCCTAGATTGGGATATTACTTTAGAGTGAAAAATTGGCCAAGTCTCGTTCCAGTTCCTCCGCCGTTTACTCAGCGTGTATTGACTGTGTGCCTACTAGAAGCCAGGCCCTGTAGCAGACGTTGGATGTTCAACAGTGAATACCCAGCCCCTGACCTTAAGGAGCTGACAGTGCTATGTCCTTGGTAGAGCCTCAAAAATGCCTTTGGGGGATTTCAGTCTCCAGTTATTCCCCATTTTTATACATAAAGGATTAAAGAACGGTCTAGACGTCTAAAGGGAGGAACTGAAATGTCGGAAGACATTGGGGGCAGGCAGGATTTCCCACCTTTGCAGAATTTTGCCTTATCCCCATTACACTCATAGCCATTGTTTATTTATTATTCTTCCAAATGGACTTGTCCCCCCACTTAGATCTAAACTGGAAGGAAAACTATCATTGCTAGAAAGTATTTTTCTTTAAAATGAAACAAAGCAAACACAATAACTAAACAGCATTCATCTGCGTAGCTCATCTGTGTGGTCCATCTTTGGGCCACCAGCGTCATGTCAACCATACTATGGAAAAAATTGTTTTCAGGGGTTCTTTACTTTGTGTGTGTGTGGACCCTTTGGCATCTGGTAAACAGTATGCTCAAGATAATATTTTTAAAGCATAAAATACAGGAGATTACCATGTTTTCCTTGGTATCAAATGATATCAAGTATATACACCCCCTAAATTCTGTTCTGTGGACTCCAGGTTAAGAATCTCTACTAGTTGGTTGGCAAATGGAATAATGGTCTTAGAACCCAATGCTTTTCTTACACCATATGAATCCCTCCCCTCTTTTTTCCCTACTGTGGAGTTAGTTCTTAGAAAAAGAGAGAGAGGTGATCACTATTTTAACAGCTTTTGTTTTCTGACTTCACTTGAGAGTGTTACCTTTATCAAACAAAGTGCCCATGCACACAGGCTGATCTTTTTACATAATGGTGATTTTGAGCATTTCTGCTATTAACATTCATTTACAACTGAGCATTACCGAAACATTTTTGTCAGACTCAACTAAGGAGGAAATGGTATGGGGTTAAAATTTGGGTTAAAATGGTATGGGGTTGTCAACTTCAGTAAATCTAAGCTTCAGTTTTTGCCGCATGTTTAACGTTGAAGTTCATTTGGGCATCCGGTTGACCTCTGTAATATGGAATGAAGTGATTAACTCTATTTTCTTCAGGATTCCATTAGGGTTGAATGTATTATTCATAAATAAAAATAAAATTTTACCAAAAAGAAATTATAGACATTAAATCATCCTGAAAACCAAATCACAGATCAGCTTATGGTAAAACAAGCACTCTAATAGCCTAAATTGCCCTGTTGGCTATCAAATTAATCTGTTGGGAACATAGCCACCAACCAGAGTGAATCTGAGAAAGCCCTATAAGCAGCTGAAAGGACATGAACTGATACAACCACGCCCCTCTTTCAGATCTCTGCTCAGAATCTACTGACTTATTTTAGACATCAGTTTGGTAATCTGGTCTTTCAGCAGTCATTTGATTGGAAGCAACAAATCAGAAGGAGGGTTGGCCATTCAGATTGGGGGAAAACCAAATAAAACTAAACAGCAATAACAAGAAAAAATCTATTTCTACAAAGCAAACATAAGAATTTTTAATGCCATAATTTTGGAACTATTTACCGTAAGGACAAGTGGTCTGACATGCCTCAAAAATCTCCTGATGGCATCATTGCTATGACTCTAGTTGATAATAGTTATTTATAATGCTTCTTTGTCAATAGGCAAAATATATTGTCTTTAATGTGCTTCGTGTAAGTTTTTGGGAGGGCTCTGTAGTGTCTCAAGAATAATGTCCATTAGAAAGTGATATTATCTTAATATTCAGCACTTACATAGTAAGATCTTTTTTCTTTATCTTATGTGGAACATCTCACTTCCTAACATTACAAAATCAGTATTATGTAGTATCAGGAAGGGAATATGTGATTGATCAATCAGAAAATGTGACAGAGTGATGTCCAATCCCAAAGATGGAATATTATCTTCTGGGTTTGGAGAAGAGTGATCATCATATTTTTATGCTCCAGTTTGATTTCTCTGAAAAAGTTGGCCTCTGTATTAATGTAGAAAACCCAAAGGGGTTTTGGGGAAAGGACGAACATTTCCATTTAAAAGTTAAATATCTGGTTTGTTGACTTCTGTAATAGTCATGAATCCTTTAATTTTTATTTCACCTGTGCATTTTTTAATGGACAATACTTGTAACGTTTCTGTCTTTTGCCCATGATCCAGGTGGTAAAGCCCAAATCACCAGAACCAGAAGCAACCCTGACGTATCCATTTCTGGACAAAATGTCTGAAACCAACCAATTACATTTGCCAAACCTCTATTCTCAAGGTAAAAAGAAAGAAGTGTTTTATTTTAGCTCTATATGTGCTGCTGGGCTCATCTATAGTAAAATTTTCTTTATTTCATTTTATCTATTTAATTCAAATTCAGTTAATTAACATATAGTGTATTATTAGTTTCAGAGGTAGAGTTTAGTGATTCTTTCACTCATATGTGGAATTTAAGAAACAAAAAAGAGATGAATCCTAAGGGAAAGGAGGGAAAAATAAGACAAAATCAGAGAGAGAGACAAACCAACCAAAATATTCTTTATTTTAAAGGAAGATTACTTCCTTTATGTTAACATCCCATTAGCCATGATGTTTGCAAGAGTCCATGGTGGCTGAATTAAATTACTTCAGAGTGGAAATCTGGGGTTGCATTCTCTATTTGGCCCAGCCAGGAACCCAGCAGCCAAAACTATTTTGCCAGCCAGGCACTGTATGCCCAATAGGGCCTCCAAAAGTGATACCTTACAATAATTTTATTGGTTCCAAAATGTTTTTTAAAATTACAAACTAAAAAATAGCTTTAATAAAAAGTTTATCATCCTAATATTATGTCAACTTCATTAATTGTTAATTATCTCATCTTTATAAAATATTCATTTAATCTGACAATTTGACTTTTTAGAAGAAAATTAGATTTTATTACCTCATAATAATTCCTGGGTGTGCATGATTACTGAGAAATAATTTACAATCATAGATTAAACATGTTCTGCAAATTCCCCAGGAACCCCTTAGGCCATGTATAGGTTGTGAATTCACCCCTTTATTCTTTAAAAGTCCCATTTGAATACCTTTATCCTTTTTTTTTTTTTTTAAGATTTTATTTATTTGGCAGAGAGAGACACAGCGAGAGAGGGAACACAAGCAGGGGGAGTGGGAGAGGGAGAAGCAGGCTTCCCACCAAGCAGGGAGCCCAATGCGGGGCCCTGGGATCATGACCTGAGCCGAAGGCAGACGCTTAACGACTGAACCACCCAGGCGCCCCTGAATGCCTTTATCCTTATGAGAAACTCAGGTGCCCACAAACACCAGAAAGAAATGGGGTGGGGGAGTGTCCTGAGAATTCCATGATTATTCTTCCAAACAGATAGACCACTGGGCCTCTTTGGTGTGAGTTCTCTCTACAGATATGAAAACAGCTAGAGTTTAGGAGGCAAGAACTGTGAGGTTTTTTGGACTTTTTTTTTAATGTACTCTTTCCAGTACATTCTACAGATTTATCAGTTCAGGCAAAGAGAAGATGATACAGGCTCATTGTGGCTCGGATTTATTTTTACTTTCCCGTTTTTTCAAGGATGGGCATCCATTTGGGACCACTATGGGTGGAAACTGGGTTGGCTTCCATTAGCCTTAGTTGATGGCTGAGAGCGAAGGTGGGCTCTATTTGAGTAACAGGAAGTCCTTGGGAAGGAATTAATTAGTACATACACTGATGATCATTAGTTTCTAAATGTGGAAACAAATTCAATACTGTCTTCAAAGCATTTGTTTTAATCTGTCAGCCCTACTGTCCTGTGGGGAATTGACAAAAATGAAGTCTCATAACTGGGTCAGTAATTGACCATATTTAGACAGATTTTAATCCTGCCCCCGTTTCTACCACTTTTTAATTGTGTGGATAAGTAATACAGAGAGGAAATAGATATTTTGAGCCATCTTAATTAGTTTTGTTGTCTCACACGTTTTGACATCCTGTTAACATGTTGCAAGGCATTTTGATTTGATAAAATGTGCTGTTAACAAAGGGACTTCCCATCATGCTTTATCGAAGTTGAGTGATAAAAAAATAAAATTTAGTAGCACTAGAGCATTTCGAAATTTAGTCTTCAAGAGAGAATTATATTTGCTGTACACCTGTTCTATGCTCTTGTCTGGTTCTGGGAAGCCAGGACGACAGCTGCAGGCTCTGGAGACAGAATGCTCAGGTTTGAATTCTTGCTCGTCTGGTTCTTAGCTGTGTGATCCTCCCCACCAAGCTCTCCTAATCTCTGATCATACCCTGTAAACTGTAAAAGGGAGATCATAGAACTACCAACCTCATAGGAGCATTGGAAGAATTAAATGGGATCAACCAAAAAGAGTGCTTAGCTCCACACCTGGCCCGGAATCAGCACTAATAAAATAATCTAGTAGTTTCAGAAGAGTAGCAGTTGGAGCAGAGTTACAGAAGCAAGATGCCAGGCAATAAGAAGCTATTCTTAAATGCTTTTCTTAAAATAAGAGTGTATGTTGTAGAGATACAGCTCTAAGCAGTCATTTTCAAACAGGAGTATGGGCCAGGGTTCCCTGCGGGACTGGTTAAAACACAGGTCTCTGGGCTCCCCTCCTACTTACAGTGTCTGAGTAAGTCTGGGCTGGGGCCAGAGGATTTGCATTTCTAACAAGTTCCCAAAGGTGATGCTGATGCTGCAGATCCAGAGACCATACTCTGAAAACCACGGACGTAAATAAAGTAGGTGTTTAAATTGTGCACAAAAGACATTGTCAAGAGATAGAAAAATAACAGTAAGACTTGTTTGGAGCGAATAAGTTCCTATCGTCAAGAAGCAAAAGGCCTCTAATAAATGTAAACTTAAAAGACATAATTTGTCTTTAATTGGGAGGGGAGGGGGGAAATATAGGACTTTGCCCAGATATAAAAATTCAGTGGGAGTGGGAGGTCCAGGGTTCCAGGTACGGAATGAATGGGTCACAGGAATGAAAGACACAGCCCAGGCAATAGTCAATGGTATTGTGCTAGCGCTGGGGGTGACAGATGGTGGGCACACGCGTGGCATGTGTCTGTGCTACAGCGTGCCCTGCAGAGTTGTCGGGTCACCGTGTTGTGCACCTGAAACTGATGTAACCTTGTCCGTCAACTGTACTCCAATTGGAAAAGGTCAGTGGACCTGTAAGTGACTGGTCTGTGGTGACACATCAAGTCTGAAGAAGCTATACGGTTAGGATCAGGAATCTTGGAGACATGTCTACTCTTCCTTCCCCTAGACAATGATATCTCCCCCATGTTTATAAACATATGTTTATAGACTGATTATATAGGCTCCCGAAGATCTGGAGGTGAGCCCTAATATTTCACAGATTTCCCTTAAACACACACACACACACACACGCATACACACACACAAGTAGTCTTTAAATACTCTGAAAACATTCATAAAATACATTTGAAGGTGACAGTTTTCCTTTTCTCAACTGTCTCCCAACAGTTCAAAGATATATTGGGGTTTCCGGAAAATATGTGCACATTTTAAAAACCGATGTTTTTATCTACCCCGAGCATGACGTCTGAGTGCACAGGACCCAGTTTAAGGATGCACATGCTTACCCTGAACTTGTGTCTGTTCAATGCCACTGAGCTACAGATCGGCATCGACACGTCCTTTTGTTACCCATATAGATCACTTCTGCCATAGACTTTCATACATAGGCTTTATAAAGAATATAAAATAATCATTGAACTCATCTCTGCTGTCTCTTATACTTTTCTAGTGTTCTCCAAAAGCAATGTAAACTGTGCATTTTGCTCTTGCAGAGCACATTATCCTATCATTTGAGATTTAACATTTTAACAATACCACCATTAAGTATGAGCCTATAAAATTTCACCTAACGCCAAGGAAGACAAGCAACAGCATGAACTGTCCCTTGTCAGTTGGCTCTTGCCCACGTCGTCAGTTTTTGCATGTGTTTTATTGAGATATTTTGTACTTTAGATTCACTCCTTCTCAATTCTTATATCGACTACAGCCAAACCTCCTTTAGTGCTTGGGAGCATGGTTCCGCTCGGTTCTCACCCCTGTTCTCACGGTTTTCTGTTTGTTCTGTTCTGCCATCTGATCTAGAGTCCCCTGGCCCCGCCAGCATCCCGCTGAGAGTTCAGAACTCTTGGCGACGTTCCCAGTTTTTCTCCCAGTCAGGTAAAATGCATCCTGGGTAGTTGTACTTCTTCTGTGCAAAAATCCGTGTTGGGGGCAGCCAATAATGTGTGGTATTTTTCTTCATTTCTGATTTCAGAAAAAAAATTTCTGACACACAGTTAGCAAAGAGCTAGTTCTTTAATAATAGCGCCACTTCTACTAAAATTGGAAGGAAATTCTAGAAACTTTTGGAAGGAAATTTGTAGAATTTTTCTTTGATTTTAAAAATCTAAGGAAATACTATTCAGCTCTTTCTTTTAAAAAAAAAAATAGACATTCAAAATCATTCTTTGTCCTCTTCTCTTTTTTTTAAACAAGGGTTAGAAGCATTTACCAGGAGTTGGTAATGGTTCTCTTGTTAACTGTGTCCCTCTCTTTACTTCCTGGATGATGTCTGGCCTCTCTCTGTGTGATGATTCTCCATGTCAGACAGTGAGGGAACCGGGCCAGCAAGCGGCAAGGGAATGCAAGGGGCATTAAACACGAGCACCTACAGTTTTTGCTTCCTATAGTCTAGTCCCTGGTGCTAATTGATGTGATCAATCCTACTACACTGGTCATAACTCCTTTCGGTGATGGGTACAAATTGCTTCAAGGGTCTGCTTTATTATGATTTTCTAATGCTCTTGGCTTACAAAAAAAAAAAATTCATCTGAGGCTGACATAGGAACCATGTTCCACTCAGAGGATCAGAGAAAAATACTGTTAGAAGCTGCTCACATTGTGATCTTATTTTTCTTTCTTTCTGTACAGTGGAGTCTCCGGGCAGTGAAAAGTCACCTGTAACTACACCTGTAAGTAGCTCATCTTAAGGAATAAGATCCTGCATTGAGTGTGATTTTAATTTGTAAAGTATTTGATTTGCTGAAAGAGGATCCAATCAAAAATGGGCTCTAAGTGACTGTAGAAGAATAATTAAAAGTCATGTGTAATGCTGTCAGGTGAAATTTAAAGAAAAACATGGATTATCGTTATGCAGAGTGGTGATCATGCTTGGAAACAAAATGGTAAGTGAGTCAGGAGAGTAAATCTAATGAAAGGGATGATAGGAATTAGTATTAAAACATGCAACTCCTCTAGGCACTCAAAATCATTTTTTTAACTGAGAACAATGCTTCTACATGGTGTAGTGTTGGCGGGCAGGGCCCAGCCAGAACTCTCGGGGAGACCCAAGCTGTTCTTGTTGCACTCCTTCTCACAATCAATATATCCTGAATAACATAAACTGTCCATTTAGTTTACAATTTTTAATTTTGATGAGATCAAAAAAAGCATTTGCAAAAGGTAAACATCAACGCACATTGATGTTGTAGAAATTGCTTGCTGCTGAATTGTATGTAACACTCGCCATAGACCTACTCGTCCCTAAACTGAGAGTTCCCAGTGCTGGGCCTGTCACCCTTGTTCACCCTCTGAAATTCCCACTGGTTTGGAGCTCTCCTCTGTGGCACAATCAACTGTAGGATTCCCGGCGGCCCCCAGGTGTCGCCGCGTAACGGCCGTGGTACCTTTGATTCCAGATTGACTAACATATGACCCTGCAGATGTTGTATAACTTCTTAGAGCCTTTTCTTCCTTGATTGTGCAATGAGATAATAATCCCACTGGACAGGGGGGTGTGGGCTTTAATTGAAATAATTACATGGGCCGTCGAGTACTGTGGCTGATCCATGAATGAATCCTCCTCAGTGGCTAATCCAAAAGGCCCACCATAGCCAATACCAGTTCTTACCTATAGACAGATTGTGTCACTTTGAGAGTTCCTGAGTGCCTGTGCAGAATGGAGAAAGGGTCCCATAACCCTCAATATTTCCAGCCACATTCCAGAACTAGCAACCATTTATGCAGGCTCAAGTATCTGGCCGGTACCCTGGGGATCTTGAGTCTCCTGGGAAGCTGAGTGTAGCCATGTTGGGTGGGAACCCCCAGAAGGCTCCTGGGGCTGGTATCCATGGCCCAGATTGAAGAGTGTAACATAACGCGTTGATGTCCATTTGAAGTTATGTGGGAGCAACAACGCCACACTCTTCTTACACCCCCCGGGCAGGGGCGGAGAGGAAGCGTGCCCTGAAGAGATACTTTCTTATTTCTGATTCACAGAAACCAGAACAAGAAAGAAGCAAATTACTGACCTAAGTGAATTCTCTGAGAATACCCACCCAAATTTGACATTCTTTCAATGATAAATAGCTCTTCATAGAATAGAAAAGTAAAAGAAATTTGAACACAAGAGAAGCTTGAAGAGGCAGTAAGCTTTGATTGTGCTGACCTCAGTAGACTCAGACCGTTTTCGGTCAGACTTGGAGTGGCCCAAAGCTAGAGTCAGTGTCTATGAAGGGGAGAGAAGGAGAGGCATTACCCAGCATGAAGTGGTTCCATCCATTTATTCAACGAACATTTATTGAAGACCTAAAAGTGCAAGGTTTTGGGATACTTAGGGGGATAAAGGGCCCTCTCTGCCCTTCAGGAAACCGTATGCCAAAGGAAGATACAGATTTGTAAACAGATAAGTTATAGAACAAAGTGGGTTAAATGCTCTCCATTCTTTCTTTAGCACCTTTTGTATTTCTTTTACGATAGTTATCACACTGTCTTCTGTTGTCACTTATATATTGGCCCCTCCCTCATGCCCACCCTCTCCCCACACACTCCGTTGTAAGCTCCACAGGGCTGGGACCCTTGGCCGGGTGGTATCCCCATAGTAGTTGCTCAGCAAGTAGTCACCAAAGGAAGGAACGTGATCACTTTTCTTTCTTTTGTGTATCACGAAGTATCTTCCTCTTTATCTTACTCTGAAAATGCTCATTGTTTTTCTGCCTTCCTTTTAAACAAATATTCCCTATTTTCTGCTGTGCTCAGTCTCTCTACCCCACACTCCTCCCTTCTATTTGCTTACTCCTACTTATTCTTGCAGTTACTGCCTAGTGAAATCTGAAAATTAAATAATTCCTAATTGTTGTTCTTTTCTTCCTACTGGACTCCCTCTGGCTTTATTCATAACCACATCCTTTTTCCTAAAAAGACAAAGAAGGGCCATGCCCTTGAGAGAGGTTCTGAACATTGTAACTGCTTCCAAGTTTTAGGAAAATGCCAAGTGGAGCCAACCTCTAACACCATTAATTCCAAATTTCTTATCTGGAATCCCATTTGGATGACATTTTATGGCCATCCGAGGGAACTTGGGAAATTTTGAATTATGTACAATTAAATAGCTTTTCTCCTACATAACATGTCAGAGCCTTTAGTTTGCTTATGTGCACTATGAATCCCAAGAGTGGCATACAGGAAATACGTTTCCCTACCCTATTTGCCCACCTTTCCTTGACTTTTTGTGGTCATCATCCTAACCATTTGCAGACACCACAGCAAGAACATCAATGGAGGCTCATATTTCATATGTCTAAATACATTAAAGTTATCAATATTTATATTGTTATAAATCAAGCAACACCCATGGCCTGGCCTGCATTCTTAGCCTGGAGACACTTCCCCGGGCTAGCCCAGCCTTGGTGCACCTAAATGGTAGCATGGATCTGTTGGGCACAAGGCAGGGCCAAAGGTGAGCTGGCCCAAATATCTTGGGCAGTAACTAGACCCATCTAAGCTTTGGACAGGACTGACCCTGTCCAGCTTCTCAGGCAGCCCGGGCAAATAGATTCTGCCTCCTTCCCACCCTGCCCCAGACTCTCCCCCTCCTCCCTAATGCCTCCACCCTCGTCTTGTTGCTTCTCTCAAGATTCCCAGGCAGTTCTAAATGCCTCCCCAAACCACCCCCATCGGAACAAAGGGAAGGGAAGAGGCGCAGTTACTGGGGAATGTGGTTTGCCTTGGCACCTACTCTGGGTGTCAGGAGAAGCCAAGTTTAAACACCACAGCCCCCACCCCTTTGGGAGGTTTCCCAGAGACCAGCTGTGATTTCTCTTCCCCTGTGGACCTGCCCCATCTCGTATATTCTGTAACCTGGGTGCCCACTTCTCTCATTATTCCTGTTCATTCACTTGGTGCCAAACTCACAAAGACCTTCAAAAAAAAAAAAAAAAAAAAGCCTTTGGGTTTGAATGTTGGTTACGTGGGCCCCAGGGCAGGGACTTCCTCGTGCCTGGATCACATTGGCGCGTTTAAATAACCCACTTTAGAGACAGCTGATAGGGAAACGCAATAGCGGTATAAAAGCTTAGTTCTGTAGTGTGGCAAACACCACTTCTCACAAAAGGCAGCTCTGTTGAAATAAGCTTCCCCATGTGCTTGGACCAGTATCCATATGCAGAATGAGTATCTCATGCTCAGAAGCGTGATTACATTGAAGAAATCACTTCTGAAAGAAAGGAAGCCAAAGCCTTCCCATTGCCAGTGGCTGATTACTTCCATGTTTTCATTAGCTCCAAAAAGGGTCACAGCATCATACCAGCGTCTTGGACGTCAACCAAAGAGGGATGAAGATTAAAAAGTGGTTTCCATTGACAAAGAGGGTCTTTCAGTGTGTAGGGGCTTCTGCTTCCGCACGTCCATCTGCGTGCCGGTTTGTAAGCTGATTGCGTCCCTTGCCCTGGCCTGGCCTTGAGGACGTGGCTTAGCTCTGATCACGGTTTTATTTTCTAAGCAGTTTAAGTTCTGGGCATGGGACCCAGAAGAGGAGCGCCGGCGACAGGAAAAATGGCAACAGGAGCAGGAACGTTTGCTCCAGGTAGGACTGGGGTTACTGCTTTGTTTTTTCTATTAGATGCTGCTCTCTTAATTACTATTGTATTAGATAAATTTTTAACACAGGAAATGCATGGAATTAGATTCTTCTCAGGAGCTGGTGAATCTAAGTCAGTCCATTTTGTGCCTTTACAACAAAGTGTCCTGTGTCTAATTCCTCTTGCCAGAGGTTACACTGATGAGCACAATGAAAAAGCATGAAGGAGGGCACTGGGCGTTATACACAACTGATGAATTATTGAACTCTACATCTGAAACTAATGATGTACTATATGTTGGCTAATTGGATTTATATAAAAATAAAAAATAAATTAAAAAAAGAAAAAGTATTTCACTTAAAAAAATATATATCCCAGTGGTCGCCTGGCTGGCTCAGTTGGTAGAGCATGTGACTCTTGATCTTGGGGTTGTGAGTTTGAGCCCCACGCTGGGTGTAGAGATTACTTAGAAGTAAAATCTTCAGGGGCGCCTGGGTGGCTCAGTTGGTTAAGCAGCTGCCTTCGGCTCAGGTCATGATCCCGGGGTCCTGGAATCGAGCCCCACGTTGGGCTCCCTACTCAGTGGGAGTCTGCTTCTTCTTTTCCCTTTCCCCTCCACCCCCCACTCATGCCCTCTCTCTCAAATAAATAAAATCTTAAAAAATTAATAAATAAAATCTTTAAAAAAAACCCCAAGTATTAGGGGCCAGCCGGTCCATTTGTCACCTCCTTAGTGGCCAATCAAATTCCATTCCAAGTAGCAGTGGGAATGAATTATCAAAAAGGTATTTGATAGCATACATGTCAAATAAATTTGGCCTGGGTCTTGTTCCTTAAGTAGAAATGTTTGCTCCACCCTTGAGTAAAGGCTGCTTATTTTTAATTCTAGAAAAGTTCTGGGAGTAAATGTATCATGCTCCTACTTGTTTCAAGCCAGTTTTGTAGAGTAACAAGGCTTTAAAAAGTAACCTAGTAACCTTAGAAACTAACCTGAGTACTTGGGGGTGCCAAGAACTGGCATATTTTTTGGTATTTGACATATCTAGTCTAATTTAATCCTCATAAAACTCTCCAAAGTATGTCTTATTAGCCCCATCTTGCAACTGAAGAAACTAAGCTTCAAAGAAATTATCTTAACTGCTCAAGGTCACACAGTGAACAGTTGTTGAGCCTGATTTCAAGTCCAAATCTGTATGACATTAAAACTCATGTTCTCTCCACTATATTCCCAATAGTAAAAGATTGTACTTTTTACTAAAAGTAAAAGATTTTTGCTTGAAAGGTTTTTTTGCTTGAAAATCTTCTTTCAGCTTGTTCTGTTCTACTAAAAGATTTTACTAAAAGATTGTAAAGGAGAAAAATGTTAAATCTCATTAATTTTGATGACTTTACACTGCTGTATTTTACCTTTTTTTTTTTTTTTCCTTATCTTTTTGTTCTGACCCTCTTGGCTTAATTCCCAGGGGCTGGGAGCAGGGGGCAGTTCAGGTAACTAATTGTCGTGTGGCTTTAGGCCTGCCAGTTAAGCTTAACACTTTTCACAATTGCACAGGGGTAAATCTTCAACCACAAATTGCACAGGGATAAATACCAACCAGATTCAGCAAAGTCCCACAGCTTTTGGGACTTTGGGGTCCACTGGGAGACCCCAGACCAGCCCTGGCCACCTGCTGGTCCATTGAAAACCAGATGCCTGTTCCCCAGCTACATGGTGAACAGCTCAGAGTCAGAGAGTCTGCAGAGTAAGAAGATAAGCAAGTGTGCTTCCCATGGTGGAGCCCTGTCAGTTACACTCTGAAAGGTGACCGCAGTTGCAGGTGCAGACAGGTGTATTTTTGTCCCACCGAATTGTTACCCGGGGTGGCACGGCAGGGTTGTGGGCTCTGGGGCAAGGCCTATGTGCGAGTTTGTTGGTGTGTGCAGGTGTGTGTATTGGGTATGCATGTATGTATGCTGCCCACCAACGTGTGTGTTGGTGTGCACACGTGTACCGAGGTGTGTGGGGGGGGGGAGGGTACAGACGTACAGCATCTTTCATTCCCTGCATCACCTCCGTTCATCCTCCCGGGGAGGGGAACCTGGGGAGGGGTTTTCCTAGAACCAAGAAACTGAAGCTTTGCTTGTTTTGTTAAGTTTTAGAGTCTGTTTCCTCTATTCTGAAAGGCCCCTGAAGTCCCTCTCAGAAACTTTATAAGATTAGGTTTTGAGAACAAAATTTTTACCTGGAGTTAAGAGCCCACCATGAGTTGACCAATGATGGTTTTTCTAGAGCATTCATGAGAACATCAGGCTCCAGATCATCCCAGTAAAGCCCTTTTGCTCCTCAGATAATGACATAACAGGTAATACCTGGAGGAGATCTCAGTGCCTCCCCCAGAAGGATAAAAGACTTGCTTTAGCCTCAGAGAGGAGATTGACAATAATTAGACGAAAGCATTTGACTGTGTATGGTACACTTCAGTGATGTCTCTGTCCTGTCGGGGGCACCATTCCCAAGGCATCCAGGGTGTCCGCTCTCATTTCAAGCATTAATCTTAATCTCCATTTAACCATGTCTTCTAGTCAGCTGTCCAAGGGACTCCAGTCACATTTTTAAAGCCATCCTTATTCAGAGTATTTTTTTTTTCTCCAGAAGTGGTGACTAGCGCTGTACTGTTTCTGACAATAGGGCTGGCAGTTCTGATATTGAAGCCTTCTAATGGGCTGTTTAAAAGCTACTCTTAATTCAGAAGTTACTGAAACCTGGGAAGATTCCATTTTGGTAGAATGGCTATAAGCAAAGAGTAATTCAGCTACTCAGCTAATTATCATCTTGTCTACTCCGGACCTTTATGCATTGTCTGTCTTGTACACCTACAAGTTTTTGTTTTTTTGTTGTTTTGTCTTTTATTTAACTCTCTCAGTAGCCACATATTTCTATTAGTGAAACAGCAAAACTCATCTCTGAAGGGCCCAGCAGAAACAAACCATTGGTTTAGCCCACTGTCCCAGGACAAAAGCCAAGTTACGGAAGATCTTAGAATCTTTCAGTCTGTCTTTTCTCTTTCCATAAGCAAATGTCTACTCATATATTTGAGAACAAATCTATAACACACCAACAACAGAAAAGAGTGTTCTCTGGTAAGATTGTTATGTTCCTAATATGTTGGAGTGCCACGAAATACCATTCCCCTTTTGTTGCATGAATAGATCAGACTCAGAATGTTACAACACGAAGATAGTCTTGCAATATATTGTATATGGTGGTTTGGAGGGCAGAAGTGTCCTAGTGGCGTATGCAATGGTCAGTTCAGGAGCTAACTATCTGTGGAAATTCTGTAACAGGAGAGATACCAGAAGGAACAGAACAAGCTGAAAGAAGAGTGGGAAAAGGCCCAGAAGGAGGTGGAAGAGGAGGAACGCAGATACTATGAGGAGGTAGGAAATTCCCAAGAAGGAATTTGACTTGTGGTTTTGATTTCTCAAAGTTTATCGGTGCTTTTTTTTTGTCTGTGGTGAATGTATGCACGTGGCTGTGTCTCATTCTCCTTACTCACATCAGAGCCCTGTCAACTTCTTCGAAGAGTCATATCCTATAGGATCTAAAAGACCACAATTCCCCCAAATTTAGTTTGTGGTAAGGGCATGTTGAGTCATGGTCAAGGAAGACGATATAATTTTATCTGTTCTCTAGTCAGAGCGTCAGATTCTTGATTTACCTTAGATGACATGAAAGTATCTATTTGTGTGTTTGCTTGAGGAAAGCATGTTTGGTAGTAGTGAATTAATTTTGTGAGTATAATTTTGATATTGAGGCTAAGTGAATCCTTACTGACTACATTGACTATATGGTACTAAAGAGACTTGGAGGGAGGAGAATTTGGTTTTGTTTGTCTCATTTTTTTAGATGAACAAACCAGCCCACATTAGAGAATTGGAAGGGAGCTACATTTAATGTGTATTATCTAAAATTTGTTTATGATGAATTTTGTTGTGAATTTTTCTTCAGTAATTTTTGTGCATAATCTGATCCTTAAAACATTTCTAATTAGGCTTCTTGAATCAGACTAAGTAATTTGTTTTTCCAAATTAAATGCTAATTTCTAAATCATTGCCCATAGAAAGTGTTACCTGATTTACATGCTTTTAGAAAATAAGACCCTTTTTTTAATGCCCTGCTTGTTTGCACATAATCTGATTTTTTTTTAAGTTCCTTAATGAAATTTTTCTCTTGACAAATGTGATTTTATTTTCTTTTTTCCCTTTCATTAATTACTGTCCCTCCCTTTAGGAGCGCAAAATAATTGAAGACACTGTGGTTCCATTTACTCTTTCTTCAAGTTCTGCAGACCAGCTGTCTACATCCTCCTCTGTGACTGAAGGCAGTGGGAAAATGGTGAGACCATAGATTAAAAGCAATTTGTGAAATAAATAAACCTAAATAGAAGTATAAAACAATAAAGCCAAGTTTTCCACCAGTTTAAATGCAGGACTGACTATTTCCCTAGAATCACATCAGCTACCATGTGGCCATTGTACGCCATGGTGCTGTCACTGTCATGGTCAGACTCAGTCATTTCCGGGGGGAGGGGCAGTGAAATCATTACTGGGACCAGATCTGCTCCCACGGGCTGGCAACCAAAGTCTCTCTGCACTGGCTGGAGAGATCCTGATTGGTGGAGCCATTTGCTGGAATGTCCCTCTGACTGCCCATCATTCACTCATTCAACCGACATGCATCCCTCTCCTCCACACCATACGTTCCTTTGCACTGGATGGTAGCCAACCATGTACCCCCCACTGGCCTCCGTGAAAGTTGCTTCTAACCCACTCTTAAAATTCCACATGAAATTTATATGTGTCCTCAAGGGCTGGAGAGAGCACAGAAAGGGTGGGCTACCTCCATATCCCCCAAGTAAGGTTGTGGAGCTACTGAACAAAAGACACACCAAGACTTGAATAGTCTGTAATCTTCATTTAAAAAAAAAAAAAAAAAAAAGATGGGCCCATTACAGCCATTTCTCCTAACTGAACAGTCCTATGATTTTGTTTTATTTTGAAAGGTGGGTTTTCTGACCAATTCTCTTTCATGATAACTTTCAAAAGAGATCCAGATTACACATTTATTTTAAATCATTGGAAACCAGTTACTATTCAGTTAATTTGGACAATTGTTCTTTAAATTGTAGGCAATGGGATTGGAAAAAATGTTTCAAATATCCCATGGCCAGAGATGAGTGTTGTCCAGTGTGTTTAAAAATTATATTCAGGGGTGCCTAGGTGGCTCAGTCAGTTAAGCTTCCGACTCTTGGTTTCTGCTTAGGTCATGATCTCATGGGTCATGGGATCAAGCCCCGAGTTGTGCTCTTTGCTCAGCAGGGAGTCTGCTTGAGATTCTCTCCCTCCCTCTGCCCCACCCCCACATGCACATGTGTGAGCCCATGTGCATTCCCTCTCTCTCAATAAATAAATAATAATATTATCCTTGTTTTCTCAATCAGAATAAGATGGACTTGGAAAACTATCAAGAGGGAGAACAAGAGACAAGACAGAAGAAACCACTCCAGGGGGACAGCAATGATTTATTGCTTAAGGCTCGGGAAAATCATCCACCAGAGGAAATGGGCAGGTATGAACTATATCAGGCTATCCTAAATGTGCAAAGCCAGACTCTGCCTGTTCGCTCCGCAGAAAGAGTAACCATTTCTAATGCAAATCATATTCAGCTTTGAAATTATCATTCCACTAATACATTACGTATTGCTTAAACACACTCCAATTGCTCTGAAGTCAGTCTTTATGCTATTGAATACAAATCGCCTTATTTTTAAATAGGTGAAATCTTTTTTAAGTAAGGGGAGATAGTATATATCATCACAGGAGCACGTTGTCACTTCAAAGCCCCAAATCTAGCTATCATTCACCTGAAATGGTTAATGTGTCTGCAGGGATAGAGGTTGAAATGAGGCCCTAGGGTCCTACCCATGGGGTTCACTGTGGACCTGGACTTTATCATCAGTATCCTCTGAGCTGTGAGAAGCCACATTTATTCTGGGTGACAATATAAAGGATAACTAACAAATGATTGCTTGTGGATAATTATCCCACCCCATGGGTTCCAGTATGTTCCATGGGAGATCCAAACGGGGTACCCGGAAACCCCTGGATCATTCAGAGCTAGCTCAAACTGGAGCAGAGTCTGGTTGTAGCTATGGGGAGTAGTGGGTTCATTGATGCCACCCTGAGCCTAACCTAGAAGGGACCCCCAGAATCCCAGGAAGCTGGCAGTACCCTGCCACCAGCAAGTTCTTTATGAGACAGATGTTTGCTCCTGGGGCTCTGAGTTACCACAGAGATATTGGCAAGTGTGCAAGCATGTGCACACATGCACATACACAAGTGTGCAGAGATACACACACGTGTGTGCACACACTGCATCCTCAGAGAGACCCAAAGACATGAGAGGTTAAGTGTCATTTTCAGAGACTGTCCAATTTGAAAGTTTGGCTGGGGGGCGCCTGGGTGGCTCAGTCGGTTAAGCGTCTGCCTTCGGCTCAGGTCATGATCCCGGGGTCCTGGGATCGAGCCCCGCATCAGGCTCCCTGCTCAGCAAGGAGCGTGCTTCTCCTTCTCCCTCTGTCTGCAGCTCCCCCTGCTTGTGTTCTCTCTCTCTCTCAAATAAATAAATAAAATATTAAAAAAAAAAAAAAAAAGAAAGTTTGGCTGGGAGCTGAGCCCTTCTGGTAGGATCTGCTCTGAGAATTCTCCCATTTCCATCAGCCAGAAGACTGGGTGAATTGTAGACATAGGAGCTTCGGGCCCATGTCCAGAGTCTGCAGAGCCTTAGGAATAGCACATCTGTTTTCAGTTTCATGAAACAAAAGCCACTAGTCAGGAGTATTTGAATGATGCTGCTCAGCATTACACATGAATATTCTCTGCTTCTCCAGACAGTCCCTGTTATCTCCAGAATCTTTGTTTCCCCAAAAACATTTTTAAACTTCCTCCATCTCCTTCCTTTGCACACAGAAGCTACTGTGAGGCCGGTGAATTCTCATGGGCTGCCCAAATCCTGTGTGGCCCAAGTGATTTCTACAATAAGTCCTCTCTTATAAAAATCTGGGAGATTCCAGTTAGCTCTGGCATGCCTTGAAATGGTTAGAATGAAGAGCTTTATGGACAGGGAGGTGGTGAAGACGTCAGAAATGATGGTTTCTCAAGCTTATTAAATTGATGGATAATGAAAATGTGTAGGATTTTCCAGTACTTTAAATCTGGTTTAAAATGAAAAGAATAAACATTTAGTTAGTCCCATTTCTTTTTTCATATTGTAACTGGGTGTATCTATGCCCTAAGGGATAGGATAAGTTCAGTTGCTTTCATCTCTGTTCTGAAATATACTTGTTTATCTCAACAGCCTAGCTCAAGGGGCCTTGGCTCATTCTAAGAATCCTGTATCAAAAGGAGTCCATCAAGACCATCAGCTGGATACAGAAACTGGGGCCCTACCCTGTGGGATGAACTCACAGCTAGCTCAGGGTAAGAATGGGTGTTTAAACCCAATAATTAAATTATTATAAGAGCCCCCCCTCCCCCAACACACATGGTTCAGACAGGTGTGAGTTCTGCTGGCTGCAAGCTTCTCTTGTAGCTTATGCTTAAGCAGCACAGCGAAGAGATTCCCACCACTGTGGGCCCACAGTCTGTATGAACTCACAGTGGACCCCAGTGGGCTTTAGGGCTTTCAAGAAAGATGACCTACAAAGCACTAGGGTGATGCTACTGAACGCTAAGTTTATGTTCTTTATGCTTTCCTTTGCCTCAGATCCATCCCAGAATCAGCAGGTATCGAACCCACTGATGCACATTTTAGAAGATGTGAAGCCAAAAACTCTCCCTTTGGATAAAAGCATTAACCATCAGATTGAGTCTCCGAGTGAAAGACGGAAGTGAGTAGCCAGATAAGATGCATGTGGAATTCCTTTGTTTTTTTTTAATTTATTGACTAAGAATGGGGGAAAAAGACTGTGAGATGGCAAGATGTCAGCAGTCTTTTTGTGCTTCTCTCCACTGACTCTGAGTGATTAGATAATAAGTATTTATGGATGTTTGAGACAGTCTTCCTGGCAAATAAATATGCACTCTGATTTTTATCAATTTGTAAGAGCAAAGTAATGTTTTTAACCTACAAATCTAAACATTTGGGAAGAATTTGCAGGCCT